>NC_087263.1:4972500-5296666 GCF_037042905.1 Lytechinus pictus
ACTATTGTGCTGCACTCGACCCAGGTGAGGCAAGTTGGGACTTCGGCAAATGCTATGAAATCCAGGCCTTGGATACGAGCACTAGCGTACCCACGGGGGGGGCAGTCTGCCCCCCCCCCTGACGAGCCACAACCCATGCAAAGGACGTATCCCTGCCCCCTGACGAGCTTGAAAGACCTTTTTTGCCCCCCTGACAAGCTTGAAGACCTTTATTGCCCCCCCCCCCCCCTGACGAGCTTGAAGCTCTTTTTTTTTTTTTTTTGCTTGTCAATTTTTTTTCTGGTACGAAATCCTTCATTTGAGATTGAAGACCTTTTTTTTTTTTTTTTGCTTGTCAAATTTTTTTCTGGTACGAAATCCTTCATTTGTGATTGAAGACCTTTTTCGGGGGGGCGGACGGTTTTGCCCCCCCCCCCCCTGTGGAAAATCCTAGGTACGCCACTGGATACGAGTATTCCACAGTGGTGGCAGCAGGATTTTCGAAAGTGGGAGGGTCCATGGTGGAGGGCAAAAGAAAATGCTGGGGCAAATGCGGACAATAAAAATAAATACCTTCTGCATCATCTGTTTACAAATTTTTCTCGACATTTTTTTTGTCTTCATTTTTCACAAGTTCGGTGGAAAGGGGTGGGGGTTGGAGGCAACTGTTTAAATAGGTGGGGGAACACCCACCGTGCCCCCCCCCCCCGGTGCCGCCAATAATATTCCTTGATCTACCACCTGGATAAAAACTCATGCAACCATAAAGCGAGTTCCTCTTGCAAAAAAACGTGTTAGATAAATTAATCTGTACACAATGTGCACATCCGAAACCAATGTTTTTAATTGGCATATCATTCATTCATACATATTGTATGATAATCATTCTTACTAAAAAGATGTGCAGATGAAAGAATCTTCTATATAAGGGTCAACTCTAATTTCATAGGTCATGAGTAGATCAAAGTAGAACTATTGCAGTTATCAAAAATTTCTTTAAATTGGGCCATATGGTCCGCCCATACGTATATATATTTTTTTTTTCATTTTTACCAGTGACCTCGAGTGTGGATTTGCAGTGACTTGGTGATTTTTTTTTCAAATATATTTTTTAACTTGAATCTCGGAGTGCACGACACATACCAGCTCTGATATTCATTTATTGTAAAAAAAAAAGAAGAAATGAATTTAAAAAAAACTATTTGCTTCGCTCCTCATCCTCGATCCTATCAAAAGAGGTCTCTAAACAAGTAACAGTGTTCTAATCAGTCATGTACACGTTCCAATTCTGCCAATCAACTAATAAATAAAGGTATTTGGAAACGGAATTGAGAGAGAAAGACAGAGAGAGAGGGATACAAAACTGGTGAGTGAAACACAATATGGAACCACGCCCATTTTCACATTCCATAAAGAGATAGTCATTATGTAAACAATAATACAGTCACAATTCTTTTTATTTTTTCTGACCTTTGAATTGTGCATTAGTCATATCGTATTGAAAAGTTTTATTGATTTTGAAGCAAGAGACATTTCATAACAAGTCATTTAGACCATTGTTGTTTTGGGAATTTTCTTTCTCCGCCGTCATTGCAAAACAACATCTCCTGTCCTATGATGTCGTCATTTCCCAAAAATAAAGTCCCCGATTTGTTTGTGAAAAATTCGACTATTTACACATTAACCGCAAGCCCAAAAGGAGTAGTCTATACTTACAGATCTAAAACTTTACCAATTGCAGAAAGCGCGCCATAATCATTTAATGGGTAACTTTACCAGTTAGGGCAATTCCCACCGAATCCTTTGATTTCGGTAGGCTTTTAGCCCCGTTTTATCAACGACTGTTTCCACCCTACATGCAAGTTCTGTTTTAGTAGGTTTCATTCCCTTCGATTTCATGCTGTTATTTTATTGTTCAAATTGATTTAATTTTTATGTTTTTATTATATAAACTGAACTATTATCAGTGTAAATACGAAAAAGATTGAAAAAAAAATTTGAATTTAATTTAATATTTAATTACATGCAACGAATATCCCATTTGTAACTCTTGAAACAGATGATACATGAAAAAAAAACACAGATCGTTGCTTGAGGCAAACTTTTTGGCCGTGATGTTTTGTTTAAAAAAATATGAATCAGGGACGGCATAAGGGAATTTTCCCCTATTCTTTTTAAAACCTAATTTTGTTTTCTTTATTACTTGTTATTTTCTTTTCCTTTTCCATCGCTTAAAGGTCAAGTCCACCCCAGGAAAATGCTGACTTGAATAAATAGAGAAAAATCAAACTAGCATAATGCTGAAAATTTCATCAAAATCGGATGTAAAATAAGAAAGTTATGACATTTTAAAGTTTCGCTTATTTTTCACAAAAAAGTGATATGCACAATTAGATGAGTCAGTCGATGATGTCCATCACTCACTATTTCTTTTGTTTTTTATTGTTTGAATTATACAATATTTCATTTTTTATAGATTTGACAATAAGGACCAACTTGACCGAACCATATAGTATTAAACAATGCTAATTCCACATGTTCAGGAGGATTTTAATCGTTGTTTCACTTGACAATGAGGAGAAAATTATAATATTTCATATAATAAAATACAAAAGAAATAGTGAGTGGATGACGTCATCATTCTCCTTATTAATTAATCGTTGTATCACTGGACAATGACGAGAAAAATGAATATTTTATATTTCATATAATGAAATACAAAAGAAATAGTGAGTGGATGACGTCATAGTTTCCTCCTTTGCATACCAGCCAGGATGTGCATATAACTGTTTTGTGAAATGAAGTGAAGCTTTAAAATGTCATAACTTTCTTATTTTACATCCGATTTTGATGAAATTGTCAGTGTTATGCTTGATGGATTTTTCTCTTTTTATTCAAGTCAACTTTTTGTTGGGGTGGACTTGTCCTTTAAAAAGAGTGTCCAATAAATTGTTATTTGATAACCAGGGAGCTATAATAACGCTATGATCTATCTATAGATTATACTTTAAGGTTTAGGTTATACCGTGTTTTCATCTTTCTATCAAACACCTTCACAATATACAGCGGGGTCAAAATGTGTGTGCGTGTGTGGGTGGGTGGTGGGGGATGTATATGGGTTCAGTGTTTTCACAAATCCCAAAAGAAATTCCCGAAACTGAATCCCAAATTTCCCGAAATTCATAGACATTTCCTGGAATTTTCAATTATGATTTTTAACAAAAATCAGGCAATAATACAGCGAGCCTAAATTTGGTCCAAGTGACCAAAACCAAGGAATTCAACATTTTTTTTTGTTCACACCCTCTTTAAAAATAGGAACAAAATTACGAAATGCAAACGCGGAGAGCGAGCGGAAAATTTTGAGCTACGTATCGAGGTAAAGAATTCAATTTTTTTTTTTCAATTCAAATTTATTTTTCATTCTTCAACATAATATAAATATGTACAAGATAATTGATTCAATTTAAACAAAAGCATGAACAAGATTCAACATTCAATAAGTAATTCAAATATAGATTAACGTGTTTATCAATTTTAAATCAATATAATCAATATAATTAAATATAATTAAAATCAATATAAGTATATATCAATGAGAAGAATGGAAGAATGGAAGAATGGAGGGGTCCACTAAAAAGCAAAGCTTGTAGAATGTGGACCCCTCATGTTTTTAATATAACATGAATATTAAAAGCTGCAACGTTTTGTAATTTTTGGATTACCCGGAATTACCTGAAATTTTTGTCATTACCCGAAAATTACCTGAAAATGATCCGGATTACCCGGAATTCGGGTAATTTCCTTCAAAGTGGAACCACTGATGAGGTTGTTATCTACTACTAGTAAAATGGTGGCATGCACGGCGATTTGGTAAGATTTCTGGCCCCTCTCGCTCTACCACATATGCTGCTGTTCGAAATTAGAGGGGGCACCTCTATTCGCCCCCTCCCCTCCCCCGATCACCGTCCATGAATGATGTTTGTGGGATCAGGGCTTATTTTTTTTATATATGTAATATACATATTGTTTTTCCATAGGGGAGGGGCTCACATCATTAACATAGTTATTGACCACTAAAACTTCAATTTTCTCGCATCGAAACTGCATGTTGTTCATATCACGGGCCCATACAAGTTCAAAGCAAGTCGAAAAGTCCCTTTTAAAATCATATTTTTGACACAAACAAACATGTGTCACTGTGCAATCACAATGCTCTCCAGTAGTGATTATTTTCTCAGTCCCTGTTTGAACTCATCAAACCGAAAGTTCAACCTTTCGAGTCTGACTTTTTTCCCAAGCGTGTTATTGTGGAGTGACGTAATGCTCAGTCACACAAAAAACCGATTCCAAACCGATCTACGATACGCCATTCGATAATAACGTGATAGTTTTGATCGGTCTGTTTCATTGAAAGGGGCGGATCCATTGATGTGACTTACGTGTGAACGTGTCTAGATCCTTGAACTAATGAAACAGAAAGTTGAACGTGTGGAGGGCACACGAGTGGCACGAAAACATACGATATCTCGCGTTGTTTACATGCGTGAAACGTGTATAATTGGATCAAAATACGAAATATTGAGGTGCCTTGATGTTGACTTTTAATAAGAATCGTTTTTCCTCAAATAATATTATGTACGTTAAAAGCATAAGAAGCTTTTTGGAGAGGTGCATCATGCATGGTTGTAGATTTATGTTGTGAGTCTACCGTTCAAGGGGAGGGGGTGATCTATTGTTTCACCCCCCCCTTAAACAGTATGACGTCATAGATCGACACCAGTGAGTCCATGACAGTTTATATATATCTTTCTGGAGATCTTAAGTTTACATTTATCGCGTCTTTCCCGAAGCATTTATTATTCTCTGTTCTGTCTTGATATGGGATATTGCATTGATCAACAGTGTATACACTTAAGATGTTGGGCAACATTCTGTCCACTGTGTTGGGTAATGTATGTTGGTAATATATATATATATATATATATATATATATATATATATATATATATATATATGTATATATATTCTGTGCAATTATTATCCAATTCGGCAAATTTATTACACAATAATTAGTTTTTATTCCCCAATTCGGGCAGATTTTAACCAATAGTCACGTGGAAAGTATGTTGCCCAGGGTTGGTTAAAAGTTGGACATTTTTGCCCAACTATTAATTTCAAGAGTGTAACAGTAGTTTCTGAGTTGGTTTTGAGAAAAAAAAAGAAGTGTAAAAGTGCAAGTGTTCACGAATATGAATTTAGTTGAGTGACGTACGCCCCCCCCCCCCCTCCCCGATAAGATGATGCTATTGAAAAGTATCGCTATGTGAACCACACGAAATGCTGATTGTGTTATTAATAATCCGTATCAGAATTGATAAATGCGGATACGTCAATAAACTTGATAAAAAATTGCGTTCACGGTTGGCACATTGTACCTACAGAATTTACTCAACCAAAATTGCGTTCACGGTTGGCACATTGTACCTACAGAATTTACTCAACAAACAATGGCTTATATCGTGTATATTATCCTATTTTCCGAATGTTGTGTAATTATTCATCCTGTTTTGATAAAGAATCAATAACCTTACTTATTATAATTCTATTTACGGTTCCAATGTCTATCATGTTAATGCGAAAATTTATGCTTATGCATTTGAATTCGACATTCGGACAGAAGTTCCAATGTTTATCATAATAATAATGAACATTTAGCGACCCTTATATATGCGTATGTCATTTTCGGATAAAAAAATATATTAATTGTGAGCATTTGAATTTGACTTTCAAGTTTTGTCTTCTCTCGGTGATGGTTTTAAAAAATTGCCCTTTCTCGGTATTGATAAGGATCCCCCCCCCCCCCTCTCCAGAATTTCGCCCTGTCTTGGTCCCTCTTTCAGTATCGGTAAACGAATTTTGCCCTTTCTCGATATTGGTATAAAAATATGCCCTTTCTCGGTATTGGTATAAGAATTTTGCCCTTTCTCGGTATTGGTATAAGAATTTTGCCCTTTCTCGGTATTGGTATAAGAATTTTGCCCTTTCTCGGTATTGGTATAAGAATTTTGCCCTTTCTCGTATTGGTATAAGAATTTTGCCCTTTCTCGGTATTGGTATAAGAATTTTGCCCTTTCTCGGTATTGGTATAAGAATTTTGCCCTTTCTCGTATTGGTATAAGAATTTTGCCCTTTCTCGTATTGGTATAAGAATTTTGCCCTTTCTCGGTAATGGTATAAGAATTTTGCCCTTTCTCGGTATTGGTATAAGAATATGCCCTTTCTCGGTATTGGTATAAGAATTTTGCCCTTTCTCGGTATTGATA
The DNA here is from genome assembly GCF_037042905.1 of Lytechinus pictus. Taxonomy (NCBI): domain Eukaryota; kingdom Metazoa; phylum Echinodermata; class Echinoidea; order Temnopleuroida; family Toxopneustidae; genus Lytechinus; species Lytechinus pictus. Next base: position 4,978,806 of record NC_087263.1, read on the forward strand.
AGGATCCCCCCCCCCCTCTCCAGAATTTCGCCCTGTCTTGGTCCCTCTTTCAGTATCGGTAAACGAATTTTGCCCTTTCTCGATATTGGTATAAAAATATGCCCTTTCTCGGTATTGGTATAAGAATTTTGCCCTTTCTCGGTATTGGTATAAGAATTTTGCCCTTTCTCGGTATTGGTATAAGAATTTTGCCCTTTCTCGGTATTGGTATAAGAATTTTGCCCTCTCTCGGTATTGGTATATGAATTTTGCCCTTTCTCGATATTGTTATAAGAATTTTGCCCTTTCTCGGTATTGTATAATAATTTTGCCCTTTCTCGGTATTGGTATAAGAATTTTGCCCTTTTTCGGTATTGGTATAAGAATTTTGCCCTTTCTCGGTATTGGTATAAGAATTTTGCCCTTTCTCGGTATTGGTATATGAATTTTGCCCTTTCTCGATATTGTTATAAGAATTTTGCCCTTTCTCGGTATTGTATAATAATTTTGCCCTTTCTCGATATTGGTATAAGAATTTTGCCCTTTCTCGATATTGTATAAAAATTTTGCCCTTTCTCGATATTGGTATAAGAATTTTGCACTTTCTCGGTGTTGTATGAAAAATTTGCCCTTTCTCGATATTGGTAAACGAATTTTGCCCTTTCTCGGTATTGGTAAACGAATTTTGCCCTTTCTCGATATTGGTAAACGAATTTTGCGCTTTCTCGGTATTGGTAAACGAATTTTGCCCTTTCTCGATATTGGTATGAGAAGTTTGCCCTTCCTCGATATTGTATAAAAATGTTGCCCTTTCTCGATATTGGTATAAGAATTTTGCACTTTCTCGGTGTTGTATAAAATTTTTGCCCTTTCTCGATATTGGTAAACGAATTTTGCCCTTTCTCGGTATTGGTAAACGAATTTTGCCCTTTCTCGATATTGGTAAACGAATTTTGCGCTTTCTCGGTATTGGTAAACGAATTTTGCCCTTTCTCGATATTGGTATAAGAATTTTGCCCTTTCTCGATATTGTATAAACATTTTGCCCTTTCTCGATATTGGTATAAGAATTTTGCACTTTCTCGGTATTGGTATAAAAATTTTGCCCTTTTTCGGTATTGGTATAAGAATATGCCCTTTCTCGGTATTGGTATAAGAATTTTGCCCTTTCTCGGTATTGGTATAAGAATTTTGCCCTTTCTCGATATTGGTAAACGAATTTTGCCCTTTCTCGGTTGGTAAACGAATTTTGCCCTTTCTCGATATTGGTATAAGAATTTTGCCCTTTCTCGATATTGTATAAACATTTTGCCCTTTCTCGATATTGGTATAAGAATTTTGCACTTTCTCGGTATTGGTATAAAAATTTTGCCCTTTCTCGATATTGGTAAACGAATTTTGCCCTTTCTCGGTATTGGTAAACGAATTTTGCCCTTTCTCGATATTGGTAAACGAATTTTGCGCTTTCTCGGTTATGGTATAAGAATTTTGCCCTTTCTCGGTATTGGTATAAGAATATGCCCTTTCTCGGTATTGGTATAAGAATTTTGCCCTTTCTCGGTATTGGTATAAGAATTTTGCACTTTCTCGGTGTTGTATAAAAATTTTGCCCTTTCTCGATATTGGTAAACGAATTTTGCCCTTTCTCGGTGTTGGTAAACGAATTTTGCCCTTTCTCGATATTGGTAAACGAATTTTGCGCTTTCTCGGTATTGGTAAACGAATTTTGCCCTTTCTCGATATTGGTATGAGAAGTTTTACACCCTCTTGGTCTTTTCATGGTCCATGGTCTTTTAGAGTAAATTTTATATATTTCCCGTCATGAAAATACAAACAAACAAACATTACAAAGTCAAATAAATGCGTAATTTTCGTTCAAACATGAAAGTACAATAACAAACATGATATCAGACTTAATTAAGTTTTTTGGTATCAGAATATTTGCCCTATAGCTCTCTCGGTATTGGGATCTTTATAAAAGACTATTTAACTTATTTATATCATTAATTTACAAACTATGATCGGATCCTGAAATTTTCGTCTAATAATGATCAGGTGATATAAAGAAGTTGTTTTGTACAAAAAAGGAAGAAAAACGGACTTTCGGGAAGCCAATTTTTTTTTTTTTTTTTTTTTGATAAAAAAAAATTATTTTGAATTTCAACCCTCAAATATAGTAAATTTCAGATCGCCTGTTTCATTACACATCATATCATTTTATAAACTTTTTCATACCTTTATCTGACAACGATCTAAAAGTTTTGATTAAAAACAACCTTTACCTTTTACAGAACATTATTTTAAAGAGTGTTAAGGGGCCTACGTAACAATAAACTTTGATGAGACTTCTTCATGTCGATTATGATATTGGGGAGAGAGAGGAAATGAGATCTTTATGATAATTCTAACAGGCTGTCATTTTTTATTGATGCACAAGATGAAATGTATTCATGGCCGTACGTAGCGGGAGGGGGGTAGGGGGCAGTTGCACCCCCCCGAAATTTGAAAACTTACATTTTTTTACTGAAATTTTGTACAAAATTCAACAAAAGTATGCAAAAAAATCCTTCAATTTCACTTTACAAAATGCAAAAGCGCACAAGCTCAGTCACTTCGCTACTTCCCTTTGGATTTTTTTTTAAAATAAATTGCGTACGGCCACGCATATATTGTTCAAAATACCTAAAAAGAAGTCTTTGCAGTGCATGGTGTGCGCATCCCTATCATGGGGCCCGTTTCATAAAGCTGTTTGTAAGTTAAGAGCGACTTTAAGAACAACTGGTGAACCTTTCTTACGCGCTAAATAATCACCAACGAACATTAATGGTCAATATCATTTACCACAAGAAAGGATCACCAGTCGTTCTTAAAGTCGCTAATTACGAACAGCTTTATGAAACACCCACCTGGGACTATTATCCTCTTGGATTTTAGCGCAAAAAATGTCTCGGTATAAACGCTCATTTTAATTTTACCCTCATACTAAAAGCGAAATTCTGGTCTCTTTTTACGTGATATTTCACGCAACATTACTTTTTAAAACCAGATTATAGCAATTAAGTCTGCAGACACAACAGCGTTATTTTTCAAAACTTGATATGCATGATATATGTGTATCAATCCTATCATAATTTAAGTATCTGTTTTAACGACTTTGTTTGTCTGGATAGGAGACACGTGTCGGTTCTACTCATGCTAATGATCAATTTAATATTATTCGAGGATGAATAATGTGTAAATTGCATATGGTAGAAGCAAATTTTCAGAAAAGAGATTAATGATAATAGTAACAATAATAATAATAGTAACGGCATATTTACCCAGGGTAGCCACTTTAGTTCCGAAAACTGTTCTCCCAGCGGGCCCTGAGGTAAAAGGGGGAGGTCTGAGTCATAGGCTTACAGATGGGGGCTTAGGGGGGCATGCCAAAAAAAGGTTCCTACACAAAGAAAAAAAGAGCAAAGGAAAGGAAAAGGGGTGTAATCTAATGATATTTTCTAAATATATTTTCAAATATCTCTGACAAATGAGGTTTTATGTGTGTGTGTGTGCGTGTACTAAAAAGGTGAAACGACTTTTTACAAAATTTGATCACACACGCCATGTTTGGCCCGCCTCGAAATTTTTGGCTCATTGCCCAACAGGGTCCTGTTTTACAATGACTTGTCATATAATAAACAGATGCCCAATTTTACTATCAGCCAATCAAATCTAATGATTTCAAATTTGTTATCATAAAATGGGTCCCTGGTCTGAGGAGGGGTAAACAAACAATGATGAAGAAGGGATAAAAAGGGGTAACGAGAGGGAGAAGACGGGGTAAAAAGGGGAGGAGAAGGGGTAGAGAGGGGGAAGAGAAGGGGTAAAGAGGGGGGAAGTGACGGGATGGATAGGGGAAGAGAATGGGTAAAGAGAGGAGGAGAAGGGGTAAAGAGGGGGAGGAAACGGGGTAAAGAGGGGGAGGGGACAGGGGACAGGGTAAAGGGGGGAGAGAAGGGGTAAAGAGAGGAGGAGAAGGGGCAAAGAGGGGGAGGAGAAAGGGGCAAAGAGGGGGGAGAAGTGGAAAAAAGGGGAGGAGAAGGGGTAAAGATGGGGAGTGGTAAAGAGGTGAGGAGAAGGGGTGAAGAGGGGGGGGGGAGAAGTGGTAAAGAGGGGAGGAGAAGGGGTAAAGGAGAGGGAAAAGTGGTAAAGAGGGGAGGAGAAGGGGTAAAGATGGGGAGAAGAAGGGGTAAAGAGGGGTAGGAGAAGGGGTTGATAGGGGAGGAGAAGAGTAAGGGTAAGTCGGTAGTCAAGTCAACTGAAGGGGGCAGAGGGACTATGACGATCCCCTCCCATGTGATTTTCTCGTGATGAAGAAACTGAATGGGGAAAAAATTATGAGGAAACGGCGGAGGGTAGAATTTAAAGGAGAGATTTATTGATTGAAGAGTATGTTATAAAGTTACACTTTATAATACCCTTATTTTTTCATGAAAAAAGGAAGTCCCGTGGAGGTCACCTTCAAGATACGGGGCTGTCCCCCCCCCCCCCTCCCGGTTGTAACATGTAGCGATCCCTTGACCGGGACCTAGTATATACATAGACATGCTCTGAAATTATCTAGGCCTACCATTGGTTGAAGAAGATATACTGATATACGATAACCGTGATTGATGACCATATGATCTTTACTACGCAACCTTTATCCTTTCCCCATCTCTTACATTACCTTCTTCATCTTCCTATCTGTATTGTCCCTGCCTGAGATCATAATTCACCTTGTCCGGCAACATTGATTTAGGGACCCACCATTAGATATCGAGGGGGGTTCCCCCCAAAAAATTGACTTGCTATATGAGCAAAAAAAAAACTTGACTCAAGGAAGAAAGGAAAAAAAATGCATCAACCCAAACTTCCATTCCCCCCCCCCCCCTGGGTATCTATGGTGCGTCCCTTAATATGTACAGAACTTAGGGACTCACCATTGATATCAGGGGGGCTGGAAGTTTTTTATAAAAAAAAATTGACTCACTATCAGAGTAAAAAAAAATTGGTCCACTGACAAATCATCTGAAAAGTAAAAAAAAAATTGTTTCAATGGAGTAAGGAAAAAAACTTTGCTCAAAGAAGAAAGGAAAACAAAAAATTCATCAACCCAAACTTCCACCCCCCTGGGTATCATCTCACCCCTATATTCCGCCGATCCGTGCGCCTCGGAGGAAAGGAAACTACATGTACAAGTTGGCCCGACAAGATAGCAGTTGGGCCATGGGATATTGATAAGCCTATACCATCATGATGGATATCTCTATTGGTCTTCGAATAAATTCATCAAAATGATAGTGATTGTATATCACAATGTATTAATCTGATAGAGATTTTGACTGCTCTCAAATATCATTCAATAAATACCCCCTCCCCGAACAATTTTGATTATGTTACGCCGCAGTACGCAGTACGTTACCATGACAGCATGAATCTTTTCACGCCTGATATATAGCGCTTGTCAGTCCCAAGTCAAACAAGACTAAAATCTCTAAATCTACACAAAACCTTAAATCTGCTAAATCGGATTAGGATAATCCCTTGTCCTTTCAGCATGCTCTCAACAAACAACATCGTATCCTAACTTCGATGTTTTCTTCCTATCACCATCAGTATAGGGGTGTATCTTACCAACCTAGTCAGGAGGGGCGATAATTTGCAGAAAACAGCACTTTTCAGTTTTAAAAAATTCCTGACAAGCAAAAAAGGGGGTTGTCACAGACCTCACTATTTGCGGAAGCACATTTCCCTCCAAAATATTTTGACAAGCAAACAAAAGGTATCAAACGGTTCCAAGGGGGCATTTTGCCCCCCCCCGGTACTTTAGTGACCCTAACAACTATAAGAATAATCTCACAGGAGTGAATTTTCAATTTTTCATCAATCGAAGCGCCATAATCACACATTCGTGGTTATCAGTCATCATGTATTCAATAGTTTGTGTTTACAAACTTTACAGGTTAAGGATTTGTTGATTTCATTAGCTTTTCCAATTTCTACTTATCCGGGTTGGTACAATGATCATTCAAAATGATTGAAATTAATATACTGTTGAGCTATTTTGATTCATCACTGTCAACATTATTAATTTATCATGGCTATTGTGGTGGTAATAGGTAGTATAGATTCCAGAAGAAAAAAAAATGAACGAAAAACGAACCCTGGGCATTTGGTGTTTTCAGTAGCTGCACCGGGAATGGGGGTAAGAATGGAGGGCAAAGGATAATGGGGGCAAGGGCGGACAAGAAAAACAAAAACTGTGTGATGACTCTTTTTTTTCTCAAGTGCTAAAGAGTAGAAGATGGTGTTTTATAATTCTTACAGCTTGAATGTGATGCTTGCGATACTGACACTATTTGCAAATCACTCTACATTTGTTTCTCCGTTTTTCAAAATTTCTGGGTGTATAACTGTGGGGGGGGGGGACTCCCCCATGCCCTCTTGATGCCGTCACGTGCTGTTCTACAGGAGGAGACCACTTCGCTTTGCTGTGTGGGTGTGAGAAAATTTTGGGATAAAAACTCGACGTGACTTGGCAGAGCATCAGGTAAATCACAAGTGTGCGAAATTTCTGAGGCCAAACTAAAATGAAACGCTTAGGAGCAAGAGAGAGAGAGAGAAAAAAAGCACAATCATGAGAGTGTGTAAGTTAAAGGCATTGATTTGACTTTTAAAAATCTGTGCTGTATTGTCCCGTTTACCTGCTTCTGTGATGTGTTGTAAAACTAAAAACGAAGCGGTACAATGTGACCGGAAACACCTTCCCAAATCTATTTCATATATGTATTAAAGGTATTGTTTAACTTTGTGAGCAGCCGATTAAAAAAATTCTCAAACCAAGATGAAACATGTGTACAAGTGCATGTATTAGAACTAATAAACCCTGAAAACAACCATGATTGAGAATGAAAAGCTAAAACTACAAGGCAAACCCCGATTTTGTAAATAGGCGTCTTATAGACGCCTAAATAGTACACATAAGTGTATGGGATGAAATTAAGATGGTGTTTTCGGTCACTTTATATTTCAATTTTTGAAGCACTAAATAATTATTTTCGAACGCAATTTTTTCTGGGCTTCATTTTTGTAACATATTACAGACACAGGTGACAAGTGTGACCTTCTAGCTCAGATTTTTAAAAAGTCTAACCAATGTTAACCAATCACTTTAATGTATTGCAATTGTTGAGTCCTCGGCAGAGATATTGATTGCGGATTTTTCAGCCGCAGATATCGTAAAGGGCCTGCACATTTATTTTCCTGGTTGTATTTTAGTCAATTTTAACGATATTGTAATATACAACACAAGTCATGATCAAGGTTCGGGATTGTTTAAACAAAACCGCGTTGTATTTTTAACAATGGATGTGTAAACCATCGTCTTTAAGGAGAGAGAGAAAAAAAATGATCATGTTTACGAAGGGGAACTATGACCGCACATAACCTGTAAGACGAGTAGGGCCTTCTCTGGTGGCTATGTTGCCCCAATTTTCTCATCTCGATTGAAATTGAAGTCTAAATAAAATGGAAAAATACGAACGACTGTGAAAGCTTAAAAAACCTGTAGTTTTGTTAAGATATATAGGGAACGACGGTAACTGCACAGACCAAGATGTCACATGAGTTATGAGTAGGAGATATTACAGGGACCAATTAATGGACCCCCCCCCCATTTGTTTAGTAAGCATGTAAAAACAAGCATCAAATTGTTATGTTCAGCACCCCCCCCCCCCACACACACACACACCATTTTACGTTCAAATTCGTTCCACGGCCCCAACCTGTATTGTTACTTTCGATTAAAGAAAAATTATACCCTCAATTGTGTCGAATGTTCCCAAATTAAATGAGCACCCCCCCCCCCTCATTTTCAATGATTAAAGAACAATTGGAAATAAGTTATTTTTATATTATATTGCGACTTAATTGCTTCTGGTTATCAAAATCAGGTCATTTTTATTTTATGCTTTGTTTGCATGATAATTGATATTAACTTTTAACATGTTTAATCGTTTTCTGTATTTAAAAAGTGTGTTTATTGTATTCAGGGCAGAGCAGTGGCGTATAGATAAGGGGGCTTGGTGAGGTTCTGCCACCTCCCCCAAAAAAACAAGATGACTTGGTCTCATTTTATACGGTTAATTAAAATATAATTATAATCATCAGCCCACCTAATGAATATTCATAAAGACATGCCTAGAACTGTTTCACCGGAATAATGCAAATCCTTTAAAATTCACTAACTTTGTTATTTGTTATCCGATTTTGATAAAATTTTACTCTATTTATTGAGATATAAGTATTTCCAGCCTGGACCATCCCTTTAATGAATATTCATTAGGTGGGCTGATGATGTCATATCCCCACTTGTTCTTTTGTATTTGTTTTATGAAATTAGGTTTATTAAAAAAATGTTCTACCAAGAACTAAAACAATTGGATTGACAACTGATTTAGTGCATTAGTTATTTATTTCCGCAACTCATTTCGTCATAATGGAGACATATCATTTACACATGTATGAAGAAATTAAACATTTATGATTTCATGTAATAACATAAGAAAAAGGAAAGTGTGAATGTGACATCATCAGCCCACCTAATGAATATTCATGACGATGTGCATATAACTGTTTTCACAAAATATTGATAAACCTTAAAATTCAGTAACTTCGTTGTTTGTTATCCGATTTTGATAAAATTTTCAGCATTTTGCTCTATGAATTTTACTTTATTTATTTCGATATAATATTTTCAGCCCGTACCATCCCTTTCAATTGTCATGTCTAAATCGCTGTGAATTTAGCATTTGGTCAGCTGACCTGGGTAAGCGCAGGCGCGTAGCCAGGGGGGGGCGGTGGGGGCGGTCTCCCCCCCCCCAAAAACGTCCCCAAAAAGAAAAAAAAAGAAGGGAAAAAAGAGAGGAGAAAAGGAAAAGCGAAGGGAAAAAAGGGAAGAAAGGTAGCTTTGTGGGTTTTTCCTTTTATTCTTTAATTTTTTTCCAAAAAGAGAAACTCCTTCACTCTTGCTCTAAATTTATATATATGAATTTTGCTTCCGCGCTGCGCGCGGATAAATGACAATATTGCAGTTCTCCTCTGTTTCCCTCACCCTTTCTCTAACCCTGTTTTTCCACCTCAGCTATACGTCATTCTTGCCAGTTCAAGTTCAAATGTATACATGAGGGCATGGAATTAGAGTAAGGTTAGGCCGAAGTGTATGAAGTTATCTTTTTTTTTTTCAAATTGATCGCGCAACTTCTGATCGGGTCGACTCCGGACGGGTCAAATCTTTATATCAATTTCTGCCATCACCTCCACTAGGCAACTTCTCCCGCTTTTCAGCTCATTACTTAACAACCATAATTTGGGGGCAAGCAGGTTTCTAATTTAAAAAAAAAAGAAGGTATAAAATTCGTGTCGTATCAAATAAAAAAGTACAACATTTTTTTTTTAAATCAAATTCTAATAAATTTCATGTCATTTCCCTGCACATTCATCTCCTGTCCTATTTTGCGCCCTCAGTTTGAAATTTTGAATGACACTTAAGTTTCTTTATCGTTCAAAATGAAGCGCTTCAAGATTAGTCAAAGATATTATACATCATCCTTTTCATATAATTTCAATAAATCACAGAAGTTTCAACTTCAGTTTGAGCGGTATTTTCCTTGTAATGAAGTTCAATAATCTTAGAAAATCAATTGAATTAGAGCCAATGGGTATAGAGATATCTGCATGTAATGAAACGTCCGACCTTTAAAATTTCAGAGTTTCATTGCTCTGCGCGGGGAAGAATATCTTCCTTCCGGCATATCTTCTTCTCCTCTGTTTTGCGAATTAAAGATATGCACTGTGGCTAAATTGTAATAAAATCTGATCTTTTCGAAGGAAGCATTCAATATGACTTAGAGAATACCCTTTTCTCGGGACCCTTTTCTTTGCCAAAAAATTATAAAATGCATTAGCTTCCGCTAATTTATATTATTATAATTTCCTCCATTTTATCCCTTTTTGTGCGATCACAATCACTTTTGAAAACAAGGTTCAAAATCACAATAGAGTCAACTGAATTGGAGCTGATACAGGTACTAGAGACAAGAGAGACTGCTTCTTTTCATTTTAATTGATGAAACATCGAAAGCTTCGCGCTTCGCGCGGGAGGGGGAACTCCCCCTCCCTGCACCCACCCCCTAGGGAGCGCGCTTCGCGTGCATTTACCGCCCCCTCCAAAATGAAATCCTGGCTACGCGGTTGGGTAAGCGTGGGTGCTGCGTGTATCATTCGCCAAAGGCAGCACCCCCTCGTATTCTGGAAGATGTGTAACAATTGAAAATATGTAACCAAAATGACATTTATTTTTTGGTGAAACACTTTTTTTTATTTTGCTTTTCAAATTTATATCAGCACCAACAGTAAAAAAAAATCGTTACCAGGGCGCTGGTATACACAGTATTCTAAGAGAGAAAAAAGTTTATTTCGGTCAAAAGGAGGAGAACTAACAAAGATTTATCAAAAATACTTCGAATCAGATCTCCTTTTCAGTCTAGGTATGCAGATGGTCTTTTCGACTGACAGATCTCATTTCAAACCAGGTTTCATCAGATCAGAGTCCATTTTACATGCCATTGTCTATTTTCTTTTGAACGTTCTAACTTGTTTTGCTGGCCAATTACACACTGCTAAACTTATACAATTGGCGCCAAGTGATACTGATGACCGTGCCTTTCATTCACCTTTCTTATCCATATGATAACGTGGTGATAAGCCTATTCCTGGCCTTGGCCTTTTACTATCATCACAACACTATGCGCATGCGCATTCTAAAGCCGGCCCACTTCTCTAAAAGTACAAGTGACCCTTGGCGTGGTCATAGCTCTGTTGTGTTAAAAGCCAAGGAAGCGTTACGAATAAGAATTGTATTTTGTACTGGTATACCAGCGCGTGTGTTTCCGTCAGCGATAGGTCTCAATTATATTTGGTTGAATCGATGAACAGCGTATATATGAACCGAAACTGATCTATGGAGTGACCAGTATAAATAACGAAAATCCGTTGATGTTGATCTTAGTCCAGCTGATAAATCTCAATCGGACATTGCCATTGTATACATTCTGGGACACTGGCAGATATATGCGGAGTATGGGGGTGGGGGGCTTGGGGGCACTGCCCCCCCCCCCCCGGACAAAGAAAGTTCACGAAAAACAAGAACGTAAAGGAAAATGATGAAATATGATTTTACTTTTGGAATGTTAGGTCAAGATCTATCACACAATTTCATTTCGTTGAAAAAAGGGGAATAAAAACATTCTCTCTCACTTCGCTCGCTCGACCTCCCTTCCGTTGTCGTAAAAGTTGGGGTTGGCCCATATGAACGAACAAGAAAAGAGGGAGAAAATAAGAAAATAATACGAAAAGGGTGAAATATGACAGCATTCTTTAAATATCATGTAAAAAATGTCTTAAGTTGATTTTGTGTTTTTAGCTCTCTCGCTTAACTCGCTTGCAGCTTTTTATAAATTTTATCCAAAAACACCATGCCTGACCACCTCCCCTTCAAATTTCGTGGTCAAAGCGTGATTGCTTTGACCACGATGTTCAATCAAAAGTGGAAATTCATCATACGATTGTTGCTTGTATTATTTTGTGTTCAGTTGGTTGTTGTTGTTTTTTCGCTCTCTGAATATTGTAATTCATTGTGACTGTATAATGTATTGTGTTCAGTCTTATTCACAATTGTTATTGTGCATTATAGTCATAATCATACGAATGTCTCTTAACTATCGTGCAGATCTTGTGATACAGTCAAAATTATACTGGCTATGTCGGTCTTTGACAGAATGTGGCACTCTTTACAGTTGAATAAAATAATTGAATGTACTATCCATATGCAAAGGAGTTATTCTGGTCCCAAATCACAATCCTATCGGAGTGAGATGAGGGACCAGTCCTGCTGGAATGAAATTTCAATCTTTCAAGAGTGAAAATGTACCCTTTTTGGAGTTAAAGTGTAAAAAATGCACACTTTAACTCCAAAAAAGGTAAAAAATTCATTCTTGAAATATTGAAATCTCATTCCATCAGGACTGGTCCCTCATCTCACTCTGAGAGGAATGTGATTAGGGACCAGATTAGTTCCTTTGCATTCATAGAGTATGTGTGTGTGTGGGGGGAGGGTAATAACTAGGTTTTGAAAAGCATGGTGGATGGAAATAAATATCCAAGAAATAAACATTTTGTTCGACTAGTTTTAAGACTAGATTTTAGTGAAGGGTAATTCAGCCTATCATGCCTATTTGTCAGTGTTTGTTTAAAGGAGAATGAAACTCTTGGAGCAAGTTCGCTTTTGTGAAAGCAGAAAAATCAAAGAATAAGATCAACAAAACTTTGAGTAAAATAGGACTAGCAATAAAAGAGTTATGAGCATTTGAATGTCGAGATCACTAATGCTATGGAGATCCTCCCATTGGCAATGCGACCAAGATCTGTGATGTCACACACGTACAACTCTCCCATTTGGACACTGAAAATATACCCCAAAACATCTCTTTTTGCTCATTCTAATCATATGACAAACGATTCATCAATGATATAATGTTGTGAAACCTCTGTACTTGTCATCTCATAAAGAGAACACCTCACCTTGTGGTAGACTCTATAAAAGTGAGAATATAAGTGAAATAAGTACTAAAGTAATGAGGGAGTTGTACGTGTGTGATATCACAGATCTTGGTCGCATTGCCGTTGGGAGGATCTACATGGCACTAGTGATCTCAATATTCGAATGCTCATAACTTTCTTATTATTCATTCAATCTTCCTCAAACTTTCAACAATATGTTTCTTTGATTTTTCTCTTTGATATGGATTCAGCTGGTTTCAAGGGTTTCATTCTCCTTTAATTCAAGTGAGTACGGCAAGTTTGCAACCAAATTCATGAAAAGAGGCAGTCATTTTTGTCTTTGCCTGTTTGCTTCTATCTTGATTTTTTTAAGTAGTCCAACGAATAAAATAGCCCTCATTGATCGACAATATTGATCCCTGTTTTGAACAAATTTAGTGAACTCATTAGAGGCCGACGTCGAAAAAGATACTAAAATGGAAAAAAATAATATATTTTTATACAATATATTGAAAATTAAATATATTTCCTCAATATCAGACGAATAGACCAAACTTTCGATCTTATCTGTAGATTAAAACAGACAATGGAACTTATAATTGACCCTGAACATGCTTGAACTTGTATTCATTAGGAATGTCTCTCTATTATTATGCTGAAGTACTGTATGTGGGTTTCAGTCCTATCATATTCAGGCATGTAAGAACTTGCATCTAAACTAAAAACATGTCTAGATTGTCTGTTATCTCGTTGAGGGTTCATTGTCTGAACTATACACGTTGAAAGGGGATTCCCTCTCAAAGGTGAGTTTGAAATCGATTTTTAAAACGTCTTCGAATTAATTGAGACAGTTGTGTTGCTATAAAGGATAGGGACGGGTGTCCGGACACTTCTAAAACTTTGAAGCCTTATTTTTTGTCTTTGGATTACACGAAAAATATGAATTCAATAGTTGTAATCATCTTCTATTTTGTTCTCTATAATATTGCCTAACCTTTTATAATGGAAATTGATGAAACTTCGTTTGTTAATATTTCCAAATGGCTGTAAAAAAAAAAGATTGTCCGGACACACAACAACTGTATATACATTATTTTTTTAGAAGCATAGGGTACATGTGTAAGGCGACTGGGAACAGGGACCCGTTTTACAAAGAGTTGTGATTGATCCAATCAACCACAACTATGGAAAGCCAGCAACGTCAACTTGTAGAATGCATGTGTGGTTTAATTCCAATTCGTCTAATACCAATTCGTCCGATTGGGCTTGCCAACTCGTCTCGTCTATTACCATTTGGTCTATCATCAGTTCGTCTACTGACCACATGGTCTACTTGCGTTTAGTCTCATGACATTCCGTCTAATAATCAGATGGTCCAATAGCCATTTAGTCCATATTCCATTTGGTCTTATGCCAATTCGTCCAATTGTTAATATTATTGTGCAAAATGACTGAAAAGAAAATGGGCATTTAATATCAATTTTACCAACTGGTTATAAGACGAAATGGTAATAGACGATTAGACGAAGTGATGATTGGACCAAATGGTTATTGGACCAAATGGTTGTTAGACGAAATGTTGATGGACGGAATGGCATTAGACTAAATGAAGGTAGACCATGTGGTGAGTGGACGAGTTGGCAGTGGACGAATTGGCAATTTACCATTTGTTCAATGATTTTCTAGATATGGTGAGAATTCATATATTCGTCGTGTTGTTGAAAATTCAGTGATTTTGTTTACATCGGATATTGCGTAAATTTCCTGCATGCAGAAAAAAATATATGACATTGATGGATTTCCATACAGTTGAAATTGATTGGATCAATCGTAACTATTTGTAAGACGGGCCCCTGGTCTCGTGAGAGAAGTGAAAAGGAAGCAGTGTCCAGATGAAGAAGTGATTTGACCGGTTGATTAATTATAGTATCTAACCTAATTGGTTTTGCATTCAGCAATTAGCAGCAAACATGGCATTGTGTAAATGCAACCACTTTTATCGTTGTTTAAAATCTTGGCACCACATTTCCTAGGTCCATCGACCCTTTAATATGCGATTGATATTTTTGTGTGGGGTGTGTGTCATAGACACCTTTTTTGTTCATTTCATATTTTAGACCTATTACTTGGCCTAATGTATCAATAGTGTTCTGTAGGACAGACTGGAACAAAATGTTTCGGAAACCCCTCTGATTTAGAGAAAAGCAATCGGCTGATTATTATTCCATTGTTCTTGATATGATATAATTATATTTCAGATAGTTCCAAGGTATTCTTCGAATTCTATGGTCCTCCGTCGTGACGTCATTTCTGATAGAGAATGTCCGTTAATCCCAAGGTTTAAAATGGCAAGAAAAACATTTTCTTAGGTAAGCTTTTTTAGTATAGGCCTATTATTATTTTCTAAACCTTATGGTGTGTCTTTTATTTGAATATAGGTCGATTGTTTTTTTTTATTCCAAGAATTTTTTATTCCAAACGTCTATTCGTGACTTGCAATTTTGAAATTTAAAAGATCAATCTCACACACACAAAATATATACGCGCACACACACCCTCTCTCATACACAGACAATATCGTCCCCCCTTATTTTCTGTCTCCCACTTTCCTTCCTTTCTTTCCTCTCACTTTCCCTTCTTCTCTTTTCCCCCTTCCTTAGTTTCTCCATTTAAATTTTTTTTCTACTTCCTTCTCTTTTCTTCTTCTCTCCCCTCTCCCTTCTTTTCCTTCTCGTTCTCTCATTTTCCCTTTCTCTTTCTTCCTCGTATCTATCTTCCTTCCTTCTCGCCTTTTATTTATTTTTGGGGAGGGGACAGGCTCGTCCCCCTACAGATCCGTGCTTGTGTATATTGAGTAGGGCACATCCATTCATTCTTAACATATTCAGTAATTAATAGACCATTCTCTGTAGAGTGACTAAAAGGGATTAACAACATTCACAGTATCTAAACGAACCCAAATAATGACAAGAGAATGAAATGTCAATTTCTAATTCATTTTATGTTATTTTAATATTTCATTTTCGAACTTTAGATACATAGCATATGTACACATTCACAATATTCATATATATCAATAACATAATAATACTACAGTTCATTAACGAACCTTGTTGAATTTCTCTCTATCATATACATTAATTTGCCTGATATTATCAGAACATACTTCACAGGTATGTTTTGAAATCAAATCGAAAGGGGCATTACTTCAGGGGTTTATTTTCATTAAACAATATTTCAGTTAAAAGGGGAAAATACCTTGTTTTCGAAATCTTCCATGTTGGTCTGTGTTTTGTTTCACTTCAAACATTAAGATCCCACGCCCCCCCCCCCCTTCTCGGTCATAAACAATGTCCTCGTCGATAAATTCTTTCCTTTTTTATGAGAACACTGAAATCAAAGAAATAAAAACGAAAGACTTCTATTGTGCAGAATTAACCCCTGCATTCATCGACCAATGATGAAATGACTACATCACACTATTGCAAGAAAATTTATTTCACTGAATAAGTCCTCAGTATAATTGGTGAAAATACGAATTTCCATACCATGTCGAATTAATACCTTTTGCTTCTAAAGAAGTCTCCGATACAATTAGTCTAATGCTTCAGACTCTCAGAGAAAGTTGCTGACAGGAGAGTCCCTGATGTTGGTCATGTCGCGGACACACTGACGAAACCATCGTAGATCGATCGAAGCTAATACGTTATTTTGAATGGCATACTATCGATCGGCTTTGAGTCGGTTTCGTAGATGTGAACGCGACATGATCTAGGTTTAGAAGCAATGCAGATTGCACAGATGTTATTACATTGCAATATACGTAAACTTTGTACCAAATCCATCTGATTTTTTTTTATTGAGAATAAAATCCATAATTGTAACACCTGGAAATAGATGAAAATTTGATCCAGAAGGCATTAAAATAATTCTGACAGCGAAGTGACACTGGCATTTTGTCGATGAAGCCTACAGAGATATAATACAAACCCGTAAAATGCTGAAGTATCATATCTAGGCTCGTATATTATTCCAGTAGATAATCTATTTGATAATCATTTTACAGGCTATGCCTCTGGTAAGCTGACATATCTATCAATTCTGGGGTCACAGATCATTAATTGTTGTTATTCAGGTATTTTATCAAGTATCAAAATAATACAGAATGTAGACATACTGTAATTTGAATAAATCACTCTGAAGCTATTTTGATGAGTCGAACTAGTTTTCATCGCCCAAAAATAATCTGAAAAGCGTTTCTGTCACTTTAACAGGATAGTGTAAAGAATCGAGAATCTGTGTTTTCTTCACTGAATTTATAACACCCCTTGCAAATCAGAGTTGATTGAAAACCATAGCCAATCAACATTACGTGCTTCTGATTATAAACTTATAAACTGAAATTTGGCTGAAGTTTTTTTTTAAACAGACACCGGGTTATATTGCTTTTTAAATAGGCCTGCCGTTTCCTACCAACTGGGATTTCCACTTCCGGCTTCTGGTAATCAACACAATGGAATGTTAGGAAAAACGTGAATTGCCATGTTGTAAATAAATAAGATAAAATATAATATACACAACTTTCTTTGAACTCTGGCATATATACAATTATTAACCTAATTACCTACAGACGGTTCGCTCGTTAATTATGCATTAGCGACACCGCCATGTTCGCATGCATAATTAAGAATAAAATCTTTAACGAAAACAATGAAAGAAAAAGGGGAAAATGTCCTCATACCCTCAGTTAATATCTTCCCTGCATGCATATAGTTAAGACACGTTCCCATGGCGATCAATCAACAAAAACAACTTCTTTTTTGAAAATCGAAAACCTAGAGATTTGCACAAACGGATGCCCCGAAGATAAGTGGAAATCGTGACAAGTTTGCAGGCCATGGTTATACAGGAGGGGGGGGGGTCCCAGAACATGTGATCACAATATGCTATACATGTGATCACACGACATTCGAACTCTTGTTCGGGAAGTAGGAAAAGGTCCATGTTTGAGTTGTTTCAAAAAGTATAATTTCAAAATTTGAAGTGAGATGGAAATAGGAGGAGAAATCGCGACGACGGCAAGGGGAAGTTTGATAGGGAAAGATTCACAAACTGGGGCGCAAAGTTTACATTTATTCATAGGGGAAAAAGATAAAGTCAACAACTGAGAGAATTGATTGAATCAGAAGGAACCGAAATCATAAATTTCCAGTTTATCATCTGTGCTTTGCTGCATCGAGGGTTATTTTTCTCAGCGGAGTATTTTCACAAGACGTCCCTGGGAGTGCGATCCAGGGTAGTCGTACAAGTTGTTTGTCAGGTTTTTCGCTTTGACCCTGTGACCTCTTAGGCCTCGAGATGGGCGTACGCGTCCAAATCACGTGATAAGCATTTTGGCGGGATTTGGAGCCTAGTCTTCGCTCGCAAACCCTTTTCCATTTTAAGGCATAAACATGACCTGGTTTATCTCATGGAAAGATAGTTGTAAGGAGGGAATACTTTCCTTAAGACAACATAAGTACAACTAGACCCTAGGAGTTTTAGTTTTTATTATTGATCTTTATCAAAAGTTCACAATTACATCTGAAAATAGTCTTAAACTGGCAGGTAATGGCTCCCACACACATATACACATGAGATATTGTACAATGGCAGGTTGCCAAAATCTTGCATTGTTATTCAGCTGTGCAGTTTGGAGTGTCCTTTTATCTGGCTTTAAGCCAGGCTTTTTATAGTATTAGACTGGTAGTTTCTACACCAGACCCCATTCATCAGTCCAGAGGGGGTTTTCTCCAAAAGAGGCACTTTCCCACACTTTTCGATCTAGAGTCTCTGGTAGTGGTAACGATGCCTGGGAAACCTGTCCGGTTCTCGGCTCTGGCCTGATAAAAACCACCGTTAGCAGAAACAGAGGGGCTGACTTAGTAGACTAGTGAGAGTGATGGCGTAAACAAGCTGAGTTCTGAAGTGAACTTATCGTCTCTGACCCCATTTAACACACACGTTTTGATGAATCTGTGCAGGTAAGAGAAAGAAAAAGAAAAGGTAAGTAAATAATAGAAATCGAAAAATATATTGTATTCAAAACAAAATACTTAAATATAAAGCCATTCAAACACTTGACTTTACCAATTTGATGTGGTTTAGGTTTCAATTAACAGGTAGGCCCTATAGTGTGAAATGAAGAAGTCAAAACCACCTTGATAGATATGCCGTTTCAGCACCTTATGTGCATACGCGGACACGATTGCATTTGACCCAGTGTCTGTAGAAGAGCTGATTACGGTATTATCAAGTTTAAGAGTTTATTATCTCCTCTTCATCAGCAATACCGTTGACCAGTTCAAGGGGACTGATAAAACAATTCAATTGTAGATTGAATCAATGCCAGAACGATCGGATTAATGCTTATCTTAGGAATATGTAAACTGTCTATTCGTAGAGCCGATATGTAGGAGTTTCAGATACGACTGCGCACAGGTAAAACTAAGCAAATCAAATGGGTTAAAAAAATGAAATTTCTATGCGGTTTCCAGTTTGTTCATCTAAGAGCTCGAGAGCCTGAAGGGTATCTTCCTTGACGATTGAGATTGCCGTTCGGGCAACTACCACGAAAGCTTCGAATCTGATTGGACTACCAGGCTATGGTCATAAGACTTAATAATAATCATGTATGGTAGAATACCACAGTGGAAAAAATTATAATGCTTTGATCATTTTATGTCTTTACGATAGGAGCTCGGGACAGCAATCAGTTGCGATGGTACGATCAATCGTAAAGAGTTTTCGAACCTAACAAGTTCAATCGAAATTTCCTTTATGCATGTAGTAGGTCCATGCTTTATGTAAGGCATGGCACAAATCCATGACATAAGCGGTCATCCGCCTATAAAATTGAGAGTTCGATATGGCTCGATCGACCATGTACTAAAGACTATCAATAGGAAGCGACACTTCAGAATCAACTGCGTTCAAGTGTAATTGAAATCTTATCCGCTATACGCGAACGTAAACCAGGCTTGCGTAAACAAATATACAACTGTGTATCCTTCGTTGTTTACACGTACCTGGGGGAAAAATAATGGAACTATAGTCTTCAAGGCTTTTTTCAAGCCAAAAACCAGTGGAATTTTCCAGCTTTTCCGGGGCGCATTATCGGCTTAAATATAGCCACGAAAAGTGTTTAACATTGCTTTCTAATCCTCTTGGCTTTCACGGCCACGCAATGGCCTTTTTGTCCATTTCTTAGCAGCAAACAGCATCATCATAAAGACCTGTCGTTCTCGAAAGGGCCATCGGAGATTATCAGCGAAGGATCTGTTTATCGAGTCGACTCTCGCGCAACATTTCGGCCTCAATTCGGCTAAAAATAATAATCAAGCACGGCCATTCACTCATTGTTGGAGAGCTGCTTTCAAGGGATTTGAATAACAATAGGTGCTCTCTATTGTTCGGTAGTTTCAAAGCTTTCTGGCTCTATACCGTTCTCTAAAAATGTAAACAGATTCACCAGCGTAAGCTTTTAAATAGAATCTGATTAGGCCCATTATAAATGGAAGGAATATAAATTCAGAGTAATGGCGGGGGTAGCATCAACTAGCGTGAAATGACCACTCTGTCTGGTTGAGCAAATACTACCACTACAGACTCCACCCATCCTGATAATAAAATCAGTAATGGGCTATCTGAAGGCCTATTTATGTATGACATGAAAGACAGACAGCCATGTAATTCTTCGAAATGTCTTGTATCAGATAAACCATGTCACATTCGGTGAATGTGTGACCAAATGCCTACTCTTGCTAAGGAAGTAAAGTACTGTCATTATCATTGATAATTATGATCACTGCAAATCAACTTCTGGAATTCTACCCTTATTCTATGGCGTAATTCATTAGCACAATGATACAACCAAATCACACCTATTATTGGTCTGAGCCACTGAAGGCTTCACAATAAAGAAGTATTCTCGCGGATTACCAGTTGCTCAGGAATATATTTCTGATTAATTAGACCCAATCCCTCCCACTAAACTCACAGACACTTTTCAAAACGGAAACCAGCTAGTCAATTTATTAGCTGCGTGGAGCAAGCGCCGGGTATTAATTTTGATATCTGCAATCTTCCAACATCTGTAAAACATATGTTTACACGGTTATATCATAATTAATTGAACCTCAAAATATGCTTTCAATTAATAAGCTACCGGACTTCACCTATGTAGTTTTTGCTGACAAAGAAGAGAGAATTTTTAATGGATTCCACGAATTCTATCCCCCCCCCCCCCCCCCCCCCCATCAGCTTGGGGTACATTACATGCGTATCAAATGAATTGGTTGTCAACAAAATAATGTTCGTACTCTAAAAACTTACCAATTTTATAGAGTTTTGGTGTTGCTAAGACGTGACAGCCGGAGCGGACTGTGGTCTGTCCAGATGGTCTTGGGTCCTTGCCCGTTTTGCACCGTTGCCCTCTGATAAACTTCTCCTTCTTTTCCGTTGGTTGAAGAAATCTGAAGATGGGAAAAATGAAAATAGTGTTGGTAAAAAAAGGTGTGAATTCTACAATCAAGAAAACATACATTGGATTGCCCTCTCGCGACATTACAGCAACTGCACCAAAATCCTAAAAGGGCGGGGACTAAGGGAGGAGAAGGGGAGGCACCTGAAGCCTACCAAGTTCATGACCACAAAGGCCAATTAGGTAACTAACAGGGCCTACTTATAATGATGGAGGTAAATGAGTGGACAGGAAGCTTGCATGTAGAGTGGGCACTCGGGGCAGGAATGCTTCTGTTATTCTCTTTTTTTACCTCTATGTTCCAGTACATGGAAAATCTCCATGGTTTGTGCATTAAATTGTATAATGTGCGATTTGCTTGTCTAATGCGACACTCTAATAATTGACAGGTGATTTTATTTACAGGATCTCAAAAGGAATCGATTATTTTGGTGGATTGACAGACTGAAGTATGAGACTCTTGAGTGCTGAAACATATGGGATATATACTCAATCGGCCACGCAACAGAGAAATAAGAGGGAGTACTGCATGTGACGAGTCGCATTTGACATTTCATCGATGAATCTCACACCTCGGAACACTGACAACACAAGAAAGAAGGTGAGTTTATTTGACCAAGCCGCAGAAGGGAAAAGAAAAGCAAACTCTTTGGCAAGATCTGATTCAATTAAGCAATCATCAAACTTCGAGTGTTGGTACCCGTCAATTGGAAAAGAGCAGAATAAAAGGTTCTCTGCCAATCTGTGGTTAATCCTAAATTCAAAATTCAGACGCATTTTTCGTCACTCAATAGCGTGTAGGTCCGTGGTGACGTGGTCTATCTGCTAGTTGGTCGGTACTCAGGTGTGGACAAAGTGTCCAGTTATAATTCTGTCTGCAGGTGAGTCTATGATAGGGAAATCACGGAAACACCTCAGTATATCTCCTGTTTTCTTTCAATACCAAATGTCTTGACTAAGATATCTATAACCAGAGGAATTTCAACTTGCATTCTGTAGGATATTATATAAAGATGTATAAAACATTTTTTGTTTAATTTGAAAATACAAAACACAAAACTTAGAACTATGTTAAACTTAAGGCTAGCGGAACACAAGTTAATTTCATCAGTGCCGATGATCACCTAAAGCACTAACACCCTTCTTGCAAAGCTCGTCGAAATAAATTCGATAAAAAACAAATACGTCTGAAATTTTAGATTGGTAGACTCCCGAGACTAGAGGAAGTCATCCGAACAATGGACTTACAGAGAACAATTGAAGCTAATACTTTGGTAACGAAGCAAAAAGTAAACGATGGCAGTTATTTCCGTCTGTTTGAAGCTTGGGACAGTGACACTAAAGAGTACCTTGGGATTTCCCCCGGTCATTGCATGAGGTTTGGTCTATTCTGAACATGGATATCTACTAAAAAAAGAAAACTAAAACCAAGAAGCGTATGGAACTTTTTTTTAAACTAATAAGTTCATAAGGTTCATAAGGTAGTATTTATTGTCCAGATAAATAAATAAGTGGAAATTTGCATTTTTACATGGTATTGAACATACATAACATAGCAAAGAAAATGAACATATTTACAGAAAATCAAACAATCACATATAGTCAATTATGATATACACGTGCAAATGCTACCCACTGGGTAGCATTTGAAAAAAATACTGTTATTGACATTAAAATTAAGATTGAAAGGGAAATCTGAACTGAAAGTTAGATATCGGATATTGAATTGAAATTACATTAGAATTGTAATAAATCAGTACTATAAATCTTCTTAATAATCTCACAACTAGGCTAGAACTGATACAATGTGAAGCAATTCCGTTTAGGAGTCTCCACCTGTAGACTACTGCATTAACCTCTATACGAGTTAACAAGGGTAAACTTTCCCTCGAAGAAAGTGCGACTTTCGATACTTGGACGGTGGCCAGGTTGGATCTTTTATGGCCTGGAGATCACCCAGGGATCAAAACAATGACCAAATTAACCAAGCAAGAAAGAAAAAACAATCGATATATATTCTCTCCTCGCTTGTGTGAAAACAAATAGAGTGTGATACCGGTAGGAAATCTAACCATTTACAAAACAATGCAACGACGTTGCGTTTATCGATTGCTAATTGGAGGTCACAAGTGATACTATTCTTTACTGGGTTTTTTGCGTTACACGTAGCACGCATGAGCTCGATTTTCATATGGTTTTTTTTTCTAGATCATAACGATAAGGTGAAGGTCACATATTCATGTAATATGCCAATCACAACATACAATAAGTATCGACGTCAACCAAAATAAGCATGCAGGTCAGGTCGATCTACATCAGTTTTAGAGTAGGCCTGGGAACATTTAGGATTAGTTCAAGAACTAGGGCCGCAATATTAAGGCATACTGGATAAACCAAAGAAATTGCACGTTAGACCTGTAACATCGGATGTATACTAAATCACGTTTACAAAATAAATCACTGAACTACTGGCAAGTGGGATCAAAGATAAAGACTATTTGGACAACTGCACGAGTTGGGGCCATAATCGTAAACACCATTCATTAGCCACAGCCACACGACCATTGTTATATGGTCTCAAAATTTTCCCACAGATTGCAGCGTCCCCCTTTGTCTTGATTATCTGGTAGGGGCCATTGTTGCCCTAGAGATACGAGTAAATGAAGTGATTTTTCCAACACGGACAGACACAAGAGGTCATCACCAGTTTCTTTCCCACCGCTCGCCGGTCTGGCACAGAAGCACTTGCTGCCGGCCGTGCGAATATTCACTGCGTGACAAAAAGCTCTCGAAGTATGAACGCCTCTGCAATGAAGATACCCATTCTCTTATTATGCTTTCTTGGTCACCAATACCAGCTCGAACAATGGGTTAAGAAAGCAAATAACTATTGAGTTCTGTGATTATTTGGACAACTGTAGCCCACGCGAGGGACCTACGCTGGAGTCCTTCGCCGTGGTCTTCCCAATGTCCACCACCTTTAATCACGATCGATAGAATAAAAATAAAACCCCAATTCTTTATTATTGCTCCGTGTACGTGACCATCACCTTTAGGCTCAGTGATTCGGAGACTCGGAACCATGCGAAGAGTAGGGATTACCCACATGTGGTGTGAAATGTTTACTCCATTCGAGCAGGCCTAAATGAAGTTGGTGCTCTTGCACATGCAACTTCTGTACGTTTTGAGAACGACTAAACATTTTGTTCAATTTTAGTGATCAGCATGATTATGTGGAAGTAGTGTTTTAACAAGGAAATTTAGAATATATCATCATGGTATCCCTAAGGGTGCACAGCTGAATTGGCCAACCAAGTAATATAAATATTATTTAGCCTGCTTCTCATACCTATCAAACAAAACGAGAAATTCGCAGTATCGGTAATTTTTTTTACCTAACGGTAACCAGCACAAACTGTTCAAGTTTCCAATTCCATCACAAGAGCAAGGGTCAGTTTAAAATTCTGGATTAATGTGGTTCGTACCAACCATTCAAGAGAGATTTATAACAAAAAGAATCCTTATCGAAAGTTTGCATACATAAACAAAAGTGCAGTCACCCTACTACGATTCCGCGTTCCGTTTAGTGTTTAGTGAAACTAGCATTTCAAATGACTACTGCATTATGGTTTTTGTGGCAGATGGATACAAATACAATTTTCGGCTCTTGGGAACAAACATCAATATAAGAGGGGTATATGAATAACGGTGACCTTGGAAAATACAAAGCCATGATGTAAAACACAGTATCAGTTTCAAGTGTGTATTCTCTTGGTGACCTACTTCCAATGCACATTTTCTCAGTTGAGAAGACACAACGCACTTAAATCCTCCAGGGATTCCGTCGTTACCAGTTCATTTTCAAGCTGTTTTCCCAGGTCAGCGAAAACTGGAATTGCAAAACAGGTATGATGCGTTCTGAACATTAACGGCTCAGGTTACATGTAATCTAACTTCCAGGCACTCGGCCTTATTCATAGCCAAAGCCAAAAGGATGGCAATACCATGAAATCAATTATTAAGAAAATGTATAGGCATAGATATTTTGTATGGATCTTTGCCATGTTCTCACAAGTCTCGACTGTGTGCTGTTCGCGCCAGGAAATATGACTATAATATTGAAAAATAATCAGATAATCGTTGTGTCAGTGATTTGAAGTTGAAAAATATTCAGAAACTATTGAAAAAAATCATAGGTAATCAAAGACAAATCGTTCGGTGATCGTTCTGTTTGCGAGTTCTCTTCCGTAATGAAAAACGCCTGGGCAAAGAAGACTACGCACAGGTAAACGCTACGTCATAAAAGCCAACTGGACACGTATTGTTTTTCGGTCGAGGCGTGCGAGCCTGTGATTGACAGGTACTGTGCTCACGTACGTGCATAGCGCCAACTTAATGTGTTCCGCCATCTTGCTTGTTGGTTGCCGATAAAATGCGCATTTTCAGATTTTTTAACGCTCAGTTATTATCCATGACTGAAACATTGACCAATCAAAAACTAAGATTCTACAAGAAATATGAATATTCATATACGAAAGTATAAACATAGATAATTCAGTTTTATGTGAAATTTAAACCCAATACTTCAAAATATGGTTAGTTTTATGTCTCTAAAATGACCCTTAAAACCAGAATTTTATTAGTAAAAAATAAAGGTTTTCCCAAGTTGCCATGGTAACGCGGTCTGAGATATAAAAGCTTAGCAAACACTTCATTTCAGTGATCGAGGATGTATTTGTTTACGGTATACGTCTACATAAATTATAACATTTTTTTCCAGACCATGGATGAACTTTCAAAAAGAGACATTTTAGGCAAGTTTTTACGATTTCCGGCAATTTTCTGACACAGGCACTCTGAAGAGGTAATTTTTACAGAATTAGAAGAAGACATCATGGATTTTCCTAATTATCACGACGGATATGCAACTTACTTGTAAACAAATCAAACAAAGTCTATGATACATTTTCGATAATGCAAAAAGAGACATTCAAGTCTCTGATTGAGAGCCGCAGATTGAACATTCGCACGGCGCAATGGTAGCGTTTTCGCCGAATTCGTCGGAGCGAAAACTCCAAGAGAGCCGTACCACTCACCAGTCCCGAACGCTGCGCTGTATGTTTGATGATTTATCTGGTGCCATTTCGTGCTTATAAATTTGTTTTTTCTACAATGCCACTATCTCATTAAAATTGTTTGTCATGATAACATTGGAAATATTATCGTTTAATGGCCCAAAGGATCGACTGTAATAAAAGATACTTTGAAATATTGTCAGAGAGTGATTAGTTAGGTGATGTTTATGGTCAGAATTTAGTCATGGCTTCGGGTGAACTTACGCGAACGCGGTCACTTGCTCACGGGGCGAGTCGGCCTGGCCCTTTGGTGGAAGGCCGTTAGGCAACGTGCAGTGCAGCTAGAGCAGAGTTGGGGAGTTATAGGTATAAAAATACTTTGAAATAAGTAATCTGCAAATATTTTTGTCTTATCCCTTTGGATTACTTAGATAAGAAATTCAAATTCTCAAAGTTTAAATCAAATTTTAGACAGTGACAACAAAGAGTGGTGCTGTATGGGGGGGGGGGGGTGGGGTCTTGCATGCCCCCAATTCACGAACAAGAAAAAAAAGGAAAAGGTAAGAGAATCTTGCGAAATTGTTCAATTGGATTTTTGTAACCAAAAGTCAAAATTATGCTTATGTCGCTTGCTTGCAACTATATATTTTATAAATTTTGCCTGATACGCCATATCGTAGTACCCTCAATTATTTTCACTTGTTACGCCACTGACATGACTGATATAACATCTACTAGTTTATGATAACATTATTTGGTTGCGGGATCAAAGCATCAGCTATATAGCTAAACATTTATACTTTATGCCTGTTCAACTTCCAATACAGGTTTAGGCCTGTATTTATGAGATGTTAAGATCTATGGGTGCCTTTATTATTTTCATTTTCAATTAAAACAATTATTAATTATGTATTAATTTAGTATTAACCTCGATGATACATTTTATTGTATTAAATCGTACAATTTCTGTTGTATTAAGCCCCTTATTAAGCCCTTTTAAAAACATGCTCAGTAGCAGACCCCCCCCCCCCCATATATAAAGACAATAGAAGTGTATATAGAATTAATTGAACCCCCCCCCCCCTTATTGAGGACAAAATGAAAAAAAAAATACTCAAAATAATCGACCGCCCCCCCCCCTTTGACGAGGCAGCTGTCGGTGGCCTGATGTCTTCATTGACTTCTTTTTGCTTGTAAAAAATAATATTAAAGAAATAGGGGCTACTCTAAGTGTCCCCTGTGAAAATTGATTTGGATCTGCAAGTGCATGAGGCTGCGCCCCCTCCAACGTCATAGCTACCCCATATCTTTAGGTTCTAGCTCTCATATTTTTCAGCTCCCTGGTTTTTTGGAAGAAAAAAAAACGAGGCGAAAGAAAAGAGTGAAATAAATGAAATACGATTAATCAAAATTTGAGTTGTTTGAAAGAATTATACTTATCAGAGAAACTAAATTAAATTCTACAACCATGAAGAATAACAGCAATCTTGATAAATTCTGTTTTTTTTTCAAAATCAGAACCAATCAACCTTTTTCTGATTATTCTGTCACTTTCCATATTTTGGAGAAAAAAATAAAAGTGTTCATCGACGCCCTGTACTGCATGATGAAACTGTATCCCCACTCGGCCCTCGTAACCCCCCCCCCCCCTCTCTCCCTCTCCCCCTCCCCCACCACAATGCCCCTTGCTCATTTCTCTTATCTCACCTTGACCTTAATTAATTAATCTTAACTATTTGGCGGTACAGTCAAACGTGACTGGTCGCCATCATAGTTTCATCCCCAACAAACAAGGAACAAACAATAACAATTCTGTTTTTCGACCCAACATCATTCCTTTCAATACGCGTAAGGCTATACGTGGGCATGCACAAACAACGTGGGTTAACAAAAACTGACCCGCGTTTGGACTAAAATTGTGATTAAAATAAAAATGTTATAAATATGAAAAAAATATGTGTATAATGAAGGATATCTGATAAACGGAAAAACATCAATCGCTAATTCATAAAAATGCTGGAAAAGATTTGACAGAGGTTTTTAACAACGGTAATCAAGGGGAATTAGTGTATGGGTGAATGGCGTTCGAGCTTTAGCCGAGCGTTAGCCGGAGAGGGCGCGGGCCAAATCTGCCTGAATCTGGCAATATGGCGGCGTCCATTAAGCTGACGTTAGCCAGCGGCGACTGCACGTACGTGTGCTGGGACCGTGATGCCCTTTTTTCCCATTCCTCTCTGTACCTGTGCGCAGGGATGCGGGTCTATTGTTTAGCCTTACAAGGTCCCACCACGGTAACCGGCTGGCAATAACAGGGGAATAAAATCGGTAAGAGGCGTAGCGACAACTGATCGATATATTCGTAGCTTGCCCAACCCTCCTCAATTTATAAGACAGAAGTAGAATTGCCTACACCTGAACCCCCGCTGACCACGTTCTGAAGGTCTGGTTTTGTTCCGAAAGATCTTTACCAACCGAAAAAATAAATACAACCGGGATTTTCTTTCTGGTGTTGCAATCAAATAGACTTCTGTTACATTAAAACATATAGCCATAAATATGCGAATAAAATAGCTCAGTCGCGCGATCAACAAACAAGTTGATTAAAATTCCATATAATACATAGTCACTGGCCACTGTGTGTTCTATATTAATATTTTAAAAGGTTAGCGAAACCACTCAAGAGTCTGAAACATAAACGTAAACTGTAAAGGGAATTAGGGGTACATAAATGTGCTTCCCAAACTTAAGATTAACCTTCAATTACGTTTCCAATCTATGTAGAAAAGAAAACCGAGATATGTGGTAGACCGACTTCTGAACACGTAACAAGAATATGAGATCTAAAATTTCACATCCACGCCACAAGGAAGTCTAATGTGTCATAATTTAAAGAGCAAACCACCCGCAACAAACAAAAGAGGAAATGCAACTATTCACATACATAAACTTGGAAATTCCCGTGATAATTGAACACTCATTACCCAATACCCGATGAATACTGTACATCAACAACAATAAGCAGCTAAAGAGGCAGACCTGAGCCAAGACGAAAGAGGTGGATGTTGTTGATTAGCCAGAAAGGTTCTTCAAACTCGTGAATGCGTCACAGGACATAGGATATAACATAAAGTGGATGGGGACGTGTCATTTCCCTTCCCAAAGACATGCCAAAGAAGAAGTCGGGACATCCGACTGAAAAATCCCAAGAAAGAGCTTCATGCTTCAGCTAATCATTGGAAAAGGAAATACGGGCCAGACTAAAGACGACTTACACCAAAGCTTTCCCATTTATCAAGGGGATTTGTAAGCTGAGTAGTTAACTGTCAACTGGAGGAAAGGAAGTCAAATACTTTCTTGTCCTTTTAATTTCTTTCAGGTATTATTTTTCATTAGCATTTTGTGTAAAAGATATGGAATGGAGAATTGTGGTGACGTTTAAAAGGTAAAATAGAAATACTTGAATTAAACCCCCTATTTTTTATGGTGAAATGGAATCACTGAGATCCCGTTCGATAAAAATGTTGAATAGAGTCTTGATTTATAGAAATAAAAAAATGTAAAAACAATCACAAAACCTTGTACGTTTGATATGGATGGCCAAAAACAAAAAGCAGACATGTAGAATCCATCAATTGATGCCTATAAATCAAAACCAACAATTATGATGGATGTATGATAAGTATTCGAAATAGGTACCGCATAATTTAAAGTGGCGTTTTAGTTTTCAGGAGGCAATCATTTTATGTCACTAAAAATCGTGTCTACAAGCCCTTATCTTTTACACATATAATGACAATACCAGGATATTCAACGGGAAAAGTATTTCCAGTTTCCACGACATGTCAAAACATGAAATTTTTTAGCGAACTATTGTTGTCCGTTTCATGAACCCGCTATAATCAAAGAAAATTTACTCTGGACAGAGACGGGTCTGAACACGCTTCAAGTTATCATTAATCTCCTACGTAATGAATACGTATTCTTAATATAGCCACTGTACTGCTGCTCGTTGGAACATGACTCGACTTGTTTACAAGAGAGCAAACCCTTTGCCCGTTGGCACTGGTGTGGGCGTGCGGGTCCGGGTTTATGCATCTCTCACGGGTCGATCAGAGGAGAAAAATAGGCGTTGCCCTAGAATTGAGCATCTTGTCACTTTTTCAACAGGGGCTGCGAAACTTCTCTCGTTGTGAAAAAGGACGAATGGTGATTTGGATACAAGACGTTGCCTTTAATGAAAAGTCAATGCAACCACAAATATGTATTTGTTGATAGATTATAAAGAAGAAAGAATTAGATTGGAGCTGAGAGAGGAGCTTGGCATTGATGGGGATGAGGAGTTAATTGATGAAATAATTTCAATACTTACCAGCTATGTTAGATTGGGTCATCTTGGCCACTGATGTAGATGGAGATGAATTTAATAATCCATTATTGCATCCATGGTTATTAGAATTAGAATTTGAGGCTCCTTCAATTTCACTATTATGGGCGGTTGAACTTGATGTAGAAACCGCGACAGATGCCGTTTCGGTTTCTGATCTTCCCGACACTCTGGATACCCCCTCCTGATCTGTTGCCGGCAAGAACCGACTGGCATTCGTATGTCCATCCCCTACAGTGGGATTTTCGGCTGAATGGTGTTCAGAAGACTCGCTTGTTCTTGCCGACATAATATTCCTCCGGGAGCGTAGATTTCTCCGAGGTGGACTCCTGAGACATGTTTCCCTGTAGTAAGAGGCAACCCTCTCCTCGGGAACAGCGTCCCATTCCAGTCGGCCATTTGGAAGAGGCCGGCCCGCTCTGAAGTCGAATCCCCATCTCTCTATCTGCCTCTGAAGATTCTCTTGACGATAATCAGATTGCTCTTCACTGGCGGCATCCTCATCGCGATCGTTCTGGTCCGAAGTTGGCTCAAAAACAAGCTTACGGCAGGCTTTTGGCATGCTTAGACCATGGATGCTTGAACCAGTCAACGCTCGTCTTCGTGTGCAGAGTACAAGCCGCTCTACCGCAGAAACAGACATATTACTTTTAACTTGAGAGATTGGTTGACGAACAGGTACCAGCTTGATGCGATGTAGGGCAAAGGACGTTCTAGCTATCTGCAATGTAAGCTCTCCTCCTTGCCCGCCGCCTTTCTCACAAGTCACGATCGTAGTGAATCCAGCCGTGCGAGAACCTGAAAACATATCAAACGCAAACGAGAAAAGAGTCAGTTTACTATGTTGTGTTTATCACCAGTCGGGCTGTGCGTGACTTTACCAATACCGCGTTCTGATTGGTCGTTCACCGCAGAGGGTAGGCGGAGCTTAGACTCTCGCAGCGTACCCTGCGATGCGGAGACCAACGTTCGCACAGCAAACAATAGAAATGAATATGCATGACCACCGTTCAGCGTTTACAACCAAAAAACAGCTGGAGCGGCGTAGTAAAACTACGACCGAGAGAAAAAAGTATATACACGATCGTTGGCGTGGAACTAGGACTGTCAATCAAAGAGATGAGCTATATTAGAAAGAAAAAAAATACAGCGAAGGTTACTCACGAACTGGTCTTGGGGGAGGGGAGGGCGTTGGGGACTTGCGTAGTCTTTGTTACCTAGACTTCGTTTAAAATCACGAAAATGTGAATAAAAAATACAAGTTAATAGCTAAACTTGTAAGCATAATTGCATATCATTCGAGATAGGCAAACGCATGTTGAGTTGGCAGGAATTTCGTTCGTAGTGTGTAAAAAAAATAAGGAAATGGCAATAAAAATGTTGGACATTAGACGTTCGTTCAGTCAGAAGGGGACCGGTGGTTTGGGAAGTATTATCATAATACTCGGTCCATGTTATTATGCATGCCTCCATGTATTTGAGAAGTTTTTACAACGCAAATCGACATCAAAATTAATGTCAGGAAATCGTTTACACCATTTGGCATGACAACTCGTAGCAGGCCCGCAGTGATTATTTCAGGGGATTCGTGTAAGAACAAAAGGAAGACAGCTTTTACTGTATACAGGCTTACACGTATTACACAACAATGTCGTCACTCCAAATAGGCCTAACTGCTTACATCGAAACCGCTTGCATCTATGAATAAAATTATGCCGAACTGTGCGACAACTCGGTAAATACGCGTACTAGGTAGGTTATAGGTCATATCGAGTATCGTATAGTTACTATTCAATCATGACCAAAAGGGTCTTGATCAATAGAAAAGAAATGTATGTAGTATGATTACGGGTAACTCTTCGAAACTTTGATAGATTTAGTCTTATTTCATTGGCAAAAGTTTGGTAGCCTATATTGATGTATTCAACGTTATGAGCAACTTTTTGACAGATAATGAGCAAGTGAAAAGTTAAATTTATATTCGATCGCTTGGTATGTTCCAGAGTTTCGGATCTGGTGATTTTATACCTACAAAGAAATCACGAATTGTCTCTGACGACAAGCAATTTCGAATGAATATTATTGTCATGACATGCAGAAACGAATAAATAAATAAATAATAATAATATGTCCATAAGACGTGACTATAACTTGACCGGGGACGGTCTCGTCTTTTATTTTCGGCTCCCATGTGAGAATTCTAGGGGGGTTGTGTGTAATAGATACAGCCAAGACTCGGGGGCCGCGGAACGGTTTTCAAAGGGGGGGGGGGCTTACCATGCAAAAAATCACAATCATATGGCAATTTTTACGTTTTTGTACACGGTTTTGGAAAAAAGTGGGGGGCTGAAGCCAACCCCCCCCCCCCCCGCGACATAATATCATAGGGCGAAAGTGGGAACTATGCTCATGCACTAATGCTCAGGTGCATCATGAATATAGGTCCACACTTTAAATTCCCTGATAACTTCACGACTTTTTATAACATCAGCTTCTTATTTCTGCACAGATCAGTGCTTTTTCAGAGTGGACGCAAGTTCAGCAGTGAATCGTCGCAAGATGGCGCTACACCATTAATGGTAATGGATCCCAGGTCCGTGAAACAGAAGGATGCAGGTTGGGTTGGGTTTGTCGCCTTCGTTCCCTCTTACGGCTGTACTGTGGAGTACTCAAACGAGCTAGAGTCGAGCATTTGTTGGAAGTCCACAGTTATTTGATTAATGTGAAAGTCTGAATTTCACGAATAATAGGGACAAAACTACAGCAGAGTACATACTATATTCTAACTTACAAGAGATGCCTGCGCGTACGAAAATTTGTGAAAGAGAGATTTTCATGGTAATTCCTATACCAAGAACTAATATTCACGTTCTTGGCAAGAGAAAACAATTTAAAGAGCATGCGTTGTCACTATTAAAAATAAATGGGGTGGGATTAATATGTCACTATCAATGACGAAAAAACGGTAGTCAACGGACCGGGAGAAGGTGCCAAATCTTGCGACTCATAATTTTATTTAGGTCGGCCTAAATGCAAATCAGTTGGGATGTATTTTGAATGGTTACTCCCAGTTCTCGGGCTTTTGGCGGAGAAGATGCGCTGCCCTGGGAAAATTACATGAGCATGGCTGGGGCGATGTGAACTGCATAATGCTGAAGACGTACCTGGGAAAATCCAAGGGCATCTGGGGGCGAGCTGTTGGGCTGAATGAACAGATTAGCTTCTTGATCTCGAGCAAAGGGCGAGTTAAGCAACGGGTCAGTCAAGTTAGTGGCGGGAAAACTTTTCATAAATAAATGCAATTCTATTATTCAACAAAATAAAATCATCTTGAACGCCCATGGGTTGTGATATGCGCTATACAAGCAACGTCGTATTATTATTATATTTTAATAGAAACTAGGGTATAACAAGTAAACCTATTTCGCTCTCTGGACAAAAATTTGAATTTACATGAGGCCCCAAATCGCGTTAATCCAATTATGATCTTTGAAACTTTTTATTTTGACTACTTGAAATTTTCCCCGACATCTTAACGACCTGAAGAGGGCATACAGGTACGGGGTTCCAAATCAATTATTTATGGAGAGCCCTATGATATTTGTGAATGCAA
This sequence comes from Lytechinus pictus, assembly GCF_037042905.1. Classification (NCBI taxonomy): domain Eukaryota; kingdom Metazoa; phylum Echinodermata; class Echinoidea; order Temnopleuroida; family Toxopneustidae; genus Lytechinus; species Lytechinus pictus. The sequence goes on from NC_087263.1 coordinate 5,013,017, forward strand.
TTCAAAGGCTCTAATAAATAGGCCTACCTGTGAAATAGTTTGACCAAGGAGAAATCTCCTTGGTTTGACATACGTCCCCAGAAAATTGTGGAAGCACGGTAGGTAGGGTAGTCGTTGGTGTTCTGGTGACCATGGTGGTGCTTGGGACGGGGGCGGATCCAGGATTTTCCAAAGGGGGCACATTTTTCGGACGAAAAAAATTGACAAGCAAAAAAAAGGGTCATCACTTTCAAAAGGGGGGCACACTTTTTAAGGCATTTTTATATTACAATTTTTTTATATTTTGCTTCACGAAGGGGGGGGGGGCACGGGCCGGCTCTGCCCCCCCCCCCTAGATCCGCCACTGCAAGGGACAATAATCTTTACACAACGTCACAATCAATCATGATAATATAAAAAAATAAATATATATATATATCATTAAAGTAGGCCTAGACAATAAATTTATGCCTATAGACCCCCAATATAATTACAAAAGTTGATAACCAGGTTACTTTGGCCTATTTGAAAAAAGAGGTATCCCCAAGACTCATCAACATAGGCGGCGGAAGCGGGGGGGGGACGGGGGGGGAAGTGTCCCCCCCTAAATTTTTAGTTGATGACTGTTTGTCAATTTTTTTTTTCTGCGTCCCCCCTAAAATTTTTGGTTGATAACCTTTTTTTTTTTTTTTTTTTTTTTGCTTGTCAAAAAAATTTTGTGGTCCCCCCCTAAAATTTTTGGCTTCCGCCGCCAATGCTCATCAATGCTGAAAAATTATATTTAATACGAAACATACACAACAATTTTACAGCATGAACTCATCGAATCAATCAAACATAATTTATATGAGCAGACATCAGACATGTAATATTATGATCAACGTTTGGAATAAATGATAAAATATAAAATGTATAATATAAAACGAAAAGTATTCAACAAAAATATAAAAAGCGGTAGTTACAGCTACAGAAATAAGAGAGCTTTTCTGACTCAATTGGCATCGCCTTCACAAGAAACGTATCATTAAATGGCAATGACAATGTCCCTCACATGTCGATTTGAAGCGAATACATACAAATTATGTCTGTAGCCTATTACTAGCCTATATTTCTACAGTTAATGTCAATCATACTTGATATTGCATTTCTTTGAAAATATATCTGAGATACCTTTGGTTTGGTTTTATATATAATTTTATGAATATGAACCTAAACTTCAAACAGTGTTGGGCTGTTGGCTATATTGATAGCTCCTCTGTCGGATGAGTGGTTGGCCCTATTCAGCTGGGTATACACAAAATTACAGAATGTAAACATAACAATTAACATGAACACTTTAGACATATTCAAAACCATCTTGATAATGAACCTGTTCTGCTAATAATCCCTCAAATGAAATAAATGTTATCTGGTAAATAGACCTGTTCAAAATCCACAATCCCAATGTTCATGCTGGCGCTGGTTGCCAGACATGGGTATAACTTGACAGCATGGCCATGTCGTGTCAAGCGGACGCTGCATTTTGGCGCCCCGCTTGCCCAGGCGATACCACGCCATGAGCAGGACGAAGTGCACGTGGTATTTTTGACAATTCATTATGCTAAATTTTAAAGAAATTTACGAATAAAACGAGTATGACAGTGAGTAAACTTACCTCCCATTGTCCAAATGAACAATGTTGCTACGATGTTTACGAAGGTGTAATTATTCCAGTTGGGATTAATGAGATGATCTGCTACTTCGTTGCAAACAAGACACCACAAGCTTTCACAACAAACACGTGTATGCGTTTACGTTCGGTAAACGTTGACGCCCACAATACTCGCAAAACCCACGTGTTGGAATTTGGATTTGGCGGGAAATTTTTACTACGAGTGCACGTGCAAAAACATCACAGTGCATGTGAGCGAAGCCCAGTGATCGTGTGACAGAATATACTACGTTTTGCTGGTGTTCTGCGTTCGATTTATTTCATTCACACGAGCGTTGTGAGAATTCGCAGCAAGCCCCAGCTAAAAGAGGAAGCATGGTTTTGTTTGCATTTTGACAACTCCCCAGAAATAGTTTGTGATAATCCATCCACGTGAATAAGATCGTGAATAGAGCATTAGTACTAGTATTCGAATATAATTATTATATAACCATGGATTAGTAGCTCTATGTTTTAATTAAACAGTTCATTACAAGTAGACATGTGTGTATTAAATCATACATTATCATTTATGATGATTAATCATAGGCTTTTTTATTGGTCTTAAATTTCTACTAGTTGTAGTTGAACTGTTGACTCTAAAGAAGTAGAAGAGGGCGGGGTAGACCCACGCGGGAAATTTCTGATGTGAAAAATTATTTTCAACACCATGTAGCAAAAAAATATTAGGGTTTTCACTTTTTACCTTTGTGCTTAAAGTTTTTAAAAATGGGTGTGGGTGTAAAGTGAGTTTGTCACTGATGCGAGTGAACTAGAAAGATTTATTATCCTGTCGGTCAGGAAAAAAACTATCAAAAATGTTTTAGGGGTATAGTGGTCTGAAAATTTGCTGGAAACGCACCAGCGCCTCAAAAACAACAGTCGACGTGTTGGTAACTTTACCCCCCCCCCCCCCATTCCCATCTGGCAAGGACACAGTGTCATTTTGTGTTCACAGGTTGTTTATTCATGTCTTCACAGTGTGTTTATACAATGTCTTCACAGTGTGTTTATACAAGGTATTCACAGATGTGAACATTAATGCTCATAAAAAAGGTTATGACATTTATAATTTTCGCTTAATTTTACACAACAGTTACTAGTATATGTACATCATGGTCACTATGCAAATGAGGGGACTTGTGGCGTCATTCGCTGACTATTTCTTTTGTATTTTATTACCTGAAATATTAGATATTATAAGTTTCTCATCGTCCTGCGAAACAAAGTTTTTTCCTCCCTAAATAAGTTTATGTGGAATTACCGCCGTTTGAACACTTAATGTTTAAGTCAATATGGTCCTTATTGTCAAATCTGTAAAAATTGAAATATTGTATAATTCAAACAATAAAAAAAAAGAAATTGTGAGTGAGGAGCGTTATCGACTGTCTCATTAGCGTATCACATTATTGTGCATATAATTGTTTTGTGAAAAATAAGCGAAACTTTAGAATGTCATGACTTTTATTTTACATTCGATTTTTATGAAATTTTCAGTGTTATGCTTGTTCGATTTTTTCCTATTGATTAAAATCATTTTAACATCTTCTGGGTTGAACTTGACTTTTAACTTCAGCATGGCCGTACGCAGCGGGGGGGGGGGGGGGACTGGAGCAGTTGCCCCCCCCCCCCCCCGACCCCCAGAAATTGTGGAAACCTACATTATTTTTTACTGAAAATGTTCATAACATTAACAAGCACTAAAAGTTTGCACGAAATCTTTTAATTTCACTCCCATGAGAAGCTCGGTCGCTTCGCTCCCTGGCTTTCGAGTTTCTTCCAAAAAGAAAATTACGCGCCTTCCAAACGAGGAAAACAAATTCTGCGTACGGCCAAGGTGTGAAGGGATTTTACATTGTGACTTCAATTCTTTTCAGTTATTCAGTATCATGGTACGAGAATTACACCACTGAGCGAAATCGCAATAGGGCTGAGCATGGATGGTTGTTTTGTTTTGTTGTAACGGTGACTGTTCAAGTTGGAAAATACAAATCGATTAGAGAAAGGTGTTTTTTATGGGGGAGGGGTGTTTGGTTTTTGCTTTATGTTGTTTTTGTTTGCTTTTTTTGGGGTATGGGATTGGGGGATCTGCCTCGGGAAACTTGCGTGTCTGCCTCATGCATGTCCTCTGACAGCGGACCTGATTTTGATTGGCGCGCCTTTTTGATCTCATCGACATGGCATGCCGAGCTAGATCATCAGGTGATCATCATCAGGTGATCATCATCAGGTGATCATCATCAGGTGATCGTAACGATGTTTTGACTGGACTCCACGTGAACACTTTGTGACAACACAACTCTTGTGTAATCCTCGTTGTGGTTGAGTAGTCAGGTCTACTGTCCTTTGGAACAACAGCTACACTGTATCCTGATTCAAAACAGGTAACGCCAACTTCAGACCAGCTCTAAGGCCTACGCCCCGGAGGGGCCACTTACATTGACGAGTGGATACCATGCGCGACCAAAAAAACACGTAAAAAGGATGTCTTTTTCAAGATAGGGCACGTTACGTACGTAACGTGATAAGGGTGTCAAAAACACAAAAATAATGAAAAAAGGGTATCTATTTCGCTAGGAAAGCTACGTGTTTAGGGTCAAATTTGCGGGGATGATAAAACAAAATTAAAATGTTTTCCGAAATGTTTTCAAGGATGTCCTTTTTGCCCCAACACTACGTGTTTAGAGTCCGATTTTCGCGAGGTGTGGAAGGTGGGGCCGTATACTAAACCAAAATTAATGATGCATAAAGGTAAAACCGACGGCCAACGGGCCCGTGTCATAACGATAAAATATCGGTGTACTTGTTTAGGGGTTCATTTCAGGGAACACTTGCCAAGAGTATCGTTTTGTTTCCAAAACTTGTTAAGGGTAGGGTTTCAAACGCCAATACTTTTTTAGGGGTGCATTTTCAGAATATGGAAAATACGTGTTCAGGGTGCTTTTCGAGACCCCATGGTCGCGCATGGTATCCACTCGTCAATGGAAGTGGCCCCCCCGGGGCCTACGCGGGGGCTAGAGCCTGTTCAGACCGGCAGAGATAGCGCGATCTAGCGCGCGCTAGATCGCGCTATCTCTGCGGTGTGGAAGGTACAACGTCGTTTCGGTCCGCCCAACAGCGAGCCACGGCGAGCCAAAACGGCGTGCCACTGGAGCACCTCTTGGGGGTGGTCCACGAGAGATAGCGCGGTCTAGCGCGCGCTAGATCGCGCTATCTCTGCCGGTGTGAACCCGAGCTACGATAGCACGCCGGAAGTCATCGTTCTATACGTTCTATACAAGAGTCTAGAATCTAGATTAATCAAATTAGAAATACATGCACAATGTATACAACGCCATGAAATAAACGTAGGCCGGCTAGCATAAATAGGCACAGCGATATCGAGCTCTCAACTAACTAGTACGGGTTCGTAATAGCACGCGAAATATTTGACCGCTCTGACCTCATGACGTCACGCGTCATGGCAACAGGACCTCTCAAAAAAGGGGGTGCTACGATAGACCGCGCTATCTCACTGCGGTGTGAATCCGGCGAATGCCAATGGGCGGACCGTGGATCGCGCTACGATAGCGCGATCCACGGTCCGCCCACGGTCCCCCCTTGCGGTGTGAACTGTGAACATATGATGACAATCGGTTGGTTTTGGTAGGGTCCATGGTTTTGGCATGGACCTATTACAGGTCCACGGTGTTAGGTCGGTTTCGTTGTAGACTGCTATACAAACCCTTCCCTCGAGTTAAGGGTCTGAGATGTGCAGCCTATAATGCGTATAGTGTACTAAAGGCCCTCATGAAACAGCAAGTTTTATATGATTGTGCTAGTCTTTGCGTGGAGACCTACTTGTTGATCAGAGTTTCAATCAGGGTCTGTCCATGCAGACTAGTCAGTCAGAACTGGAGGGAGTGTGCTTTAAATTTTGGTTGTCGCTATGTCAGTTAATTGAAAATGTTTTGTTGCATACCCGATTCCTCATTTCAGTACAAGAATATACTATTCAAAGGGTATATCTATGGAGAGCTCATTACGATTAAAAACAATATTCTCTCTGTTGATTTCCTGGCATATGCAATTATGCATATTCAATTTTCAGGCCTTGATTTTATGATTCTTTCGTTCGATGTTTGGTCAAAATGAGCGATGTGAATGCAGATATTTAATTGGAATTTCATAAGCATTTACAAACCAACTACCTGTAGGCCTAAGCATGATATAGCCGTACGTGTAGCCGTAGGCCTTCATGACGATGAAATAGTATACAAATATACAATGACACTCGAGGATCTGGCTAAAACTATTCGCATCGAAGGAACATCACATAGTACTATTCTCCCGAGGGCCATCGGCCCGAGGGAGAATAGTACTTTGTGAAGTTCCTGAGTGCGAATAGTTTTAGCCTGTTCCGAGAATGGGTCATTGTATATTTGTTTTATATCCCTTCCACTCATACCATTTTACAGTGAAACGATTTTTAATAAGTCGATATAGAACAATCGTTGAGAAAATAATAAGTCTTGCCGTATGGATCGTCTGTTCAGCGAGCGCACCTGGTTAGTGCAGCTCGCCGAAAGTTTCCCGTGGCATGCAGTAGAGAGTACCGTTGGGCTGAGCAGCGCTCTGCTCGCATCGCGTCGCACAGCTCGCGAATCGAGTAGGGGGCGGGGTCAAAAAACGTATAGTTCACTTTTTCCCTAGGGAAAAAATGGACTATGCGTGACGTCAGCAAGGAAAATGAACTATTTCATGGCAAACGTTTTTCGTAGTAAAACTATTCTTTTTCTCCTTGTGTACACTCTCAATACAACAATCTTAAGTAAGGGATATAATGCGATATATTTTGTCAGAACCAATGATGGAAAATATGGAGGATTGTTGTCGTTTCTCCGATAAATATAATTGATTCTTTAATTTTCGTTACAAAATCTTATATCTGGAAAAAAAATCCGCACCTCATTATGACAACGGTGAAAGTATTTTTTTAACATTTGAATTATGTCTGATATTTTAGACTACATTCTACAACTTGTTTACAATTTTCAGCCGAAGTGTTTGTTATGCTCGGTTTAGCCCCCCCCCCCCCCCCCCCCACACATACACTCAAACTAATCAACTCTTGGGATTTAGGAGCAAAAATGACATTGAAAACAACCATTGTCAACAATCTTCGCGTTGGTTTGGATTATTATAAAAAAGTCATTCACGGATACGTGGGTTTGATGTCAAAATTGCTTCCATAACAATACTGTTTGGTTGGTTAAGAAAGTATTGACGAATCCGTAGTAGGGCGAATTAGGGGAAAGGGTAGGCTTTATTCTCTTGTCACGGTGGACCGTTATGTTCTATTAATGGCTGTCAGCAAAATAATAAGGAGACGGTTTCCGAAAATAGAAAATGTGAGTTCTGTAAATGAGGGCAATGGGGTGAAAACATTGATATATTTTTGTCTACAATTTTGTGGTTAAACATGGCATTGTCGGACCCCCCCCCCCCCTCCCCTACCCCTGTCCTCTTTATTTCTCAATCTCTCTCGGCAATCTCTCTCTCTCTCTATCTGTTTCTTCCTCTATCTCTCTCTCTCTCTCTCTCTTTTGTCTTACTTTGTACCTTTCATATTATTTCTATCAAGGCCCGCATTCTGAAGACGGGTTTAACTTAAACTCAGGTTTAAAGTTGTGGTTTAAGTATGGATAGCCAATATTGTTACATAAATCACCAACAGTAGAGATATCATATTTTAGCTCATTTGGCTCTCAAATCATTCATAATTGTCTAGGAAGTATAAATAAATAATTGTCTTCACCATCAATGGATCAGGAAAGAGCACAGTCAATATAAGAAACATACAACTTAATAAAAATTTTGACACTTTTGGCTTCCCATAATTTTAGCACAGGGCTAAGTTAAACCTGACTTCAGAATACGGGCCTATGTGTTAACTTTAATCATACAGTACATTCACTATAAGCCTACATTTAGAAAAAAAAATGTCAAGTTGACTAGTCCGATATACATGATATACACCTTTGATACCTAGTCCTACCACACGTTGGAGAAATCGTTTCACCAATCCCATATTCGTTTGATTTTGCCTTTTGAAGATCTTTCGTCGTGAAGTTCAGTACCAGCAGCATAAATTAAAGTTAGATGACCCTTTTTTGACCGGTGCTATATAAATCCGAAATTTTGTTTCATTTGAGTTGGCAACGCTGATTAATAGAAGCTTTTGAACAATACAGGATTTTTTTTGCCCTATACGCTGTATTTGAACTCTAACTCTGACAAGTTTTGTTCGTCGAGAACAATCGAAAATAATTGCTCCCCCCCCCCTATCATGGGGGTGCAATTAAGTCCAGATTAAACCACAAGGGAATGTGTAAAATTAAAATGATTTGTAAACATTAATTATGAGGAGGTAAAGGAAGAATTACACGTAAGATGCTAATATAAGTTTTTCATTTTGTTTGCTGTCGAAAATTTAATTCGAAGTGTACAGTATAGCGTGGACAGAAAACATATAATAGATACATAGAATAGATATATTAAAAATAACACGTCTTCAGTACCATTTCCCAAGTGATAAAATAAGTCAAACACTTTCTGTACAATTGTCTATATCGTGTTGGGATTTTTCCATATGGATACCCCTAATAACACCCCACCTACTTAATTAGGCCTCTATATACAAACAAATACTGGATCATATTTGCTCAAATAAACGAAGAATATAGGCCTATAAAAATTAATAGTGTTTTAAGATCTAAACAGTTTATGTAACTGATTTAGTTTCAACTGACATATTAGTTAAACATCCAGACTGCCATCCCTTCCACTGAGATGGATTGCTTATATATTTGCACAATTTGCAATAATGAGGACATGGTCTGGTTGCGCCCATTGTGATCATAGCTTTCAGGGTAAGTACTTGAAGAATGTACAAAATAATATAGGGACAGGAAGCAGGCCCCGCCCACCAAAATTTTAAAATCCTCCACTCTCCACGCCTTCTTTGAATTTTCTACACGCGTTCCAAGGATATTCAGATTTTCTCTATAACTTACATTTCAAGTCCATCTCGGAAAAAAAATGTTGATTTTGAATCAATAGAGAAAAGTCAAACCAGCAAAACGCAGAAAATTTCATCAAAATCGGATGTTAGTGACATTTTCAAGTTCCGTTAATTTTTCACAAAACAATTATATGCACAACTCTCTTCGGGAAAAATAGAATCGATGATGTCACCCACTATTTTTGTTTTTTCAGTTTGAATTGTATTTCATTTTTTACAGATTTTACAATCAGGACCAATTTGACTGAGCCACACAAAAAAAAAACAATGGTAATTTCATATGCTCAGGGTGGAATAAAACTTTTTTCAAAATCATGACTATCGGGAGAAAATGATGATATTTCGCATTTCATAAAATCATAATGAAATACAAAAGAAAAGGTGAATGGGTGATTTCATCAGTCTACTTATTTGCATTTTGACCAGGATGTGCATATAACTGTTTTGTAAAACTAATACAAACTTTAAAATGTCATAGCTTTCTTATTTTACATCCGATTTGATGACATTTTCATTGCTATGCTTGTCGGATTTTTCTAATTTTATACCAATCAGCACTTTGTTGTGGTGGACTTGTTCTTATATAGACATATAAGCCCGTATTGTGAACTCGGGTTTAAATTAAACCCTGGTTTAAAGTTGTGGTTTAATTATGGAGAGCCAATTGGCATGATTGGAGCACAAATCCCTTACAGTATACATATTAATATTAATTCATATGGCACCCAAATTGTTCATAATTGTCTGGGAATGATAACTGAAGTATTTTTCTTCATTATGAAAGCAAAAGGAAACAAAATAGTAAACATAAGAAATATACAATATAAACATAATTTTTTAACTTTTGGCTTCCCATAATTTTAGCACAGAGTTAGACCGTGGTGGCGTGGTCTATAAGTTAAACCTGACTTCAGAATACGGGCCATAGACTGCTTCTTCCGAAGTCACCAACCATTTCACTTTGGACTCTGTTTTGTTGTATATCTATTGTACCGTTGAATATTACTGTCGTCCAGTCTCATAAAAAAATGTTTGAATCAATGATAAAAAGGGAAAAATTAAAGATATCATTTTTTCCCTCTACAATCTCTATATTCCCACTTTCCACCTCCCCTATCTACCAATCTGTTTTCTGCTTTACTTCACTCCTCATTTACTCAATCTTCTTCAATTCACTCTTTATCTCTTTGAAAATTACAATGATCTTCAACAAATTTCGCTGTGGGGGATATTTTATTGATATAATTTTTGATGTTTGTATCATTCATGATAACGATTCCGCCGAAAATGAACCAAAAATTGGACAATCACATCTATATTTACGAAATGTGCGGAATGTAGATGGGTCGCCATAACAATGGGTTGTTTTGATGAAAATTCAACACTGCCGATTATTAATACTGGATTGAGATTGAAATCGAGGTTATTTTGACGGATGCTAAATGCGAAACTCACTCACCCGAGTCGGTTTATTATCCGCATACGGCTTGCTCCAGTGAACCGCAAATAATAGGTGGGCGTGGCCTGATTATTTCGGTTCTCATACCATGAACAGTTTACCAAAAAAAAAATGGAAACCGATATTCTATTGCCTCGAGGTGCTTTTATTTCACCTTTTATTCTGACTTTTGTGGGGGACTATGCAAATATGCTTTTGAAAATTAAAAACCATTATATCGATTCCTAAATGTATTCGCGTGCGTGATTTAATTACAATAAACAGGAGTGGAAAACAACTGGCTTAATCAGCAAATTGGGTGAGGTGAAAAGGGGGCCTTTGGAAATCATTGTTTTGTGATTGACAGGAAATGGGCCTGTTTACTTAAGTGATTCAAATTCCTTCATGGAAACTGCTTTATTTACCAACTCCTTCCTATTCAATTTCTAGTGAAATAATTTGTTGTTCCTAGTACTTAATAAACTACAAAGCTTTATACAATCCGGTTTGCATACGCTTAATTGTTGCTATGTCTAGCACACTGTTGGCAAGTTTTGAGGAATTGAGGCAGTCGCGAAGAAAGGTATTTTAAAAATAATTTTTATTTTTAAACAGGCCTATCGCGTGGGCGTAAAACTAAAGTCATTTATTTGCGTTTTAACAGTCCTCTTACATTATATTTCGCCCCCTTGAAATGAAATTTTCACATTATTTGCTGTTGTTGTTGCTGCTGTTTCTTCATGTTTTATCTGCGATGTATTTTGGAAGTCTCCATAAGCTTACAATGCAAGAATATATTTGTCCCTGAATACGAATGCAAGATAGTTTTCAAAAAGAAAACATTATTATGAAAAGATTATGTGAACTGTCTTTTGATCTATATACAGGGCGTATACAATTTTCTAGGTACTGGTCTTACTTTGCGCTTTTTCTCTCTCGTTTTTCTCTCTCTATACCCGTCTCTCTCTTCTTCCTTTTCCCTTTATTTTCTCCTCGCTTGTTATTTTTCCTCTCTATCCCCTCCCTCTCGCTTCATTATCTCACCAGGCTCTCTCTCTCTGTAAAATTGAATCTTCAGTATATCGGTGTCAAAGTCATTTGATAAGTTTACTGACATTGTCTGTTAGGCACCTTTGACCCCCATTATAAAACGATTGACATATATTTCGCTTCTTATTTTCACTCATTGTGACAGCGCCTGTCAGGAGCGAGATGGGGGCTTCCGACGAAAGCAACTTTTCATCTCAGGGGTCACGAAATCGGGATACGGGGTGGGATGGTTGGGGCGTCAGCAGCACCCCTCACTTTTTTCAATTTTGATTAAATGGTGGTGCTGTGGTCGAGTGTTAGGGGAGGAAGGGTAGACAACTCTTCCTCATGACCACATTTCTTCCTTTCCCCGTTTTCTCTCCCTTTTTTTCACGATTTGAAAAATGAGACGAGGCGTTCAACCCTGCCGCCCTGCGGTGTAACCCCTGCTTCTCCGTACGATTTTAGTCCCACCCCCACAACTTCATCGCAGCGATTGTACACAATTAATTCGTGGTAGAAAAAAACTAAATAGATAAAATAAAAGAGATGGGCTAAATGAAATGAAATATATCACATTACAACGATGCAATCCTTGCTTTATGTGATACAGATTAATTTCTGAAATGCCCCTTTATTTCCTCCATGCATGATATTCAACACGTATAATCGCTTCCTGTTTTCGCGAGACGTCAATTTTCTTATTTATTTTTTTTCTGCCGAATGATAGCTTCCGTTCACTTTACAAACACGTTTATTATCGTGACAACTGATAACCTCCAAACTCGTGAAACAATTCATCTTGAATCCTTACCAGAATCTTTGACAAAAATGAAGTGGTGTGGGAGATGTGGGGATTTTGCACCATTTTTTTTCTTATGATACCAAGACATGGATTTTACGAAAGAACGCGAATGCTTCCGAGATAAAAGTAAAATATGTATACAGAAAACAGCAATATGTATTTGCTGTTTTGTTTGGTTGTTAGTTAATAGCAGAGGCGGATCCTGGATTTTCCAGGGGGGGGGGGGCATTTTTGTAAAGAAAAAAATTAAAAGCCCCACCTCAAAAAAAAGGTATTCACTCCTGATTAATAGAAAAATTTGACAAGGGAAAAAATAAAAACTTGTGTATCCCCTAACAAATATTTGTTATAGCTCTCAAAGGGGTGAATATTCGATGTAACAGTCTTTTCCTTGCTGGCACAAAGGGGACCCTAACCTACAAGGGGGGGGGTCACTACACCGCAGCAGAGTCTCGAGAACACCTGTAATCTTACTGCACTGTGTAATCTTACATGCTTTTACAGAAAAATGTGGTGTATGTAACCTTACCAGTTTAGTAATAAAACTCTTTTCCCTTTTTTTTTACCGACCTGTTCTGTAAAAATTGTAGAAAATCTTTCCTGTTAACAATTTACAGAATGATTCGGGGTATTTTTTTGTAAAAATCTGTTTTTTTTTTTTTTTTTTCTTCTGTAAAATCTTCTGTTTTTATTACAGTGTACATTTTAGCGCGACATTTGCTCTTACAATGCTCCACTGATTTCTGTGGAGGTTAGGTATGAGGATAACCGCATACATTCGTAATTCCGAAGCTTCGTTATTCCGAAGGTTCGGTTATTACGAAGGTTCGTATTTCCGAAGGTTCGTTATTCCGAAGGTTCGGTTATTCCGAAGGTTCGTATTTCCGAAGGTTCGTAATTCCGAAGGTTCGTTAATCCGAAAACGAAATAAGGTTCGTAATTCCGAAGGTTCGTTAATCCGAAAACGAAACAAGGTTCGTAATTCCGAAGGTTCGTTATTCCGAAGGTTCGGTTATTCCGAAGGTTCGTATTTCCGAAGGTTCGTAATTCCGAAGGTTCGTTAATCCGAAAACGAAATAAGGTTCGTAATTCCGAAGGTTCGTTAATCCGAAAACGAAACAAGGTTCGTAATTCCGAATATTCGTATGTCCGAAAACGAAATGAGGTTCGTAATTCCGAAGGTTCGTTTGTCCGAAAACGAAATGATTAACGAACCTTATTTCGTTTTCGGACTAACGAACTTTCGGAACAACGAACCTTATTTCGTTTTCGGATTAACGAACCTTTGGAACATCGAACCTTATTTCGTATTCGGATTATCGAACCTTCGGAATAACGCCACAAATGTTCGGATTAACGAACCCTTTTACGTTTTCGGATTAACGAACATCGAGGTATAGGCAATTTACGTGTTTCGGAATTACGAACCTTCGGAATTACGAAGTGTAACCGAGGATAACAGATGTGATATAAGTTTGGGTTTCAAATATTATTATGTGAGAGTTAGGATTTAAGATAAGTTTTGAAGCTCTGGTAAACCTTTTTTTTTTAGTGTAGTGTCATAGATTTTGATTTTATGTTGATTTGAATAAATAGAGAAAAATCAAACTAGCACAACATTGAAAATTTCATCAAAATCTGATGTAAAATAAGAAAGTTATGACGTTTTGAAGTTTCGCTTATTTTTCACAAAACAGTTATATGCACAACTCAGTGACATGCAAATGAGAGAGTCGATGATGTCCCTCACTCACTATTTCTCTTGTTTTTTATTGAATTATGCAATATTTCATTCTTTTTTACAGATTTGACAATAATAAGGACCAACTTGACTGAACCATATATTATTAAAACAATGCTAATTCCACAGTTCATGGAGGAATTAATCTTTGTTTCACTTAACAATGAGGAAAAATTAGTAGATTTCATATTTAATATAATGAATTACAAAAGAAAAAGTGAGTGGATGACGTAATTGGTCTCCTCATTTGCATACCGCGGCTGTCTACCCGCACAATTCCACCTTTACCTAGTTGGTATTTAAGAAAGGAAGTGAAAATTAATTCAGAAAAATATGGATAATAAGAGTGAAATATAAGAAATAAAACCTAAAAATGCCCCGGGGAGTGTTTTGTCTAGTGACCCAATATTCCTTTTATATTTACTATCTTTTATTGTAATCCTTCCCAGACAATAGTTCAGTAAGGATGTTAAGATGGAAGTTTCTTGGAAAGACCAGATAAATGTTGGTTACAGGCCTTATCCTTGAAAAATAATCAAAATTTCGACGACACGATTAGAAAGCTCTTCGATTTTATCGGCACACCTGCGCATGCACCTGGGAAGACCCTGGGAGATAGTCCCTCGACCCCCCCCCCTCTCTCTCTCTCTCACACACATGCACACACACACCCTCCACACACACACACACACACTGTATCTATCCCACTCCGCCCTTTGTTTTGTCTCTCCCTCTGTCTGTCTCTTCCACCTTTATTCTAAAGATTATGCAAATAAGATGACTCATCATTGGAATAAAAAGAATTAAAGATCTGCATTGCTACTAATGCGCTATTGTTAAAGATGTTAATGTCAACTCGAGTAAGTGTTTGAATCGATTTCATATCATGGATAGGAATGGAAAGACCCCCCCCCCCCCCCCGCTGTCGTTTGAGTACCCAACTAACTACTACTACTACTACTACGGTTTATTTTCAATTCGTCTAATGCCAACTCGTCTACTTTCATTTGGTCTACCATCAGTTCGTCCACTATCCACAATCCACATGGTCTAATTGCCATTTCGTCCACTCACCATTCCGTCTAATAACCAGTTGGTCCAAAAGCCACTTTGTCTAATTTGACTAAGTAATAAGGCAAAACGAATGAAAATAAAATGGATATTAGACGAACTGGTTACGAGACGAAATGGTCATAGTCGAACTGGTGATTAGACGAAGTGATGATTGGACTAAATGGGTATTGGACTAAATGACTGTTAGTCGAAATGTTGATGGACGGAATGCCATTAGACTAAATGAAGGTAGACTATGTGTGAGTGGACGAGTTGGCAGTAGACGAATTGGCAATTTACCTTCTACAACAACATCAACAACAACACAACTGCTAGTACTATACTACTTCGATTACAAATAATACTGGTACTCCTTATACTACTTCTACTGCTGCTACTACTGCTGCTACTACTACTACTACTACTACTTTACTACTACTACTACATAACTACTACTTATTTTCCAATTATACGCCACCGCAAAATCATGCCTAACTATATGGTTTATCAACCCGTTCTACTTGGCAAGATAAATGCGACAAAATGCGATCAGGGTTAATATTACAATAGGCATATCGGTGATGCGATTAAAATAATTTCCTCGCCCTGTTCAGCTGAGCAAAACCAATTCTATTAAAATGAAAAGAAGATATTTGTAACGAATTTCCAACGATATAATAATCAGCGTTCTATATCTGTATCAAAATCCCTGAAGGTCTGTTGACAGTTATAATACAGACACACCTATATACGAAACCGATTCCAAACCGACCGATATTTTATCGGAAATACCGTAATATCGATAGAATTTGTATTGTATTTAATCAGATTAAACTTCTCTCAGACATTCAATTAGACCCTCATTAATACCCTCATTAATTTCACAAAATCTACGTACCAGCCGTGTATCGATTTGTAAATTATATCACCACTATATTTATTTATTAAAAGATGCAAGTAAAGTCGTTATTGTCGTAACTTATCTATGTTAAACATTTTTTTTTTTTTTTTTAAGGATGTTTTATTGTATTCTCTCAAATCAAAATAAACATTCACATTCAATAAGCAGGTTGTACAAACTATTTCAACATGATCAAAAATTATACAATAAATCCATAACAGTTATAATTATACAAATTATACATCAAACTTCAAAGATACTAGAAATTAATACTAATGCATTTCAGCAATTACAAAATGAAATATTAACCAGATGTATGAAGTGATAAGAGAGAAAAAAAAGATAAAAAGTGTTGTTCTACCTCCCAACCCCCCCCCCCCCCCGTCCCCAGGTTAGGAGCACCCTCCTCTTTTTATGCCTATACTCTACATGGAAGGGACTACAATTCTCCGTATTGATTTTTTCCTGTGTATTTTTTGTGGTTGTGTCTTTCGTTGTATATATACATTTGCCTCACTCTCCCTATATATACTTTTAGTTAAGATTTTCCCATTTCCTTAAATGTAGAGACATCTTACCCCTACCTAGCGCCAGCCTTCTTTCTTCCCATTCTTCTTCTTTAAATTTCCTTTTAATTTTATCCATGGTTATAAATGCACCCTTTTCCCTCCCTTTGAAGATTAAAAATTTAACAAAGATTAGAAAATGATTGACTAAACGTTCCTTTCCTTCGTCCTTTAATTCTACACCTACAAAAATTTCCTCCCAGCTTAAATTACTCGTAGAAATAAAACCAAACATCTCCTTACAATTATCCCAAACAAGACAAGCATATTCATATTCCAAAAATAGATGGCGATATGTTTCCTCCTCTTTTTTACAATAACAACAAAGATTATTCTGTGAGATTTTAAAACGGAATAAGTGATGATTTGTATAAGCAATGCCGTGTAACATTTTAAACTGAAACTCTCTTAATCTACTGTTCAGAGTACATTGTCTTGGTCTCATAAAAATGTGTTCAATCTTTTCATAAGAAAAACTATATTTATTTTTTAACCTTTCGAAAACATCAGGTATTGCGAAGTTACATTTCATAAAATTTGCATAAACGGCTTTAGATACTAACTCCTCTATTGATAAAATTCTTTTTCCAGATATAAATGATATTTCTTCCCTAAGAGAAGCCTCTTTGCTATCTATTTTCATATTTCGTTTCCAGCTGACTGGAAAAGTTTTATAAATTGACTCTATGAAATGAAAATCATTTATGTCTAAACCCTGTCTTTGGAAGTACGAAAATGACCTTAAGCGTCCATCATAATCCATAATATGTTTCAATCTGTAAATATTTTTTTCATATATTTTTTGGTTAAATATGCATTTCCCTTCAATTCGTACAAATTTATTGTTAAAAAATATCTCATTTCCTTTATATGTTTCAGATTTTGATCGAAAATCCTTCGTCTCTATCCATACTTCTAACAAATCTATATAAAATTGCGGCAATGCTATCTCCAACAATCCAAGCAAGTAATCACATGAAAATATAAAATTTCCTCCCAGATGTTTTGTGGCATAATTGAAATATTGTTTCCATTTCATTGCATTATTTTCTTTTAGTTTTTTAATCCACATAACTCTCTGTGCCTTTATTAACCATTGAAAATTCATCATTTTCAAGCCGCCTTGATGGTAATCTAAATACATCGTTCTTTTGTTAATCTTATTTCTGCCACCCCACAAAAAAGTAAAAGCCAACTGATCAAGTTCAACATAAACCCATCCTGGGATTGGTGTGAGAGATGCCACAAATATGAATTTTGAAAATATAAATTGCTTTAATAATTGTATTTTGCCCATCAAGGTTAAATCTCTTTGCTTCCACCAGTTTAACAACTTCTTTATTTTACTTAATATTTCTTTATAATTCAATCTTTCTTTTACTTCTACATCTAAAGAAAAAAATACACCGAGAATCTTTATAAAATCCACCTTTTGGCCAAAAGATAAATCATATGATTTTCCTTGAGAGGAACCTAATAATAAAACCTTCGTCTTATCGCTATTAACTCTAAGTCCTGATACTTTTCTGAATTTTTCTAAAATTTCTATTACTTTTTTGACTGAATCTAGGTCTCGAACAAAAATAGACATATCATCTGCATACATAACCTGTTTTACTTCTTCCTTTCCAAAGAAAATTCCTTTAACATCATTATCATATCTTATATTATGCGCTAATACTTCTATGCATAAAATGAAAAGATATGGTGAAAGCGGATCTCCCTGCCTTACCCCTCTTTCCACATGAAAATAGCTTGTAGAATCTCCTCCATTAAAAATACAACTTTGGCTATTTGTATACAGTATTTTGACCCATTTGCGAAATTGCTGACCAAAACCAAATGAACCTAATGTTTGATGTAAAAAATTGTGGGATACCGAATCAAAGGCTTTTTCTAAATCAATTGCTATCATATACCCAGGGATATTATTATATAACGTATGAAAAAGCATATCATCAATCAATCTGATAGCTTCTCCTATATTCCTGTTTTTAATAAATCCGATTTGATCTGCTAATACAACGCTTTCCAAAACCTCTTTAATTCGTTTTGCTAAAACTTTGGATATGATCTTATAATCTGTATTCAATAACGAAATGGGTCTATAATTCTTTACGTAATGTGGGTCTTTCCCTTCTTTAGCTAATAAAATAATAATTGCTTGTTTTTGTGATGCAGAAAGTTCTCCAAGAGCAAAAGCTTCATTGAATGCCCCAATCAATACATCCCTTATTTCAGCCCAAAATGTACAATAAAATTCAACTGTTAACCCATCATTTCCAGGGGATTTATTTTGCTTCATTTCTTTCAGCACCGAAATACACTCCTCTTCTAATATATCCCCTTCACAGCTTTCAGAATCTTCAGATATTAACATTGGTACATTTCTAAAGAAATCCCTAAAATCTTCCGTGTATTCCCTAGCATAAAGATGGGTATAAAATGATTTAATTTCATTTAAAACTTCTTTCTCATTTTCAGTAATTTCTCCGTTAACCTTAACTAATTGTGTTATAGTACTTTTCTTCTTGTTAGATTGTAATAGTTGACTAAAATACCTTGTATCCCTTTCTCCACTTTCGTACCATGTCGCACGAGACCGAATTTTAATTCCTTCATTAATGTAATCGTAACTGTCTGCAAGTTCTTTTCTTTTCTTTTCTATCTTTTTAATCAATTCTTCATCTACTGAATTTACGCAACTACCTTCTAAACATTCCAATTCCTTTTCGAGAGATTCTTTTTTAATTTTTTTTTCCTTAGCCAGTTTTTTCGAAAAAGTTCTTGTGAAAGACATTATTTTCATTTTCAAATAATCCCATACAACTCTTCTATCTTTAACTTCTGTCTTCATTTTCTCCTTTAATGTAAGTATTTCTGTTTTCATCTTTTTCACATATTCTACATTACCACAAAGGCTATTATTAAATTTCCAATAAGAACCATTCCTTTTACGCATTTCCTTATCAGTTTTATCATACAGAAACAAAAAAATAGCTGAATGGTCAGGAGCTATAGATGGTACAATTTTGCAGCTGATAACAACATTTACCAATTCGTCTGATATTAGCCAATGATCTAATCTGCTTTGCATAAACGGATTATTTTTAGTGAAGGTAAATTGTCTTTTCAATGGATTTCTCTCTCTCCATATGTCTATTAATTGTAGTTCCTCCATGAAATTTTCTACTTCTTTACTAACGTTGTCATGTATTTTTTGTTTCACTGTTCCATTATAATCTAATTCAGAATTCATAATAATATTAAAATCTCCTCCCATTAAAATAGGTTTATTACAACTATTAATTTTGTTTAATTTTATAAGCATATCCTTTAAAAATTTTATTTGATGATTTTCTTTATCTCTCGTCGGTAAGTAAACATTACAAAGGACCATTCTATGTCCTTGGATTTCACAATCAATGAGTATGTATCGCCCTTCGTCATCTTGTTTTATATTTATAAGTTTAAAGTCTATTGAGGTTTTGATAAGAATGAGTACTCCTCTGCTATGATTTGATCCATGACTATAGTAACATGACCCATCCCACCCAGAACTCCATCTATCCTCTACATCTTTTGTACTATACGTCTCCTGTAAAAAAATTACATCCCCTTTTTCTTTACACCATGAAAATATTCGTCCCCTTTTCGCGCATTCTCTTATTCCTCTAACATTTAAGGAAACAAAATTACAATTTAAACATCTATTCATAAAGAAAATCTAAAAAGATCATTCTACCATTTTTATTGTATAAAAACTTTAAGATTTTCACTACGTTATTTATAGGGAGAGTGAGGACTAGACATACCAACATATTTCCTAGTGTAACTGCAGTACATAGTCCAATGATAAACTCTAATTTATTGCGCCATTGTTCAAAACAAAAATAAATGTCTATCAATTCGAGTATTACTATCCCTTCCATGTAGAACATTATCTCTAAGATTCCTAAAAAAGGTGCTCGTAATACCTGCAAGTAAAAAAAGAAGGGAAGGAATCCCATCTCTACGACCTTCTCCAAAGCAACACTCCCTCACAGCTCACCCTTCTTTACAGGTTGCTGTAGTATTTCCAAGAATAATAATCTACCCCTAATTGTTGTCTTTTTTCTTTGTTATAATCTTATTGAATTTAAACGAAATAGCTGTAAATAAAATCAATAATGAAAAAAAGAAAAACTGACATGCATTCAATCAGCATATACCGCATTAATAAGTTAAGTTTTAAACTTACACATACTAAGCAAGTAAATTTTCATGTTAATAATAACCTATCCCCACAAAACAATACAAGTAAAATAATGGTACATGTTTAAATGAAACAAAGCCAAACAAAGTCCCAAAGCATTCCAAATCCCCTTGTTTCTATAACTAAAAAACAACTTTCAAACAGTCCTGAGATTCACCTTTTGGTAACCAAACACCTAGTCCCTATATAACAATATACCAAAGTCATGATATTGGATTCCATATGAGCATATTAAAGGTGTTACACTTTAAGGAATTAAATCACACTATTTCCATCATTAATGCCAGGAATAAAGAACGAAATACTTATGTAACAATAAATTCCACTGCAGGTAATGCATTTATGTACCTAATCATCGGTTCAAAACAACAAACCTTGCATTTTGGGACATTGTATTGAGAATAACTTCCTTTTGAATATTTAGTTCTATCTTGTACAAAAGGAACACCTGGTATTCTTTTCTTTCTTAAAATCTAAGCAAACAAACACTTGGAGCAAACTATTACAATAATAGGCACGTTCCACAAGTAAGCATTTGTAACATACAAGTATTCAAGTAACATATTATCACATGACAAAATCCTAGCCTAAGGTTGTTGAACCGTCGTCAGAATTATGATTTTTCAAATTCCATTGTACTCAATACATATATTGCAGAATTGCAGTAATCAAGATGTTGTCCTTAAATTCTAAGAAAATCTCAAGAATTGTGATTTTTTCATATTACTGAATATACAAAAAAAAACAAAAAAACAATAAAGATCCAAAATGTTACTTCTTTGTTTGAATTCGCTTTGGTTTCCCCAATTAATGCAAGAATGAACAAGAGATGCGATCATGCGCAACCCCCTAATGCAAGTCACCATATACCTCAATCAGTGCCTCATGTTCCAAATAATCAAAGAAAAAACTGAACATCGTGTCTCTCCTTTGGTATTTGTGCAACATTCCTCAAGCCTGTGAGCATACTGGTGGTCTTGTTCTTTTCTCTAATTCTATAGGCCTAATTTGTGTAATGAATGAAGACCAAAAAAAAAAAAAAAAAAAAAAAAGAAGCTTTAAAAGCAAGCAGTACAATACTTTGTGTTCCTAATCACTGCTTCAAGACAATAAAATTGCATTTCTTAATACATTTCAGGCTGCCCTTTTATTTCAAATTCATCCCTGCATCAATTGGGAAAGAAGAAAAGGCAACACTTTGTTATTTTTTTTGATATCCAAACAAATAGACACTTAAACATACATACTCCTGCTATTCAAGTATCTAACACATTACAACAGGAAAGTTTCCCCATTTTAAGGATTTGCTCTCCTTTTCAAAATTCTCCCTTTTTTAAATTCCACTGTACCGTAGTACAAGAATGACCAGATTGCATTATTCTGGCTTTGCTTCTTTTTTTGTAAGATACTCTCAAGAGTTATTTCTTTTCATAAGGCATTGAAAATTCAAGGTGTTATTTTGTTTATATAGATTCACCTTGTTAACTTAATTCTTAGAGGATGAAAACGAGAAGCGATCATGCGCAACTCACCATAGCGTTAATGGTATATATGTTTTGTACACCAATCAATGCCTCGAACACTCCAAATTCCATCTTATGATTCTAATTATAAACAAAAACTTCATATTATCCCTCCTTGAATATGAGCCACATTCCCGAGCCGGGCAAGCAATATTAATAGTGTTGCTCCTGTATAAATAGGCACTCCAATTCTATGGGCCTTATTTCTTTCTTCATACATTATAATGTATGAAGAAAGAAATGCTTGTCTAACATTAAATACTACTAACAATCAATACGATGTTTTACGTTCCTCATAATCAGTTCTTCAAACAATAAACTTTGCACTTCTTGGGTAAGATATTTCAGGATGTCCCCCATTCAAATGTTCCAGATTCATCCTTGCATTGATTGGAAAAAAAGAAAAGGATACACTTGTTATTCCTTTTGATTTTGAAATCTAACCATATAGGCACTTAATTGCAATTATTCAACAAACATAATAGGTTTACATTTGCAACAAGGAAATTTGCCATTCTTAAGGATTTGCAACATTTTTTCAAACTTCTCTCTCCTCTCTCTTATTTTCAACTACCACAATATGCCTGATACAAAATGGCCGAATTATGTGATTTCTTTTTACAAATACTCTCAAGAAGTATGTCCTTCTATTCTACTGGCTTTGAAAATAAGCATAAAAAAGTCTAAAGAGTTGCTCATTTATATAAAGTCACTATAGTCTACTCAATTAATGCAAGGATGAAAATGATGTGCAATCATGAGCCACTCCCTATTGCATGTCACTCTATGCATGCGATGTTCAATCGATACCTCAAACATTCGTTACATCCCTCCTGTTGTATTATACAACAGACCTCTAGCCCGATAGCGAAATAGGCCTATTTAATTTTTTTTTCTTTCATTTTGGTTTTTATTTGTTCAAACAAGGATGACCAACGACATACATGCTCAGGTTATATGTATATACATTCGAAATGATACCCTATATTGCAATCAAACCATTCATTTCTAAAGAGACATATATTTATATAATCTTCTGATACGAGTTAAACCTAAAAATATGCCATTTTTCTCCGAAAGGTATAATTTCTACTAAAACACTAAAGTTATCTATTCCCGTAAACCTTGCCTGAGCCAAGCAAAGGGGCGCCCTAAATTTCTCTTTGGGTTTTTAAAACACATTGTACTACGATATGAAAAACATTATACATCTCATAACAGAAACAAATGACATGTGTGTAGTATACTCAGCAAGTAAATGAAAGAATAATATTGTGCAGCCATCAAACAACACCTCCCTTTCTGTACAATCCTTTTTTTTATGTTGCTACAATTTACCTCCATTCCCAATACACAACGGTTCCATACAGTTTAATAAAGGATAATATACAAAAAAATTATATCTTCCTTTTTATTAGATTTGCCTAAGATTTTGCCAATAATTCGGGTTTTTTTATCTACGTTTCCAAGCACATTCTATCTCCCGCAATTACCAAGAAACACTTAACTTTCTTTTTAAAGTTTCTTTTCTGTGTCCACCATACTGACCAAAAATGAAATTTTAAACATTTGGTCTCATCATCCATGTTATCTAAATCCATACAACCATCCTGACCAATCCTCAGACAGATATGAATAAATGTATATTACTCTCAAATACAATATGCATCTCACATCTTGAAGCAAGTTCCCTTTTGCTACTGTGTGTCAAAATAAACAAACTTCACTTACAATGTTTCAGCATCTCCGTCTTCACAGTTTATTTCCAAGGATGTATTTCCAAATTGCTTGTACAGTAGACCAAATAATCTGATGGAGTTGAAGATAATTTCACAGGATTTTCCTCTTAAATTTGAATATTTTTTGTCACTTCTTTTTTTTCTGCATAATCTATTTTTCCTTTCGCGCTCTCCTCCTCGTTATTACAGCAAGGACAACTACAAATTACTGGTTTGCTGCAGCTCCAATCACATCATTTTCGCGTGCTCCTTGATCGACCACCATTGGTATTCCTCTCCGTTGGACTACCTGATCCTTCCTTATCTCCACTCTCCTTCCTAACTTTTCGATGAATCTTGGTTGGTCTTTCTTCGGAATCCAAACGTGGTCGACTATCAACTTTGTCGGCTCAGCCCTCGAAAAATAGGCGAGTTTCCCCGCTCCTCTCGCTGCCTTTAACGCCTCAACCTGGCCCCTCCTTTCCATTCTCACCCTCCGAGATAGATCATCCGTTATATACATCTTCGTATTTTTCAAGAGATTCGCCCTCTGCTGAATAGACACCTTATCTGCATAACGTAGGTATCTTACTTTGATTGGCCTTGGTGACATTTCGGCTTGGACACGGTGTATACGTTGGTACTCGATACCTTCCACCTCCTGCTCCGTGAACTGTAGTTTATTTATCATAAACTCTTTTATTGTTTCTTCCACATTTTCCTTTCCTCCTTCTCTTGTTACCTTTTCAGGTACTGGTACATTAAGGAATACTAAGTTCTCTCTTGCTACATATGTTTCCATTTTGTCGAGCTCCTCCTTATTTTCTTTTTCGGCGATGGCCATTTCTTCTTTTAGCTTTTCCATTTCCTGTTTCATTTCCTTCAGCTCCATGGAATGATGTTCAACGGTAGCAACCACCTCAGCACATTGTTCACGAATCAGCTTAATTTCTTTCAAGATTTTGCTTTCCAAAACCGAAAAACGATTTTCAAATTTAGTTGACTGTTCATTCAACATAAGCTGGATAGCCGGTAAAATTGCCGCCTCAGAAGAAAGAGGGCTGGTTGGTGTTTTAGCAGGGCGCGGCCGCTTCCCCCTACCAGATTCCATAATTCTCGCTCTTTCACTCGTGTTACCGCTTGGTTACTTAAATTCCTCGCAAGATTTTTCTTATTCAAAATGCACGTGGGTGAGCTGTTTAGAGCCGCTGCAAGGTTGCGTCTTCACTCGGCGAAGGTCATGATAATTGTTTAAACAATTATCAAACATAGCAATATGAATCGATACGCGGCTGGTGTGTTATTATCATTAGAGTATTCTTGACATGCTTGATGTGTTTTCCTTTTGGCCCTGCTTTTATTGTAATATATATAAATATTGTAAATCAAATATGAACTTATATGGATGTATATTCGGGGCCGTAGTCTTTTATGAGGGGTGTCCTTTTTCAAGCCTTTGTGCTTATGTCTGTCCCCTCCCATGCAATGACTGTTTATTGTTATTTACCGTGTAATATTGTCAATATATGATATGTTGTATGATTAATTTTTTGCATGGAAATAAAGAATCAATCAATCAATCAATTAAATTATGTTGCATGTTCATTATGTTTAAACAATTATCAATGATGTATTTCTCTTTATATGAAAAATGAAAAAAATTTGTTGATTGTACTATAATATATATTTGGTTTTTTTTGGAGAGAAATAAAACATTACTTTAAAAAAAATTGTCGGTCGGGTGAGACTGTCACATGACAGGCTGATCTTCCGGGGATGGGAAGGGATACGTGGGGTGGTTGGGGTTAGAGGGTGTATTAGCTTTTTAAATTATTTGATTAGATTGCTTAGCTGCAAATTTATGTTATGTGTTATTTTGTATATTTAGACTAGGTATTTACCTAGTTCTAGATTATTTGATGTTTTAAAGTTATTTATTGAATTCATTCAACACATCAATACAATATCATGTTTTTAATAATAATAATAATAATAATGATAAAATTTCATTGTATTTATGTTGCGCTTAATACATGGTGTTTCTAAGCTCTTTATAAAACGATTAAGTAGCATACATTAATATAATTGAACATTATCTTAACAAACAAGAAAGGTAATGAACAGTGTAAAGTATTATATTACAAATTATGTAAGAAAAACAGCCTACTCAAGTTGGGAAATACAAAATAATGCTAATAATAAAAGCAATGACGTTTATTAATTAAATAACTGGAATATAATAAGTTTAACAAAATGAACTATCAGAAATATAATGACATATGAATTATGTTCGAATAATAAAGCGGTGCAACTGCAATAGCTATACATAAACAAACAACAAATAAAGGAATATTCGTTTGATATTGACAAGATTAAACTTAAAACTTAAAGGAAAGGATTGTAAAGGTAATTTTTTTGTCTCGCCTGCATAGCAGAGCGAGACTATAGGCGCCGCTTTTCCGACGGCGACGGCGGCGGCGTCAACATCAAATCTTAACCTAAGGTTAAGTTTTTGAAATGACATCATAACTTAGAAAGTATAAGTTCATGAAACTTGGACATAATATTAATCAAGTATTACTGAACATCCTGTCTGAGTTTCAGGTCACATGACTAAGGTCAAAGGTCATTTAGGGTCAATGAACTTAGACCATGTTGAGAGAATTATTTTCAAAATCTTAACCGAAGGTTAAGTTTTTGATATGACATCATAACTTAGAAAGTATATGGACCTAGTTCATGAAACTTGGACATAAGGTTAATCAAGTATTAGTGAACATCCTGCTCGAGTTTCAGGTCACATGACCAAGGTCAAAGGTCATTTAGGGTCAATGAACTTTGGTCAAGTTGGGGGTATTTGTTGAATTACTATCATAACTTAGAACATTTATGAATCTAGTTCATGAAACTTGGACATAAGGTTAATCAAGTATTATTGAACATCCTTCCTGAGTTTCAGGTCACATGACCAAGGTCAATGAACTTTGGCCAAGTTGGGGGTATTTGTTGAATTACCATCATAACTTTGAAAATTTATGGATCTAGTTCATGAAACTTGGACATTAGGTTAATCAAGTACCACTGAATATCCTGTGCGAGTTTCAGGTCACATGACCATGGTCAATGGTCATTTAAGGTCAATGAACTTTGGCCGTGTTGGGGGTCTTTGTTAAATTACCATTCTAACTCTGAAGTTTATTGATCTAGTTCATAAAACTTGGGATATAAGAGTAATCAAGTATCACTGAACATCCCCTGTGAGTTTCAGGTCACAAAACCAAGGTCAAAGGTCAGTTAAGGTCAATAAACTTAGGGCATGTTGAGGTAATTGTTGAATTGCCATCATAACTTTGAAAGTTTATGGATAGAGTGAATGAAATGTGGACATGGGTGTAGTTGACAAGTCTTAAGTCACCGTTCAAATGTCATCTATGGTCAATGAACGTGGTATTATGTCATTATATGAATGGTGTTTTTGTGAATGATTATCTTACAGTAGTTTTCAAAGTTAGCACTGCATGGACCTGGCCACAGAGGATTAACTATTGTTACTGGGGGTGCTGTAACAATAGGTGGTTTCAAACCGCCTCGATCACAAGAATCCCCGTTAAATTACGAGAACTTTTTTAGGCTGAAAAATACCCATTAATTATTCCTGCATTCACACCGCCCTGAAACATACCCTTCGGGATAAGTTCCTGAAGTTACGAGCATGCGCAGTATGGTCTGATAAGCAGCAATGCGCGAAATTCAAAATCACTAGCCCAGCAGCAACCCATGCACGGCGCCGCACCCAACGACACGCCGGGCTAAAAGTTCCCGTAATTTGCTTTCAGACCGCCAAAATACCCACGACCTTGGAAAAATCCCCGCGAAAGTTCTCGTAATTTCGCCAAGTACCTACTATTATGTTGCGCTTAATACATGGTGTTTCTAAGCTCTTTATAAAACGATTAAGTAGCATACATTAATATAATTGAACATTATCTTAACAAACAAGAAAGGTAATGAACAGTGTAAAGTATTATATTACAAATTATGTAAGAAAAACAGCCTACTCAAGTTGGGAAATACAAAATAATGCTAATAATAAAAGCAATGACGTTTATTAATTAAATAACTGGAATATAATAAGTTTAACAAAATGAACTATCAGAAATATAATGACATATGAATTATGTTCGAATAATAAAGCGGTGCAACTGCAATAGCTATACATAAACAAACAACAAATAAAGGAATATTCGTTTGATATTGACAAGATTAAACTTAAAACTTAAAGGAAAGGATTGTAAAGGTAATTTTTTTGTCTCGCCTGCATAGCAGAGCGAGACTATAGGCGCCGCTTTTCCGACGGCGACGGCGGCGGCGTCAACATCAAATCTTAACCTAAGGTTAAGTTTTTGAAATGACATCATAACTTAGAAAGTATAAGTTCATGAAACTTGGACATAAGATTAATCAAGTATTACTGAACATCCTGTCTGAGTTTCAGGTCACATGACTAAGGTCAAAGGTCATTTAGGGTCAATGAACTTAGACCATGTTGAGAGAATTATTTTCAAAATCTTAACCGAAGGTTAAGTTTTTGATATGACATCATAACTTAGAAAGTATATGGACCTAGTTCATGAAACTTGGACATAAGGTTAATCAAGTATTAGTGAACATCCTGCTCGAGTTTCAGGTCACATGACCAAGGTCAAAGGTCATTTAGGGTCAATGAACTTTGGTCAAGTTGGGGGTATTTGTTGAATTACTATCATAACTTAGAACATTTATGAATCTAGTTCATGAAACTTGGACATAAGGTTAATCAAGTATTATTGAACATCCTTCCTGAGTTTCAGGTCACATGACCAAGGTCAATGGTCATTTAGGGTCAATGAACTTTGGCCAAGTTGGGGGTATTTGTTGAATTACCATCATAACTTTGAAAATTTATGGATCTAGTTCATGAAACTTGGACATTAGGTTAATCAAGTACCACTGAATATCCTGTGCGAGTTTCAGGTCACATGACCATGGTCAATGGTCATTTAAGGTCAATGAACTTTGGCCGTGTTGGGGGTCTTTGTTAAATTACCATCCTAACTCTGAAGGTTTATGGATCTAGTTCATAAAATTTGGACATAAGAGTAATCGAGTATCACTGAACATCCTGTACGAGTTTAAGGTCACATGACCATGGTCAAAGGTCATTTAAGGTCAATGAACTTTGGCCGTGTTGGGGGTATTTGTTGAATTACCATTCTAACTCTGAAGTTTATTGATCTATTTCATAAAACTTGGGATATAAGAGTAATCAAGTATCACTGAAAATCCCCTGTGAGTTTCAGGTCACAAAACCAAGGTCAAAGGTCAGTTAAGGTCAATAAACTTAGGGCATGTTGAGGTAATTGTTGAATTGCCATCATAACTTTGAAAGTTTATGGATAGAGTGAATGAAATGTGGACATGGGTGTAGTTGACAAGTCTTAAGTCACCGTTCAAATGTCATCTATGGTCAATGAACGTGGTATTATGTCATTATATGAATGGTGTTTTTGTGAATGATTATCTTACAGTAGTTTTCAAAGTTAGCACTGCATGGACCTGGCCACAGAGGATTAACTATTGTTACTGGGGGTGCTGTAACAATAGGTGGTTTCAAACCGCCTCGATCACAAGAATCCCCGTTAAATTACGAGAACTTTTTTAGGCTGAAAAATACCCATTAATTATTCCTGCATTCACACCGCCCTGAAACATACCCTTCGGGATAAGTTCCTGAAGTTACGAGCATGCGCAGTATGGTCTGATAAGCAGCAAGGCGCGAAATTCAAAATCACTAGCCCAGCAGCAACCCATGCACGGCGCCGCACCCAACGACACGCCGGGCTAAAAGTTCCCGTAATTTGCTTTCAGACCGCCAAAATACCCACGACCTTGGAAAAATCCCCGCGAAAGTTCTCGTAATTTCGCCAAGTACCTACTATTTATCGGGTATTTTCTGATCGGGGTAAATTTCCCGATCAGAGAATACCTGGAACTGGCGAACTTCGAGGCGGTCTGAAACCACCTAGTGCTCAGCACCCCCAGTAACAATAGACTAATCCTCCGTGGATAGGTCCCTGTAGCACTGCTGCTATATTAAATCGCGTAATGCAGGCGAGACTGCCAGAGGCGTTCCACTTGTTTCAATGCAGTATCATATTCTGTAACTTTTGTAACTCATGGCATTTACAATGCTATTTTGTGTAATGTTCTATCAGAATATGTAGATGTATATGTATTAGATTATGTATATGTTTTGGAACTGGATGATCAATAAAGACTGAGGCCGCTACCCTAGTCAAGCACTGCTTATGGTAGCGGTCTCCAGCATTTGTTTTTGTCTACTCAACAAAGTACAACTTATAATATTGCAAACTAATACTATCTTTATACATTTTATGCCAATGAATTACTATTTGTATTTATTTTTGTAAAAAGAAATGTATCACTATTTTTTTTATGTTGTACACTATGTTTGTTAATAATTTCTGTTGGAAAAATGCTGAAATAAAATCAAATCAAATCAAATCAAAGACTGTTAAAAGAATGACTCTTGTTCATATATACACAGTCACACCAACCTACGAAACTGACTCCAGGAAGACCGATATTATTAGAAATAACGTACTCGATTTGATTGATTTTGGAGTCGGTTTCTTTGGTGTGACTTGGGCATTGTAATGATTGGCAGGGTTAATACACGTGCTGCTTAGAGCAAATAAAATGGTATTAATGAGGTCATTGATATTTGATTTGTCTGTTCATAGTTGACTTGGTCAACAGTATACTCTTCAGATTGGGTTGTGTTATGTCTGACCGATGGACGGTCCGGGGGTGGGGGTGGGGGGGGGGGCTCAACTTGTATGGTACACGGGGCCCATTTGAGTGTGTTCTATTTTGGTAAATTAAATGGTGGTGATTTTTTTACCTGATTGCTAAGAAAGCTTGAACTTGTTGTAAGCCAGCAACAAGAGGACCGACGGCTTCGTCGATCCCGTTGGAGGCCGGAGAAGTGGATCCGTGTTAAATTAGGCCTAAAACGAGGTTCAGTATGTCACAGGTCCGAGGATCCATAGGGGCTCGGAGGGGGGGGGGGCTTCAACTCCGCCCTCCCTCACATTTTGTAGTAAACGTGTACTAACATGGAAAACTGCCATTTATTGTGATCTTTGCGTTGTCAGCCCCCCCCCCCCTCCCTCGCCACTTTTGAATCCATTCCTTGGCTCCTGTATGGGAATACCCCCCCCCCCAAAAAAAAAAAAAAAAATATATATATATATATATATATTTCTTTTGAAATGTTGCCAAGCGGGTGTATATTATCACTACTTAGTTCCACATCTTACATATCCTATATTCATACATAACTACATCATGTAGTGCATTTAGGCCTATATGGTTGATTTTTCATTATTCTTGGTCACTATCAAATAAAAATCACTAAAATAATGTTAAAGTTCTATATACAAACCAGCGGCGTAACAGGGGTCGATGGCCAGGGGGGGGGCAAGAGCCAAAAATTTCCCGGTCATATCATGGAACAGGCAATGGCGTCATAAGGCAAAAATTTTGAGGGGGCGATATGGCGTATCGGGCAAATATATATAGATATATATAAAAGCGAGCGAGCAAATTGTTGACGTTTTTATTGCAAAAATCCAATTTTGTGATAGATTTTGACATAATGTTGAAAAGATGATATCATATTTCACCCTCCTCTCTTTCCTTTTTTCTCTCTTTTTTAGTACGCCAAGGTGAACAAGATTTTTGTTATGATTGTGAGTATCAGGGCGAAGTTCTATATGTTCGAGGGGGCGAGTATGGCGCTTGTGGCAAGAAGTAGCTTAATATAGGTCCCGAGCGAGCGAAGCGAGCGAGATAAAAAAAATCACCTTTTCATGAGAATCTAACATGAAGATAGATTTTAACGTGATATTCAGAAAAATATAATACACTTTCCTTTCTTTCCTCATTTTTTCGTTTGATTGTAGAACTTTTGGGGGCCATGGTCCAAACTCATCCATATGACAGTGCTTTATGGGTGGGGTCCAGGGCAGAGCCCCGGAACCTCTTGATATCAAAGCCATTTTAGACCTCACAGATGGCCACTTATTTTAATCAAATTGCGTGTATATTTATATAGCTTTCACACAAAAAAAACATAAATTCAATGCAGTTGTGTATCGTAATCATCCAAATATTGTGAGGGGCACGCCATAGCAAATGTGGGAAAATTTGTAAAAAGTCGCCAGCGAGCGAAGCGAGCCAGAAAAGAAATGGCCTGTTAAAATGAAATTTTAATTATGTGATAGATTTTTACATCATTATAGCACATATCATGTCATATATATTTTTTTCATTTATCTCATTTCGCTGCCTCCTTTATTTTCTTTTATTTCCCCTTGGCTGTGGAACCACCCCCCGGTACGCCAGTGCTTCAATGTAAAGCTTAATGCAGGAAGGGTCCATATAGGGGCCCGTTATAGAACCCATTAAAGGTTACAGGTGAAGAGCCCCCACTCAGTGGCGTACCGTGAGTCGCGGCATTGGGGGGCACCAGCAAAATTTTCGAGTCACTTAGGGAGCGCGCTCAGTTGCCAGGTATACTGACCTAATAGAGACATTTTAAGGACATGCAGTGCCATTAAACGGATATGTATCTAACTAATCAAATAATGCGAGCGCGAAGCGCGAGCTGAAAATTTAGGAAATTCAGACCTGAAGAGGTGCATTTCAAGGCCTGTTTGCAGGAATTCACAAAGACCGTACCTGTTTCACTAACCAAATGATGAGCGCGAAGCACGAGCTGAAAATTTTTGATATTGAGATCAGAAAAATTGACATTTTAAAGACTGATTTTATGAATTAATGAAGAGCAGACACCTCACCAATAAACTAATGCGAACGTTAGCACGGACAGGAAATTATTTATATTAAGACCTTAAAATAGGGCAATCACTTTAAGTAGTCATGAAAAAGAAGCGAATGTCATTAGTACATAAAACAGTAATAACTCGAATTGCGAGGAAATACATTTGGTGTACAGTATATTGATTTGAAAACGGGAGGTTTTAGTACAACACCATTATATATCTCGTTAATCAGTCTGTGCGAGCACCAGGAACAATTAATACATAGGCCCTGAGCAAATAATGTTTCATAAAGTTATGAAAAAATGCTTCTTATGTAATACAACAAAATATAACATTGTAATGAACAGGAATTTCTTCTTTCCCCACTACGTTTCTCTTCCTTTCTCCCTCTTTTTCTCCTTTTCCCGTTTTTTTTTGGGCCAGCCGATTGGGGGAGGGGCACGTGCCCCCCATGCCCCCCCCCCCCGTAGTTACGCCACTGCCCCCACTGCACGGGGTCTTGACTCTTGGACAGAGCCTTTGGAGATTTAGCAAGTTTACGATAGACTTTCATACGACATTATGCTATATACCATCCATTTTTCTTCCCGCTCGTTATCTCAATCCTCGGCAGCCCGGTAGTGTACGTTATCTTGTCCCTATTCTTTATTTTCCAATTTATATTTTGGCTAATTCCATTCTGCCTTTATTTCCCGCTTTTGTTTGCCTTTTTGTCATCTTTAATTTATTTCCCTGTCTTACTAATCATGCTAATGTATTTGTATATCGGGGAGATTTGTTCTTTCTCACTTGTTCTTCTTTCCTTCCTTTTCCCGTTATCTTTCCGTTTTCCCTTTTTTATGTTTTTTCTTAGTTTTCTTTTCCCTTTTCCTTTCCCTTTCCCCTTTTTTCTTTCCTTCCCCTTTCCCTTTCTTCCCCCCCTTTTTTTTCTTTTTCCCGTTTTTTTTAATTTCCCGGTGAGCTCCGCCAGGGGGGGGGGCAGCTTGCCCCCCTGCCCCCCCCCCCCCGCCTGTTACGCCACTGATACAAACCTCACAATATTTTTGACAAGCTGCATTCACTCCTATGGACATTAATTTTGAGTTATCGCCAACCGATGACATTTTTCTGTATCAACATATTTTACACATAATGGTTGTTCTTAGCAATGGGAAAACTTTGGTATAGGCCAACTTGCTAGCTATGGCGCCGTTAATCTAAGTATGTAAAAATAATGATGATCATAAATATATTTTTTCAAGTAATTGAGATAGCTTCCTCATATCTTTGCGTCTTGTCGACAAGCATGACAATTATAGACTATATATTTTTCAACTTACGAGGGCTCTGTTTCATTTCTTTGATTCGAGACAAAATGCATGATGGGGACGATGCAATTTAGCATAGTTTTCCACAAATCAGTCAAATAAAAAACTAACAGCTATTTCTGATATATTATAATCACCAGATTAACATTCCTCCACACTGGCTAAACCAATGTTGAATGCTAAAGCTTCTCTTCTTCCACATTTTCCTTTAAAAAGAATCATCGATCTTTTTTTTGTTCTGTACATAGGAAGGTATTCAATAACAATAATTTTCTTTCTGCAGGTAGGTGATCATTTCATTGACGGTTGACTCTATTTAGGTGACCTACTTTTATCAGAGACACGCCCCCCCCCCCCTTCCCCCCAGGAAATGATCGTGATTGTGTCGACGGTGGCTGCGGCGGCGGTGATGATGATGATAAAGATGATGATGATGATGAAGATGGTGGTGGTGATGATGATGATGATGACGATGGTGATGATGATGATGATGATGAAGATGATGATGATTATGATGATGATGTTGTTGATGATGATGATGACGACGATGATGATGATGATGATGATGATGATGATGATGATGATGATGATGATGAAGATGGTGGTGGTGCATGGTGATGATGATGATGATGATGAAGATGGTGATAATGATGATGATGATGATAATGATGATGATGAAGATGATGATGGTGATGATGATGAAGATGATGATGAAGATGGTGGTAGTGATGATGATGATGAAGATGGTGGTTATGATGATGATGGTGGTGGTGGTGATGATGATGGTGATGAGGAGGAGGAAGATGATGTTGGTGATGACGTTTGTGATATTGATAATTCCATTGATGATCATCTTCATGAAGATTATGACGGAGACGGAACAATTAATATATATATATATATATATATATACGCCATTCAAGTATAGATCATTTCTATATTTGTTTACATCAGTCGACGAAATTCATACGTTCCGAATCTTTTCTTAGGCCAAAAACAAAGGCTTTCTATCATACATTTAAGTTATAGATACTTTGATGACACAGAGCATCAGTTATCTCTGATAAAACGTCAACAAAACGGCTGTGTGGCAAGCCTAGAGCTATTACACAATACCATCGCACGAATGACCTCGAAATCGTGCTCCAACGAGGTCACCGTTATGCGTGCGTGTCATTTTATGCACGAATGTTCTGTTGTCTGTCTGGGCACGCATGCACGAATTTGCATTCAGTGGTGGACAATACGATGGCAAAAGTATATCACCGGTGAGTCCATCTCGATCTGTCTGTCTGGCACGAAAGAATTAGATCACGGGACAACATAACGGTTTTAATTGGGGCGGATTTCAGTATGCACCCTATACTGATGATTTTATTGTTATGTCGCGTAGCCTCCCAAACACGAAAGAGTGATACACTTTTGTTGGTGGCTCCAATGGCGTAATGAGCTAAAAACAAAACAAAACCCCCAAAATGAGGAGCTAGACAAGCGTATAGGGCCAAATTTCTACAAAGCTGACAGCGAGTGAGCATTTTTTTTTTTTACTTTTTGATATATACATTATAGAAAATAATGAAATTTTGAGGTAGATTTTTACATCATATTCAGATAGTAATATCATTATTTTACCATTCCTTTTAGATATTTTCTCATTTTTGTTCTTTGTCGTGAAAATACAGGGAGCCCATAGCCCCAAAGCCCCCATCTGTACGCTAGTGATATCATTCGAAAATATTTTGTATCCTCTACACTCACTGGTGGGGATGTATATAGCACCACCCCCCCCCCCCACAAAAAAACATATTATTTGATGTATAATTGTATTACGTTCAGGTAACATTAGACCTGTTATTTTTATCTAATTTAATTGATTATCTATAGTCAGAATTGCTTTGGATAACAATCTTTATGCTTGCCCTCATAGTTTTTGAAACTGGATTGAATTGTGCTATAAAATTGATTGACCGGTAAATAGTATCTCTAGCAAGACCCGTTACATTAAGCATGGACCTACATGCATTAATGTAATAGTATCAAGGTAACAAGATTTATTGTTTACATGCCTAACAATCAAAACAAAGCAATAACGTTGATTTATTTCCTTAATTGTAAAAGACAACCC
The DNA here is from genome assembly GCF_037042905.1 of Lytechinus pictus. Lineage (NCBI taxonomy): Eukaryota > Metazoa > Echinodermata > Echinoidea > Temnopleuroida > Toxopneustidae > Lytechinus > Lytechinus pictus. Next base: position 5,049,119 of record NC_087263.1, read on the forward strand.
AAACAGAGTGATAACACTTGTAGCATGAATTCGGAAGCATATACGACACGTTGGAAAAGGAGAGATTCTTCATTCGTTTCCCATTAGTGGCGTACAGATGGGGGACTTGAACCGCTTGCCCCCCCCCCCCCCCCAAAAAAAAAAAAAATTACAACAACAAAAAAAGAGAAAAAGAAAGAAAAGAAAAGAGAGAAGGGTGAAATATGATATTATTTTCTGAATATTATGTCAAAATCTATTACAAAATTTGTGATAAAGATGTCGATTTTTTGCTCGCTCACTTCGCTGGCACGCAACTTAAAAATAAAAAAATAGATTGGGTCACATCTGGCCCCCTTAAATTTTTGGGCTCATTACGCGACTGTTTCCCATGAGTGAGTAGAGAGATAGAACCAAAGGTCCGATCAGACAAAAATTAATATTACACAGTTCACGCTAAATAACAAATTACTAGAAATTATGTACCTTTTTTTACTAAAAAGGATTATCCTAAAAATATGTGGCGTAATGAGCCCAAACAAAATTGAGGTGATAGAACATGGTACTTATGGAGCATTATTTTTTTTTTGGGGGGGGATTAAAATAGCGATAATCGAGTGCAGCGAGTGAGCAACATTTGTTTCATCGCTTTTAAATGATATTCTAATGTGATGGATTTTTATATAATATTCAGTAAGTCATATCATATTTTTCCCTATTTTTATCGTGGGACCTTATTGTAGTGGCAAGTGCTCTCCATCTCTACGCAACATTCGAAAAGAAAGTATGCAGAAAACCTTTCAAAATCAGTCATGATAATTATCAGGAAAGAAGAATCTTGATATAACTTTGCTGCAAATCGATATGATTTCTTAAATGCCTCGATTTTGTGCGAGGACAAAATAATGATAGAGTACTAAAAAAAAACAAGGCCGTTGATCTAATAACACTGAATAAGGAAAGGAATCGATGCTCGTAAATTCGACCTAGTTACGAATGGGCGTGGTAGATTGGCTGATAGACACGCCTCCCCAAGGCTGCAATGTTTTTTGTTTCCGTGCTGAAAAAATGATTCCATGAAACATACGGTTATGTAATAGGCATGTTTGTTTAGACGGCAATATTGAATAGTGTGCACGTTTTCGCGTGACATGTGTTTTTGTTTCGCATCTATCATTTATGACCATGGCGGGAGGACTGGGAACAATTTTTAAAAAACAGGAGCTGATTTGTTACCAAGCAAATTAGTCATTTTTTTCATAATTGACAAGTCAAAAGAAGAAGAAGAAGAAGAATTTCACTAAAAAAAATAAAGGAGATTTGAGTCAAATCTACATTTTATTGTACCAACCTTATTTAGGGGATGCTGCCTGTGGTGTATGACATCCAGGCACTTTTCCTCGATTGATTGATTGATTGGTTGGTTGGTTGGTTGATTTTGATTGATTGATTGATTGATTGATTGGTGGATTGATGGAGTGATTGATTGATTGATTGATTGATTGATTGATTGATGGATGGATGGATGGATTGTATTTCCTCTTTCAGTTAAACTTTCAAATCATTAATTTATCCAAGACAGTTATCAAAGTAGTCCACCCTAAAAAAAGGTTAAACATTAGCGCAATGAGCTGAAAAAATAAAAATATTATAGGGGCCATGGCCAGACATATCTATGGAGCAAAATTTCTTAACCGAACGAGAAAAAAACATTGACCTTTTCTCATACGAAAATCTAATTTTGTAACATACATAACATTCCGAAAACTGTTTTTTTTTTTCACTTTTCTCTTTTTTCTTGCTTGGACGTGAAACTTTTGGGGCCATAGCCAGCACCACGCCCCCCCCCCCCCCCATCTGAACGCCAATGATAATACAAACGATAATTAAAGCGTATCTCACAATAGTTTACCCATTGCGATTCATTTGAGGGTCATTATTGTCAAATCTGTAAAATTTGAAATATGAAATGAAATGAAAATGTGAAATGAAATGAAATGTGTTAAGATAATTCATATACGAAAACACAAAACAAACACAAACAGAAAAACTGTGACATCATTCCCATAACCGATAACATACTTTCATTACTGTTGTGCGTTCCAGAAGTTTCAGGGTCCGCTGAACCAAGGAGATATCACTCTAGAGTGATATCTCCTTGGCTGAACCGGGTCCTTTTTTCCAATAGCCATGCACCAACAACGTGAAAATGATAATTAAATTGTGATTCATGCATATTCGGCTCCCTCCCCCACTCACACACATACACGTCTTTCAAAATCGTTTCGCGGCCCCAGTACAACTGAGGGTAGTTATTAAGGTTAACCGCGTCCTTCAGCATGTTCAGAAGAAAACAAACATATAATACCTCTTGAAATAATTGATAAATAAAAGAGAGTCGGTCTTGAAGTGCCCTGGCTAGTCTGTGGCAATTTACCGAACTGTACGAATCCTTAAAGATATTTACTTTTTTTTTAAATGGGGGAGTCGACATGAACTGTTGACAAAAATAATGAAAATAGAACCGAACCTTGTGTCAATATCTTTTTCAAACAAATGCTTAAAGAATATCGTTTGCTTACCCCCTCCAAAAAAATTAATAATAATGATAATAAAAATAAAAATAATAATAGTAATAATAATAATAATGAATAGATATTGGATATTGGCTTGAAAATCAGGTGATGCAGCCATAACAGTCATGTAGAAATAATCTGATCTACTCACATTTGAATAGATGCCTTAATTAGTTTGTTTTATTGATTGATTGATTGATTCTTTATTTCCATGCAAAAATAAATCATACAACAGAAAATATATTGACAATATCTCATGGTAAAATAACAATAAACAATCATTGCATGGGAGGGAACAGTCATAAGCACAAGGCTTGAAAAGGACGCCCCTCAAGAAAGACTACGGCCCTGAATAAAATCAATATAAGTCATATTTAAAAATTACAGTAAAAGCAGGGCCAAAAGGAAAACACATCAAGCATGTCAAGAATAAATCAAATGATAATAACACACCAGTCGCGTATCGATTAATATTACTATGTTTAACATAGATACGTCGTATAAAATAATACAAAAAATAAAGTATGCAATATGATGAGTCATGAAACTGATGATAGAACAATATCTTAACTCAAATAAGTGCTAATAATGGAATGCTTAAACTCAAACTTAAATTTGTTCAATGTAGGAGCACCACGTATTGTTAAAGCTATATCATTCCAGGTATCTGGACCAGTATGTCTTATTGACCTATGGGCTAAGGCAGTTAGCGGATTTGATAAATGTAAATTTGTTGAGGTTCTCGTAGGATAATTATGAATAAACGAATTCAAAAGGAACATATGATCAAATGTTAATGGTAATTGGCGACAGTGAAACTTAAACATAAACAAAGCAATTTGAAATTTATGTATATCATCAATTTTTAAAGTCTTGAAACGGTTAAAGAGGGGACCAGTATTTTCATAAAAACCAGCGTCGGCACACAAACGAATAGCTTTCTTTTGAAGTAAAAGGATATGGTGATTTTTTTATTTGAATGAGCCCCATACAATATTGCAATAAGTGATATGTGGAAGTAAAATAGAATTATAAATTGAGAGTAATGCTTGAGGAGGTAAATAGTGTTTAACTTTAAACATTATACCTATACATCTTGATACAGACGTCAATATTTTAGATACATGGTCATCCCATGTTAAAAACTCATCTATAATGACACCTAAAAATCTCACATTATATTTTTGTTCGATAGAAATCCCACTTATCTTTATTTCTTCTGTATAATGATCAGCTATTGTTTTGGAGTTCTTGAAATCAATATAATATGTTTTTTGCAAATTTAAAGACAATTTATTGCTTTGGAACCATGTGGATATTTTGGGCAATTCATTATTCAACATTTCAAAAAGCATTTTTTTATTCGAGTTTGAAGAAATAACTGTTGTGTCATCAGCATAAAGAATATATTGTAATAAGGGTGAAGAATATACTATGTCATTTATATACAAAAGAAATAAAAGCGGGCCCAGAATTGAGCCTTGAGGCACACCACAATTAATATACTGTGAATTAGAACTTACTGAATTTATACATGTAAATTGTTGCCTATTTGAAATATAACTATTAAACCAATTAAGAGTAGTACCTCTAACACCAAAATATTTTAATTTGTAAAGCAATATAGTATGATCCAGGGTATCGAACGCTTTACTTAAGTCCATGAAAACACAAATTACATGTTCCTTTTTTGCTAAAAGAGAAGAAATTTTATCATAAAGATCAACAAGAGCTAGATCAGCAGAATGAAATTTGCGAAAACCATATTGGGATGGATTTAATAAATTATGTAATGACAAAAATGAAACTAATCTATTGTAAACAAGACGTTCAAGTATTTTTGAAAATGACGAAAGAATAGAGATAGGGCGATAATTCTCAATGAGTGTCCGATCGTCCTTTTTATAAATTGGAATGATTTTCGCAATTTTCATATGAAGTGGAAAAATTCCGGTTGACATTGAAATATTACATATGTGAACAAAAGGAGTTATAATGCTTAATATAATCTTTTTAAGGAGAAAATTACTAATCTCGTCATGTCCAAAAGAACGACTGCTTTTAAGATTGTTTACGATTTTCAATATTTCCTCAGAATTTGTTGGATTAAAAAACAATGTATGTTGACATGAATTGCGTAAATAATCTGCAAAATTAGTTGTAGTATGTGGTATTTTTAATGCTTGTTCCTGCCCAACATTAACAAAATAATCATTAAAACCGTTAACAATATCATCTAATGATTCATATACAAAATCACCATGTGAATATTTATGATTTAAATTAGCATCCTTTGCTTTCCCCAATAATTCGTTAATATTTTTCCAAGTAGCTGACATATCTCCTTTAGCATTTTCAAATTTTTGTGAATAATATGTTTTCTTTGCATTTTTGATGATACATGTTAAAAAATTTCTATATCTTTTATATTTACTAATATTTTCAGAGGAAGGATTCTTCAAACTAGTTTTATAAAGTTTATTCCTTTTTCGAATTGACTTTACAATCCCAAAAGTAATCCATGGTTTTCTAGGAGTTTTTGATGACCTTTTTCGTCTAACTTTTGGAATTGTATGGTTTAAACAGCAATGCAATTTATCAATAAATAATTTATATGCTAAATCAACGTCATTACAGGATAAAACATCAACCCAAGATTCGGCTTCAAGTTCGGTTATAAAGTTTTGCATATTCTCAGGAGACATCTTTCGAATATAAGTAATATTTGTAGCAGGCTTTTTACTTTGTCCAAGTTTAGTGATAATAAATATAGGAAGATGGTCAGAAACATCAGAATATAATATACCAGATGAAATATGTCGCTTGTCAGTGTTGGAAAAAATATTATCGATTAAAGTAGAACTTACAGCAGAAACACGTGTTGGTTTATCTATAAAAGGATATAATGCATACGAATTCAATACATTGACAAATGTTTGGCTTTGTTTATTAATATTTAGAATATCAATATTGTAATCACCAGATAAATAAATATCTTTATTTTCGGTTGTAAGTTTATGAAGAATAATATCTATATCAGAGAAGAAGGATTCAGTATTTAAGTGGGGTGGTCGATAAACAACACCTATAACAGAATTTTTGGAATTGCAATTTTCAACTTCAACAAATAATGATTCAGCGCTATTACTCACAAATTGTAAGTCTTTCCTAACAAAAAATTGATAAGATTCTTTTATATATATAGCAACACCACCACCTTTCATATTATTTCTATCAACATGAAGAAGTAAATAACCACTGATATTAAATAAATCTGGAGATTTGTCATTTAGCCATGTTTCAGTTACACATATAATACTATATTCATATTCAACAGAAGAAAGCAATTCTTGAAAAGTATCAAAATTCTTATATAAACTCCTTGAATTTACATGAAGAATACTGAAATGATTTTCTTGATAAGTAATCTTATTTTTGAATTCATGGGGTAAATAATATTGGCAAGATGACGTTGCAATGACCTCATTTAGTTCCAAATCTATATTACTATCCATCATATAATAAACGTGTGGAAAAAAAATACTTGTATATCATAATGATAGTAGGTTTTACAATAATAACAACTTTACTTGCATCTCTTGATAAATAAATATAGCGATGATATAATTTACAAATCGATACACGACTGGTACGAAGGTTTTGTGAACTTTCTTGCTGATTCACATTCATATTAATAAAGTAGAAATTATGGAAAATAGATTCAAGACTGACAATCAAATCAAATGTAAAAAGAGCATGACATGCTAAAAATATGGCACAGCGATGTGCAAGAAGGCAATTACCAAAATATAAGTACAATACAAAACAAATCGTTTTGATTGAATATACTTTGATAGACTTGCTCGACCTCAGAAAAACGGAAGAGTAAAGAAACACTCCATTTAAAAGTATTTGTTTTCAAAGTGTACATGTACTAGTTACTTGTATATATATTTTTAACATATGTGCAACAATGCTACATTGTAACCGTTATGTAATCGGCGTAACCAAAATAGAACTCATATCCAAAAGCAGTATGTACATATAGTAACAAGATTTTTAAAAATCTGATATATTCATACAAAGTCAGTATCCAGCTGTTGTCGCTCTCTGTTATTCACAAGGGAGTATTCAATTCCAGATTCTTAAATATATCCATTTTAGGATGAAAATTGGTCAAGTTTTTTTCCCCATATCAAGGTCTATTAAAAATAAAACCATTAAAATCCCCCGCACTATGCATTCGTGAAAGGTATTTCTCCGACAAATATGAAAAAGCTCACTAAAAATGCTGAAAATCCCTATTTCAGCGATTCCCCCCAAGACAGACAAATAAATGAATAATTAATTAATTAATTAATTAAATAAGATAAGATCTAAAAAAAATGATCACCTATTTTTATTTTTTCATTTCTATTTTTTTTGCCCATTACCCCTGAGATAAATCGGGAACGCGCATTCGACATGTTCGGCAGAGGAGATCATCAGGATGAGGACGGGGGGGGGGGCTGGATATCGACATCTCATGCGCCTACGACGCAAATCGATTATTCATAAACGATATTCTCACTGATGCCGACATAACCTTGAGGTCCTTTTTTTAGAGTATCGCAATGCTTTATGGAAACATCGATTGCGTTATTCAGACACATATATGTTTACCCTTGGTGGGTGTGTGTCGAACATTACTAAATGAAACGATACATGATACGGTTTAATCGTGTTTCGTATCGATGACCTTGTCTTGTATTGATCGGATATCGTCTGATCGCCTTATTATGTATGCGAGCTTGATGCTATATAGTCTTTAGTATCAGACCTCTATTTGTCTTTCAAGACACTCTTGAGATACATAACCCCTAAAAAATTACCCACATTATGATCAACTTAATTACAAAATTACAAATATAAATTTTATTTAAGAGGTCTGAATTTTTAGTTCGTGCCCTGTGACACATCTTTTGCTCACACCATTAGAAAATTGTGTTAAAAAATGTTTTATGATATTAGTCTTATAAATGTTATTATGTAATTTTCAGTAAATGTTACCTTTAATAATTATTTGCAATATTCATTTCGTCTTGTGATGTTTGTGATCCATGTATGATTTGTTTGATATGAATATATTGAAATAAATTGTTTCAAAACAAAAACAAAAATCCCTCTAAATCCAGATCAAGGCATATGTAGGCTATAATAGCAAAAAATCAATATACAGTCGCCGGCTGATCTTTGTCCCGAAAAATCCACCACCAACAAAGACCTTTGTCTTATCATTTTGTACTCTCTTTAAAACAAAAGACGGTGTATATTGATGTCTTTTGTTCTTAAATGCGGTCGGAACAATTTTCTTTAGAAATAATCACCCAATGGTTGTCTCCTTTCCAAGCTGATCGATTCATTTTGTTTCATGGATGCTCGTGTTCGATCGGCTGAAGACGTTGCCTAGGCAACGGGTGCCGAGAGGTAAACTTATGGAGAGCTGATTCTTGCGTTGTGTTTGATGAGAATAATCTACTAGGGTGCGAACTTTAGTAGGTTTGATATAGGGCTTGATGATTATTATTATACGACGACGATGATGGTGATCAAGGTAATGATGAAGATGATGAGATAATGATGATGAGGATGGTGATGATGATGATGACAATAATGATGATGATGATGAGGATGATGATGACGATGAATAATGACGGTAAGTGGGAGACAAAATAATACATCTATTAACGATAATGAATATGATAATAATAGGGTCTATAGTAGTGAAGATAACTGTAACAATTATGATAAAAGGATTATAACAACAACAACAACGATAGCAATAAATAATAATAATTATAATAATAACAATAATAATAATAATAATAATAATGATGACAATGATAATAATAATAATAATGATTATAATAATGATATTAATGATAAGTAGTAATAGTAGTAGCAGCAGCATTGTTATTATTATTATTATTATTATTATTATTATGTCAATAAAAATCAACTCAGACTGACCTATTTTACGGTTCGCGACCTTCGAATCCTTTGTCACTTCTTTCGTTCACGGCTCCGAAATTATTGATCTTATTGCTTGCTTCAGCACTGTTTATACTCACCAATGTGTACTCCATTCTACTATAATTAGGGGGTCATAATGATTAGCAAAAGGAAGCTATGGTGTCTTTCACATAACCAGCAACTAAAATCAATTATGGCACCTATTGCACAATTGGGGAAATGATGGCACATCAGCCGTAACACTGACTAAAGCCTATTTTAAGTTTTGAAAAAATCACCCCCAAATTGCATGTCACTATTTTAATTCGTTGCCAGATTATAATTAATAAGTTTGCCCTAAAAAAGTAACGCTATGGAAAAAATGAAAATGTGTTTTTCTGGCTATTTCGCAGTTTTACATAAAATATCATTGTTTCGATCGGATGCCCGAACAAAACAAATTATATGTATTATGGAATATGCTGAAAATTTCAGGAATATGATCTTTGTCTGTAAAAGAAATTTTTGAAAGATAACATTTTTAGTTATTTTGTGTATTTGAGTTCGAGATATTAAGTGTAACCAACAAAACAAATTATATGTATTATGGAATATGCTGAAAATTTCAGGAATATGATCTTTGTCTGTAAAAGAAATTTTTGAAAGATAACATTTTTAGTTATTTTGTGTATTTGAGTTCGAGATATTTTTCTTTTCCCTACGTCACCAACGCAACCACGGTCAGAGGGAGCATTATAGGGGCGGTTACCCCTTTGATTTTTCAAGAAGTGAAAACAGAGAAGGAAAAGGCGAAAAACCAGCAGAAAAGGAGATATTTTTTTTTTTAAATAGAGGAAATGGTCGTGTAGCCATAAAGAGATACAACCATGCATGGTGTAACTCTACACCATTTTCATTTCCTTGAGAAAAAAAAGGTTCCCCTCCATCGAAGAGTCCTAGTTGCGCCTGTCTACATTCTGTACTGCATTGTTAACAAATGTTATTGTGTAATTTTCTATAATAATCATTCGTGATTTTGTTTTTGTTTATTTGTTTGTTGTTGTTTTTTTTTCTTTTCTTTTCACACCTTTATTTCTTTTCATACAACTTTCCGATTGGTTCGTGCACGGTGCCCACAGAAAACACGGGGAAAATACGTATTTCTAGTTCAGTGTGTGTGTGTGTGTATTTGAGTTTTGTCAGACGTGTATCAATCAGATATGATTATTTACGTCTGGGACCGACCTTTAACGTCACCATCCGAAAGACGTGACCAGGGCTCGAACCTCTGCATCAATTTGTAACTTCCCCGCATAGCTTGGATTACAGGCGCACGCCACAACGCCCAGTTCAGTGGGAAAACCTTCGACTCTAACGTAGATGGGGTAGTTTCACTAAATATGGCCAAAAAAATGGACCATGAGGGTACAACTTTCTCCTCCCAGGCCTCGCCCCCCCCCCCCCCCCCCCATACAGACACCTCTCACCCTTGTGCGACTATAGAGAGGGTAAAGAGATTGCATGATTTCACATTCTACCCTAACGTTGGATCTTTGAATAGGTTAAGGAAAGTAAAGCAAACAAAATTTGTCGTAAACCTTGCAGTTTTGTAAAGCTCTATAATGGATTTAAAGCACTGAATTAAGGCATCGTGCTTAATGGGCCTTGGGACGGACACAGTCAATAGAATAATACTCATTTCAGCTTCCATGGACAAATTACTTATATTCCCAAGGTGCTCGCAGAACCTTAAATTGGTACTTAAATCTTTTTAGAGTCCCTGGCAAATTTACTAATATGGCAATGATTGGACGGCAAGTAAAGGCCCGATGCTTATTTTTTTTTCGTTAGGGGCAATCAGTGGTACTTGTTCTATTCGGTAGCTGGTTAATGAGTCAACAGAAAGCCCCCCCCCCCTTTTTTTTTTTACCGTCATCCATGGTTTCTTTATTGAATATAAAGATCGAAAACAGGGAATTTACAATTTCGTGCATAAACCCAGGAGCTTCCAATAATTTGTTTACATGCTCTGTATTACTTTATTGAACGAATAATAACAAAAGAACCATTATGTACAGTTGAGGTCTAAAGTAAACCCAGGAAATTTAAAGGAAAGTTGACACTTGCCAAATATCATAAAATTTACTGTATCTTATAAAATGTTTGTGCTATCATGATGAATTTGATAGCAAGCAAATGAGTATGTCATGCATCTTCATCACATTGCTTTGATCTTCATATTTTAGACAAATCAAAAATAAAAACTTGACAAAAACATTTCATATTTTTACTATTTACAATCTCTACACAAACATTTTAGATTACACTTATTTGTTCAGTGGTGACATATCCTGATAAAAAAATTTAATATAAATAATAAATTTGACATTTATACATTTCTATGAAACGATGTTTAAAAATGTAATAACAAGCAATAGAATGCATTTGGCACGAATATTACTTTTTTCTTCAAAGAAAATTCCACCTTAAATATGATTAAATCCCAACGGCATCCCAATCATTTGAAAGAGCTTAATACGCTCTTTCATTTGATTCAAAATTCATGGTCAGGGTATGTGTATTTATGAAGATATCGTAAATGTTATGATGTTTGGCAACCGAAGAAATTTCACTGAATTCCATGGGTGTATGTTAACTTTTGGCCTCAACTGTAGGTCCTACAGATGGGGCGCTCGGGAACCATGGGGCCCCCTCCTAAATAAAAAAGCCACGACCGAGATAAAAGACGAAAGGGGAAATAATGGTACAGGAGAAGAGTATAAAATAATATATTTTTCGTGCATTTGAAGTCAGAATCTATCATATTTTTTTTTATAACTAGAAAAATACACATTTTGCTCGCTCGCAATTTGTTTTTAAATAGAACTTGGGCCCATTCGTCATACCTGTTCCCCTCAAAATTGTTTACTTATTGCACCACTTTATGGAACGATGTAATTCGAACGATTGTCCATTGTCCATTAGGAAGGAAGGAAGGAAGAAAGAAAGAAAGAAAGAAAGTTGTTGTTGTTGTTGTTGTTAGTGCTGCTGCTGCTGCTGATGTTGCTGTCGTTGTAGTTCGTAGTGGGCCGTTTTCACAACCCCCCCCCCCAAAAAAAAGGAGGGGATCAAGAGAGAGAGAGAGAAAAAGGAGGAATAGGCTGAACGCCCCCAGTGTTTACAATCCATCCGAAATTTAGATTTCGCTGATACCTTCAGTCTGAGGCGATGACTGTATAGTATAGCTTTACGAGCTCTTGCGAGGTATGAGAATCAGCCAAAACATTAGTATTGTAGATCGACTGCTACCATAAAAATTATCAAAATGAGGGATGTTTCGGTGTATTTAGCTGAACAGAAAAGACAAGCTAATGCAGACGTTGCAGCGACATGGAATGAAATTGAAGAACTGTACAATAAAAAGTGAGTAATTTACACTAATATAGATGTTAGAAATGTTGAAAGTGCGATTGTGTCAGAATTGTGTTCATGAGTCAGCTGAATGAGTGCCACTTTGCGTGTAATTCGAATGAGAAAAATCTTGGACCATTTTTCGGTCACTATGTATGGTTGGAACTAGACCAAAAGCTTCGGTCTCTGTTATGTTGGTTGTTCAGCTGAACTCCGTTGGCTTCACTCACCAAATACAGAGACCGAAGTTCTAGCGCGATCTGTACAGGGGACTCAATGGCCATATAGACCTGTCCTTATCGCAAATAGCGTCTGTCGCGTGAGGGCGTCTGTCATCGCAGAGGATCACGGGATGCGAAAGGGGGCAAACGCGGAATCGGCTTTCGGGAAGCCATACAACGCCATATGTTTTGTGTAGTGTCACTCAAAATCCAGGCTTTTTTTTAAGTCTGATTTCTTCGTATTTAAATTATTTTGGATACTTGAATGTAGATTTATAGAACAATCTTTGTATCATGATTGCCCAGTGAAAGTATGAACTCAATACTCACCGTATTTTCGAAGTTTTCTGGGGCTAAACTTGGGAAGATTTTGTGGGAAAAGTGAGACGGTGATTGCGGGTCATTGCCGATCGTCTTTAGAAAAGAGCACGTCGATCGGTGATCCAAATTAGATAGCATATTTTTCCATAGACAGGAATAACCGTCGTTTCTGGGGATTTATTCAACAATTTCTGACATTTTACTGTAATCCCCATTAACCGACGGTAGGGTATACGTGTGGGCTCGCATGTTTTCTCATTCCCACCCTTTTGTCAATTCACAGTCCAAAGTTTGATGTAATTTTACACATCGAATTTACAATCTAAGGATGTATAGCCATCAAACTTTTAAACCATGATATTTAGTGAAGACAATATTTTAAAAGATATAGATTAAAAGGTATGAAAAATTATACTTTACCGATGTTTAATTGGGTTGAACACGATCAAAATAGTCAATATGGCAGCCAAACTGTGAAATATTTACAAACGAACGGAGAGGGCGTCAACAATCACGAATGTGATATCGATATTGCTTTCGATATTATACGATCTGCTCCTTATGCGAGCGAAACCGCTACGATCACAAGTAGCAGACGACAATCAAACGATCACTTTAGTTCAAGCAGCATAAACGAAAGGCCTGCATGATGGATGCTGTAGCCAAGGGGATATTCGGGGAACACTTCACTCTCAAGCCTGACCAGCGAGAAGCGCTACAGTGTTTGGAGGACGGGAGAGACCTGTGGGTCCAGCTCCCCACTGGACATGGAAAGTCGGCGATTTTCACCGTCTTTCCGATATGGAAATCAAAGGTTATTAATTTTTTAATAGGCCTACTTTATTATAAAATATTGGGAAAATGATAACTACCGTAGTATTAACTTTGACATTCAAAATGCAGCTTTCATCGTTTAGACCCAGATCTAGGTTTGTGGATCACTTAAATTCAAGCAGTATAAACATATGGCCTATTTATACTACATAATTGTTTCAATTGAATATCAAATGGCACTAAAACACTTATATGATGCTATATCTGCATACTAGTCTAACACTGAACATAAAATGAGTGAAAAAATGATTTTAACAGAAAATATTTTTATAGGTTAGAAGTTCCCATAGACCACTACTCCAACTGACCAGACATACAGTCCCAGTTAAATCAAATACACAATTTATTACGTTTATTTACACCTTATTCTTTCTATTCTTCTTTCATTTTACACTATTTATTTTGTGTTGGGCTATTCTGATGACTGGCCACATTGAATGCATTTGTTTATTTCAATGTTTTTAAATCTTTTCTATGTGAACACTGACTGAAATTAAGTATAACGTCGATTATTGCAATCCACACAGTCAAGTCCTGGATCTTCTCGTATAGGCCTATACGTTCAAATCGCTGTACAGAGTTGCTATGATTGTCGTCTCAGGGGGATATGAGTCAATTTTGAAAAGACATTTCCAACATCTTTATACCTATCATATTTAAATGTCTGATTAAGAAACCTTCAAACACCCCCCCCCAAAAAAAGGGGGAACAAACTCTAAGAAATGATGTTAAAATTCTGCAATAGCTATCTATTCAAAGTGTTATTTGAGGGCTCCAATTATAGGCTTTATCATCGAACCATTCAAATTTGAAGGAAAGGGGAGTGTCTCCTTTGCGTCGCTATTATCACCACAATAGAGGCTATACTGCTTGTTTAAGACGACTCGTAATATTAGATCCATATTGACCTTTATACTCTCATGTAGGACCTTTAGGTCTAACTATTCTAAAAACGCAAAACTTTAAAGACAATCAGACCAATTAATGCTACACAGAGTGAACGCCAATTCAGATCCACCCAATCGGCTGGCAAGAAAAAAAGGAGAGAAAGAGAAAGGAAGAAAGAAAGTGGGGTTAAAGAAGAATTATTGTCGACCTATGTTATAATGATAATAATAATGGATGTGTAATGCGCCAAATCCACTCGGCAGGGTGCCCGAGGCGCAGTGAAAGAAAGAAAAACACAGAGAGAAAAATACAAAGTATGTTATAATATATGAAATTATATTACGTGTATTTTTATTTCAGAACTATTTATGAAACATAATTTGCTTAAATGTTAGTCCCTACTGGTGCTTGCGTTGTCTGTTTGATGAGATAAATAATCCTGTTTAAGGAGATTAAATGGTTCTAAATCATCCCGTTTCCAAGTCCATAAATATACACCAAATATATTTCCTTGTATTCGGATTTTTCAAAATTATTGTATGTAGTGACATTGATTTTTTTTAATGACTACTACATTTGCCGCATTTAAGGTCTAAATATAAAACATTTCCAGTCCGTGCTTACGTTGACATTAGTGCATTGGCCATACAGTGGCGTACCGTGTGTCACGGCATGGGGGGACCAGCAAAACAAAATGAGTATACTAATAGAGGCATTTTAAGGGCAGTGCCATTAAACGGATATGTATATTACTGATAAAAAATAATGCGAGCGCCAAGCGCGAGCTGAAAATCTTTGATATTCAGACCTAAAAAGGGACACAAGCATTTTTTTGTAATTATGATACGTGCCCGTCTCGCTAAACAATGCAAAACTGCTGAAATGTTTGTATTTATTGACCCCAAACAGGGACATTTTAAGGACAATAGGGCAATAGGCCTATTTTAGGAATCCATATCCATGTACATATCTCAAAAGCTACGTTTCTCTTCCCTTCTCCCTCTTTTTCTCCTTTTCCCGTTTTTTAAATATTTTTGCCAGCCGAGGGGGGGGGGGGGTGCCCCCATGTCCCCCGTAGTCACTCCACTGATTGGTGAGATATGTCTACTCTTCATGACACGAGCGTAAATCCAGAGGGGGTGGGGGTATGCATCCCCTCCCCCCACACTTTTCAACACAGAAAAAAAATATTCTTTAATTATCAAATGGTCAATAACTTTTAGTATGTGGATTTATCTTTAAATGCAGTCAAGGTGCTTAAATTGGCCAAGTTTTTCCATTTTAAAGATGAAAAATTTCTCACTCGGCCGCTCTGCCCCGCGCTTAATCTAATTTGGCCTTGACAATCACTACGTTTAGCTTATTGCAGAGGTTAATTTATATCCACTGCGTAATGGGAATATGTTTATAATAATTCAATTTTTTAATATAAGATTCCAATGACTTTTAAATATGATGATAACTATGGACCTTAAACGAATCAAACATCCTTTAAATATACACTTTCGTGAATATGGGGGAGGGGCTGTCATAACTTGGAATCTCTGTGGAAGCGCAGGAATTTTTCACCAAAATATAGGCTCAGTCTTCTTCGTTTCTTCCGAAGAAATGGCGAAGCATAGCTGGTCACTTTCACTTTCCTCCCCAGGTAAACATTGATTCTACTAATTTTCTTTAATTTGGATTTATTTTCAATTACATTTGAATTGCTTTCAGATAATTTTGAAATTATTCTGCAACATCTGTCGCAAATGAATTTTTTTGATTTTTGATCTGGTGTCACTTTAATTCCCAATGATTCGACAGCGTCAGCAGTGGTGTAATCACGGTGATCCAATTTTGCATTCAAAGATCTTCTTTTATTATGATGATTATTCAAATTACGGTCACAATTACAACACCAGTAGTCAGCCATAATTACTAAAATGAATTAATGAATCAAATAAAATTACCACCAGCAATCAGCACACCTAACGTTATACATGGCAATATACGAATAAAATAATACGATACGATACACTACACGAAGATAAACGATACTAGTTATAATCGCGATAAATCGAGACATGAAAAAGTTAATAACGATAATGACGTCATTCAAGATGGCAACTTGCAAGAAAAACCGTCAGGTCAGGTGAAAATGTCTTAGATGACAGATTTCTCAATCATCCAGAGGATTTTTTTCAATAACTCCGGCCCAAGGTATGCAATTAGCTTAAGTTATCTATATTACACTGATAATGGAAACCATGAAAATGTCAATTTTGCCTAAAAAAGTTTTAAATCGCGATCTATAAAACGCTAGTTCACTATACGTTGGCTGTAGGTAGGGGCCCCCTCCGCTTCAGTCTATGTATGGTGAGTGAGCCAACGCAGTTCAGCGGAACAACCAAAATACAGAGACTGAAGCTTTTGGTCTAATTTTTCCATTAAAGAATATTCATGAGAAACATAATGTAGACCATATATCTCCATATAAATTTAGCTAGCCAAGTTTTTTGTTATTTTGGGGGAAATATAGTCCTTTTTTTGCAAGTCGGGCTGTTTAGTTTGATCATACAATTTCTATATAGGGGGTGCATGAGACAAATCTAAAGCCAAAAATAAGCTAGTATATATATATATATATATATATATATATATATATACATAATAATAGGCCTATGACATGCAGAATACTATAAATCTGAATTTATTTGAATTTAAAACATTTTAAGTTTTAATAAAATTAAAAACATTTTATGATCCCGTATAGGCCCTATCCCTCAAACCTTTGTAATTTTATTTTGTCTGAAACTGGATATTTAATTCATATAAATGATATACATTCCATTCATTTGAAATAAATCTTATTTCAACATTTACATATTCAATTAATTTCATCGCATTCAGTCACTTCTCTTTCAGATCACCTTCCTCATTAAATTTTTTTTATTTTTATTTTTTGCTTATTTTTCTATCAATATACTTTCATCTATTCTCATTTTTTTGTTATATTTCATTCATTATTTTGTCTATGCATGCCACTTATAAAACTTCAGAATGTCCGACCACGATCCTGAATAATTTGCAATAAGCCTATCTGTGGAGAGAAAAAGAAAACACAGCTCGGTTTATAGGCCTACTCTGAATAAAATCATGATTGAGATAATTATTTATGAAACATGTATTCTTGACTATCGATTGATATTACAAAAATATAAAACTAGAATAAAGTAATCAAATCTACTGCAGAGTTTGTTTTATTGATCATCATTTTATTATTGCTTGGAATTCTGGGACTAGTTTCCTCCACTGCCTCGCCGACGTACCCCTGGGCCGAGAGTGCATGCCCGCTGTCCGTGCATACAATTCAAAGCACACAGCAGCTGCACAGCTCAAAATACGCACAGACAGTGCGCGAAAATGAAAGAAAATTGCACTTGTCTTCATAAAATCTGTGGTAATTCTTGCAGCTATAGACGGCACATATATCTCTGCCACCTATGATTAAGAAGAAAAGTAATGTTAGACTCTGGAACAAATATGACGAGGCGTTTACTGGAACTTAGCAAAATGTTGGCTGCGGGCGTCGATCGTATTTTGATACACTATGGAAATCGTACACTTTATTGTCGGCTGCTTGCGCTCGCATGGTCGCATCCGGACAACAGCGGCGCTATTGCCCCCTTTGCGATCCCATGATCCTTTGCGTGAATCTATTTGCGATAAGGTCTATGTTTATGTACCGGTACTTAAGATCGGATAAAACAGGGAAGTGAATTTGCGCGACAGCCGAGGTAAGTCACTGTTTTTGTTCCTTTTAACTTGATTTTTCTCCGTTTTTGGGCAATTAATGCCAAGAGGGAATATTAATTTGCATTTTGGTCGCGTTAATTTTCAAAATTTTTATTCATTAAAGACAAAAATTGAAGAGCCCCGACGGGGGGATTTCGCATTGCAAGTCCCCTAATGGTGGCTGCACGCTAGCGAGCCGTCTGTGTACGAGGAGAATAAAAAATAAAAAAAATGTTAAAAAACTCCTCGAAACAGACGGCTGCCAGCTGTCTAGGTTGGAACTACCCCTTATTATCGACCACCTAATCTTCTAAGCATCGTATCTGCGAAAAATTCATCAATTTTACCCAGTTTTCGTCTCATTTGTGCAGAAAATTGAGCAGATAAGATTCCCATGACCATGTTTCGCTCGGCGACTCCGATTCAATCCGCGTATATATCGACGAACAACGAATACGACGATTTTACATTTGCTCATTTGCACCCGTCTTTTGAAACCGACCACCCGCGTTACGCTAAGTTTACGGCCGATTCTTGTTGCGGTGGCGAAATATTTTTACTCTTCAAAATCAGTTCTATGATGTCAACATGCTAAATAATTATGATTATCGTCTCACTACTTGAATTGAACTTCCACTGCGAGCTCTGGCACATGATTCGACGGATATTTGTTCTAAAGCCGTTTCCTATCGGATTTCTTGGTTTTTCAGCGGGGTTTGGGTCTGGTCAATACAATTTTGATTAATTCTACTAAATTTTTACTTTTTGTTGCTTCTTTTTTTCTCGTAAAATTGATTCTTACTGTTTCTATGGACACTGCGCCTACTCTCCTGCGCGTATCGACTATCGTTTGTAATACGCAATCATTCTAACGCGCGCAAGGTGGTCGGTTTCAAAAGAGGTGGTCGATATGTGGTAGTCTCACCATATAAGTTAGGGCCCGGCGCGCGGCCAGCCCTTTTAAGTTTGGTTGCATTGAAATGCATGGCATGTTTTCTTATTTTCAATGAACAAATTGAAATAAAGATGGCCTTATCGTCATCCAAGTCACTGGGGACAAACTTGAGACACACCTCAAATATCAGCAAACTTTCAATGGAATCCACGGTTGGAAGATTTTCAAAAGAAATCTATTGTTTGCGATGCGAAACGGTGCGAAGCTTCTCACTGAACGGGGACTTCCTTCCACCACACGTTTTCCCATTGACACAATAACAAATGACTCGGACACTTTTTCAAACGACAAAAATAGTCTTTTTCTTTTCTGTCATGTGGCTGTATATTCTTCCAAGTTGATGAAACAATGATAAAAAACACTAAATAAAACAAAATTAATCACATTAAAAACACTATTTAACTGTCTAATTAATCCTCGTGATCCGAGTCCCCTTCCCGTGTTGAGACTACCAATTTCCCATTAGAGGGGACTCGGATGACGAGTAATAGCATATTACTCGTTATCCGAGTCCCCTCCTATGGGAAATTGGCAGTCTGAACACAGGAAGGGGACTCGGATCACGAGAAGTAATTAGACAGTTAAATAGTGTTTTTAATGTGATTTTCATTGATTTTAATGATTCTTATTATCAAAAATATTCATTGATCATCTAAGAAACTGTCTAAAAGTGGCAGAGTGGTTTTGAAGAGGAGGGAAATGAGGGGTAGATGAATATCAAAGGGTTAATTGCCATTTTGTATTTTTAGGAGAGGGGACTTGGATCACGAGTAATAGTACTCCTAGTTATCCAAGTCCCCTCCTATGGGAAATTTGACGTTTCAACATGGGTAGGGGACTTGGATCACGAGGAGTAATTAGACAGTTAAATAGTGTTTTCAATGTGATTTTCATTAATTTTAATGATTTATTATAGAATATACTCATTTATCATCTCTAGGAAACTGTCTAGTGGCAGAGTGGTTTTGAAGAGGAGGAAAATGAGGGGTAGATGAATATCAACGGGTTAATTGCCGTTTTATTTTAGAGGGGGACTTGGATCACGAGGAGTAATTATACAGACATTCTTTTATTTTACCTAACGAAATAAAGCAATGGAGACTGCAAGAGGGAGATGCAATTTGATTTCTTTAGTAAAAACGTGAGATACAAAATAAAGCATAATCATAAGAAACATATATATGAAAAGAGATTTATTTAGCATAAAAAGTATGACACAATAAAGCTATAAGGACTGAAAAAGAAGTAGATGCAATTCTGATTTATTTAGTAAATTAGGAATCAACGAAATAAAGCAATGAAGACTGATCAAGATCGAGGGATAGGGCTTATTGATTTATTTAGTAAAAACGTAGACGTAATAAAGCAAATTTGATATTGTAAGAAACATAAAAAGATGAATATAATCCTGATTTATTTAATATGAAAAGTTAGTTTATGAACTAAAGCAATAGAGATTGAGAAGAAGTAGATGCAAATTCTGATTTATTACGCCAATAAAGTGGAGACTGAAAAGAGACAAGTGACACACAACTACGAGGTTGGTAGAAACAGGTAGGACATGTTTTACGTTGTGAAAAATTGTCCGTGGATCCGAGTCACCGGGACTTGGATCACGATAATGCCATAAAGATCAATCAAGAATTTACTTTAACTTCCAATTCCACTAAGTCAAATAAAAGACAAAGTTTTCAGTTCAGATTGCCTTGGTCTGGACTTGGCAATCTTGCCTTCATGTACTGCACTGCAGCGAAGCTTGTAACCGATTTTGCAATCGGCAACCGATTCCATTCGATTTCACCACAATCGGCGATCACTTGCCGATCTTTGATCATGCCCCTTAAAGGAAAAAATTGGATATAAAAGATCGGCGTAGATCTACATGTAGTTACAGTGCGTGATCGTTCAGAACATATTTCAAAATTGTTTTTGAGGTGCTAGCTATTTAGAGGTCGCATTAATCAGGGAGAAAGACGCGGTATTATCTCTGACGATGTTTACAAGTATAGATATCTTCTCTTCAACCTCGTGGTGATAGCGGATGCCGCCGTGAAATTTTTAAAGGTCGTATTACTGACGGAGATCACTGCGGTACTCTCTTACATCGTTTATGATGACAGACATCTTCTCTTCAACCTCGTGCTGATAGCGGACGCCGCCGTGAACTTAATAAGGTCGTATTATTGACGTACATCACTGCGCTAATCTCTTACATCGTTTATGATGATAGACATCTTCTTTTCAACCTCATGGTGATAGCGGACGCCGCCGTGAACTTTTAAAGGTCGTCTTATTGACGAACGTCACTGCGCTACTCTCTTACGTCGTTTATGATGATAGACATCTTCAACCTCGTGGTGATAGCGTATGCCGCCGTGAACTATTAAAGGTCGTATTATTGACGGACATCACTGCGCTACTCTCTTACATCGTATGAGATCAAGAGATCATTCCAATCGTTCTAAATCGCTAGCACCTAACATAAAAATACTTATAAAAAATGTCCCGCCGATTGTTCATTGACCTGTGATCTATGAGAATTATTTTCATTTTATTTTCCTTTGCGACTTTGCTCAGAAGATGCGTCATTCGTTTATATTTCTAATAGAAATCAGTCAGTCCGCAAGCCCCTGTGTTAATGAGCAAATGAGCAAGATTTATCCAAGTCCTCTCGTGGCTGAATTCATGTCCCTGCAAAATCTCGTGAATTGTGAGACTTTCTTTCTCAAAGAATTTAACCACTTTTTTCTTGAGTAATATTGATTATTTTTGTACCATGGGCAAGAATAAATGTTACCCTTTTATATTGGTCATTTCTTTTGAATGAAATATTTTGATAAATAAGTGAATTTTTTACCTGAAAAGATGCATCAAACAGAATTTTCTTCCTCTGTTTTCACTTGCAAATTGTGCAACATTTTGTGTTTTAGGCACCAACATTATTTATATCATCAGAAAGCTCAAACTCTATACTTTCTTACAATGTCACTCTTGATATGTGGCATCTTTTAGATGGGTCAGCAGCCAGTTATTTCCATCAAGATGCAAGACGAGATTTCTGAAATTTCTGAGTAACATAAAATCCAGAGTTCTGATTGGCTGAATACTGTTTTCAAAACAAACAGGCGCGGGTAATTTGAAGAGATTACCACATGGTGAGTGTGACCTTGCAGAGGCCCAGTGTGGGGAACATTGGAATTTGCGTGAGTGTGTGGAGTCTATAACCAATCAGAGCGCAGTATTCTTGTTTTTGAGCTGCAAAATGTACTTGGCCTATGAAAAGCTGGCTGCTGACCCATCTAAAATACATCTTCTTATAAAAATTATATCATATTAAAGCTTAGATCTTCAGCTTTATCATGATTTTAAAATCATTTGTGCCCAAACAGAAATTAAGTGTGAAAACAACAACTTTTGTTGCATGAAAAAAAATATTTTGTTTCATGTTTTAGATCAAAAGTTTTTCCTATATTACAACATTCTTTTAAAAATCCAAACACATGACCTAAAAGAATGATTCTTCTTCTTTACAAAGATACCAAAAACATGAAATTTGGTCAATATTTAGAGCAGCAATGGCCGAATAAAAAGAGGTGTTTTGGTTCGCACCAAGCTCATTAACTATGCAAAAACCCTCTTGTCATGAATATCACTTGGATAAAAGAAGCTACTTTTTCAGGGCTTGCGGACTGACTGAAATCACTCATTTTATTGTAAAGCAGTAACACCTCAAAACCCTTTTAAAACATGTTCCAAACAATCGCGCATGTTGGCGACTTCCATTCCAACGCATTCGTCTTTGTGACTTTGTCAGGAAGAGGCGCACGACCGCGAACAAAATTTTGATGTATTCTTTTGTTTTTAAACATCGCTGATTCGATTTTCGATTCAATTTCGATTTTAGAAGCTTAACTGCCGATCCGATTTTCGATCTGATTTTTGATCCGATTTACGACATTAACTGCAGCCAGTGATTTTTGCCTTTGCAGCATTCTATATATATGACTAAGTTAGGCCTATGAGATTTTATTTTTACTAATGTTAGAGCTTAGAGCCTTTTTGTTAGAGGTCTAACATAACGTACAATTTCTCGCCGATTTCACTTTCATTGTCAAGTTGAAATGATCCGCAGTGCAGAGACATGGTCATGTATCGTCTATCTTTAACACGATCGGTATCGTTCTTCTGAACCCAGCTCGGTACAGTGTTAGGGCTCGATTCGGCTACCTTTTCGCGCTCTCAACAGACAACACCTTACACCGTACTTGAAATCACCCAATGTCGAAACTCAGAGGAGTTTGCATTTTTTATCTCTTGACTCCTCTCAGAGTCTGACTCTGAGTTCTCAGTCTATTTTAATTTACCCATGATTTCTTTTGTGAGACCTTCTTCTGCTTGGCTTTGCTTGAGAATTCAAGAATTCAGCGAACAAACACACTTTTTAGACTCGTAATTGGAAGAAAAATAATTCAAAGAATAAAATTAAGTTTTGAGCTAAGTGTGGTACAAACTGCAAATTCAACCATTTATCAACAAGTAATAAGGAAGAGACCATGACACTGGGGAGACCATAATTGAAAGAATCAGCACATATAAATACGGTACTAAGGACAAACGTTGCAATGGAGGGCCGAGCAAAAAAGGAAATATTAGCCAGAGTTAAAGCAGGGGAAACAGCTTCGGGAGATACACGCATATCCTACATGCATGTGATAAAAGAATACCAATGGTACTGAGAAAGGAAATGTTTAAATCCTGTATTAATCCAACAATGACTGGCCATGTGTCTTAAACTCGGTATTGGATTTAGATTGGTTAAACATTTACATCTCCCATGGCCCACCCATCAGGACAGCAAAGAATTAGAAAATAAGTGTTTGACCTTATTTTTAGACATTTACAATACTAATGCCCATGTACTCTTTAAAATTTGATATTGAAACCCTGTGATCCAAAGACAGAAAATACCTGCTAGGCTACCTGTGGATTTACCAGCCCAACAGTCTTGACTCGACTTCCAAACCAAATAAAAGTTTATTAGGGGGAATAAATCAACATCACAAGATGCCAAAATCATTTGGAGATCCCAAGAATTTTGGATGGGAAGATCAGGAGATGAGACATGTCAATAGTCTGTCCCATTCCAGAACGACTTGTTATAACAAATGTAAAAATTTCTATAAATTTATCATTACCCAATCAGATTAAAGGATTTCAGTAGCTTTTAACTGTTATCGCAAATTTGCAAGTTTTATGAAATGGGCCTCTGGACCTGCTCTTAATAGAGACAGTGATTTTCCGTTTCAAAAAATTGTCTTTTCTTTTTCTGTAATTCCATTTCAACTTGATCTAAACATCTGAATTCCATTTTGCAAAGGTGAATTCCATGAATTTGTACATGAAAAGTACATGTATGAGAACCAAACAGAATTTCTGTTTTATTTACCGGTAAATGGAAAATCACTGTCCCTATCTTAACTGGTTGTAAATCTAACATAACCTTTTTTTCTCCCCCTTTCAGATTATGGCATCAGGTGACCCTCAAGCTCTTAGACTTTGTAAAGCATGAACAGTTTGCACAAGGAGATGGACTCTTAAAGGTAACAAAGCCAAATGAACACAGATATGCCGACTTCCATATTACAGTATTGTCGACTGGGTTGGGGGCCTGGTATGATGGATGAGGGGGAAAAAAGGTGTTATATGCAGGGTGCTACATAACTTTTTTAGAAGCACTTGCCAGGTCAGGCAAGTAAATTTTCAAATAGTTGGAATATACTTGCCCCAAAATCTATTTCACTTGCCCGAAAAATCCTTGAAAAAAAGTTTTACCTCTTCAAAAGAAAGTTTTGCGGTTCTATAAATCGTTGACTTTTTATCTTTTGACATGAACTGATCTACCTGCCATGAGCAAAATTAGGGTCAATATCATATCGACCCTAATTTTGGTCATTCTACTTTGAGAATTTTGCTTGCCCAATTCGGGCAAGTAGTTTTGGTCTTTACTTCAAAACACTTGTCTGACTCTAACTTTTACTTGCCCCAGGCAATCTGGCAAGTGCTTATGTAGCACCCTGTATATGGAAGATTAGGTTTAAGAACTTTTCTGTATTTTCGATTGTATTTGGCATGAAGTACCTCTCTTTGTTTTCCCTATTCATTTCTTTACAAAATCTTTTTTGGACACTGATCGCTGTGAGATTGAAGTAATATGTACTTGTTGAATGAATTCAACACTCCATGAAAGGTTTCTGAGTTCATAACCTTTGATATTATGCAGGGCTTGTCCACCTTCATATACCCTTGCTGCCATTGAATTCCCCTTTTACCCACAATGTTTCTCAGGCTTGCTTTTTTTTCTAATAACCTTTCACTCAATGGTTTACTGTAAAGGCTGTATTATGATCTAATAATCATTTCATCTAAATTAGATTATCAAGAGCCCAGATAAATGAGTGACATTGCTCTTTGCTTTCAGACTACTGGGGTGTTTCATAAAGCTATTTGTAAAGATATGCACACCTTTACGCATGACTGGAACATGTTCTTAGATCATGAATCAATTATATAGGGATATCACATAGCACAAGAAAGGATCACCAGTCGTGCTTAAAGTCATTCGTATCTTACGAACAGCTTTATGAAACACCCACCTGGTAGTAATATTATTCAATCATCAAGCAATGTGTATAACAAACAGAAGCATAAAGTGTCTTCACAGAAGTACGCCCTATATATACAGGTTCCTCTTTCAAATTCATTATCAAAATTCTTTTTAAAGCAGTGTATTATGCGCTGAAATTTTTTATTTACATTATATAATTGTTGCATTAATTTGTTTCTCTCCTGGTTAGTTGTACGAGAACTTCCTGTCAGACTTTGAGCATAGGATCAACCCTCTGTCATTGGCTGAAATCGGTGCTGTCATTGTCAGACAAGTCCCAGGTAAGATGCACAAATGGATCAAGGGGTTAACCCAACTATCATGGCCTTCATTTTCACCTTTATCACCATCATCCTCATTCTCAACATCTCCATTTTCATCATTATAAAATTATGAACAAAATAACATTTCCATTCTGCTTTATAAATGTATTTCTTTAATCTGATGAGTTTTATTCCGGGGTTGTCATTTTTTTTTCAAGCAATCTGCTTATAATGACTATCCTTCTCTTGCAAACTGTAAATGTTATAATTTTTTGTTGGTAGTAGATCATATTTGTTTAGAATGACTTTTTTATTAGTATTTTTTTTCTTTATGATTCATACCAAAATCAAATACCAATATATTATGTTTGTTATGTAATGAAAATTGTATTGTATACGAATGTTATGAATGCAGAAGAAAACAATAAATCAAATCAAACTAAGACTGGAGTATCTTGATCCTGGAAAAACTTGAGATCTTGGCTTTTGATCGCACATGCATGCACGTAGCCCATTACATAATCTACAAATTTATATTCATGTATTTGATTATTTTGTAATTTATTTATGAAATTTTAATTTGGATGTAAATTTCTTAAAGCCCTTGAAGTGCTATTTTTTTATTATAGACTATTTTTAGTATTAGGATTCTGATCAAATGCACATAAAAATAATTGGTAGGAAATATTTTCTTGTTTTTTGTAATTTACATATTTTTGTGTTTTTGACTTCATCAGCGACACCTAACATGAAATTAATTCATGAATTTTAAGGAAATATGCAATTATTGAAAAGAGCATGGTGTCATTATACAGTGGTGCTCAAAAACAAGTGAACCCAACCAGAAAATGAAAATATTAAAAGTGTTTTTAATAAAATATTCCATTTAATATAAAAGATTGTTTCTCTGGGCTCGCCGGACCTTGTATTGTTGTTTTTGACATTCAACACTCAGCATGAAGGAGCACATTATGTGGTGGGGTTCACTAATTTTTTAGCACAAATGTATATACATGTATACATTTTGATTATTTCATCTATTTTAATCTTCTATTCTGTTTGCCACAGATTACAATGAGGCATTGACATTTATTGACAAGATCTATGAGAAAGTCAAAGCAACTGACCAGGCTGGCATACTATGTTTGACGGTCAGTGGTATGATGAAACTAAAGGTCAATGACCTGGAAGGCACAAAGGTACAGTATGATACAATTTTTCCTTTCTCTATCACACACACAGACACTGTGTCTGTCTTTTACTCTGTCCCTCCCTTTCTGTAGATTATTTGCTTTATTATGCCTAACATGACCTGAAACATACTCCGTTGTCGTGCTCTTTTGTAAACATTTTCTCCAACTTCATGAAGTCTTGTTGACTGGTAGTGCAAAAAAAAAATTGTTTACACACAATATATATATATATCAACATATTTTCATATGAAAGTATTTTATATGAAAATATTATTCATTGGAATGAATTGAATATTGAAATTGATATTGTTCATAAGATGAATTTTCAAATTTGAATCTTAATTCAATCCCTCAAATTCATTTCAAGGTAAACTCTTGCAATTGCAGTGTGCAAAATATATTGATGAAAAGACTGTAATAATGACTAATAATAATACATTGTCCCATATGTGCTTATCTGTGTTGGATACATTCAGTGTGATCATTTTTCAGCTTACATTTCAAAATGACAAAAACTAGGTTGATGGAAAATGTACCAGATCTAGCTCTACAATAGTATGGTGACAATTAATCTTTTTTTTTAGATTTTCTCATGAAATCATTTATGCAAGTACATTAGTTAAAGGACAAGTCCACCCCAACCATTAGTTGATTTGAATAAAAAGAGAAAAATCCAACGAGCATAACACTGAAAATTTTATCAAAATCAGATGTAAAATAAGAAAGTTATGACATTTTAAAGGTTCGCTTAATTTCACAGAACAGTTATATGCACATCCTGGTCGGTATGCAAATGAGACGACTGATGACGTCATCCACTCACTATTTCTTTTGTTTTAATACTATATGGTTCAGACAAGTTGATCCTTATTGTCAAAATCTGTAAAAAAGGAAATATTGTATAATTCAAACAATAAAAAACAAAAGAAATAGTGAGTGATGGACATCATCGACTGTCTCATTTGCATGTCACTGAGATGTGCATATAACTGTTTTGTGAAAAATAAGCGAAACTTTAAAATGTCATAACTTTCTTAGTTTACATCCGATTTTGATGAAATTTTTAGCGTTTTGCTAGTTGGATTTTTCTCTATTTATTCATATCATCTTTTTGGGGGGATGGACTTGACCTTTAATCTTTATGCCCCAAAGTTCATGTGACCATTAAACTTATTCAAAAACACCATCTTGAAGAATAACAAATAAGTACTTGTGAAATATTCATTTCCTTGTGATATCGGTAGGTCAAGGTGGAAGAGGTTCAAAAGATCTTGGACAATTACGACGGAGTGACCACTGTCCATGCTAGATTCTATGACCTGTCCAGTAATTATTACAAGGTGACCGGTAACCACGCACTCTACTATCGGGACGCACTAAGGTATCTTGGCTGCTTGGACATCAAAGATATTGCGGGTAAGGGACGTGTAATGATGATGATGAGGAAGATGATACACAGCATGGGCGGAAATCTGTGCCGAAAGGTAGGGGGGACAACAGGGGCTGATCCAGCCTTCGCCAATAGGGGGCATGGTCACTTTTTAGCTTTATCCTTATAAATCAACATAAATATATGCATATCGTTGTCCTTATTTATATAATGCGAGCGCGAAGCGCGAGCAATTTTTTTGGGGAAAATTTATGTATTTTTTTCCCTGAAATTTGAACATTCTGGGCAATGTTTGTTATCCTGGAAAAGATGTATATACAACTAAATATTTACTACGACCGCGAAGTGCGAGCAGAGGTTAACTGATGGAAAAGGTACCTGTTAAAGACTGCTTGCAATTAGCCATGAAGACGTTACATATTTCAACAATCAAATAATGCGATCGCGAAGCGCGAGCTGAAATTTTTTGAAATTTTTACCTAAAGACTGGAAATTCTAAGCACTTTTTTTATAATAGGTATATAACTAAACAATTGATGCGAACGCGAAGCACGAGCGGAAGGTTTTGAGATTTAGACCTAAGAACGAGACACTCTGTTCATGTTTTGTAAATCATGAAAAGGATGAGTAATTGGGGTCTTTCTTACACCCGGTCCTTACATTAATAAAGCGAGTGCAAAATGCAGCCAGAAAATGTTCATATACGTTTAATTTGAATTGATCGAAAGGGTACTTGTTAAGGACTGCTTGCACTTAGCCATGAAGACGTTACATATTTCAACAATCAATGCTAGCGCGAATCGCGAGCTGAAATTTTTTGACATTTTTAAAAAAAGAATCGAAAATTTTAATCAATTTTTGTAATCGTGAACAGGGTAGCTATATAACTAAACAATTGATGTAAGCGAAGCTTTAGCAGAAATATTCGAGATTTAGACCTAAAAACGGGACACTCTACTCATGTTTTGTAAATCATGAAAAGGATGAGCAATAGGGGATCTTTCTACATTAATAATGCGAGCACAAAGCGCGAGCAGAAAATTTTTGATATTGTGATCTGAAACTGGATAATGATTTAAATAGAGAACAAATTGAATATCTGAATAAACATGAGCGTGTTTCAGATTTAGACCTAGAATCTCGGCATTTTACACATCTATCAGCGAGCGCGAAGCGCGAGCTTAAACTATTTGATATTCCGATCTGAAAAAAAGAGTCAATTTCAGCTATATATTTCAAGCACTTTGTAGGAAAATTGTGAGGTGGATATGGATCACACTTAATAAAGAGCTGATATTTTTCATTATTATTTGAGTTTTGACATAGGACCGGGACATCCTTAGGACAAGTCATATGAAAATGATGACTATCTTCCTATTCCTCTTACTAAGCGCAAGATGAAACAAAAGGGACAATTTAATCATTAAATTGATATCTTATTTATTAATGCATAATGCGGGCGAGAAATCTGATGATGTTATGGCCTGAAAACTGGACATTTCAAGCACTTTTGTAATTAGGAATAGAATGCATCAGTTAAAACATTTTAACCATCAATGCGAGCGCAAATCGCGAGCCAAAATCTTTGATAAACTGTCATGAAAATCAATATTGAGACATACATAAATCGCCAATCAAAATGCGAGTAGCACTATTTGCTACGTTTTGACAATCAGACTTGAAAAGGGATATTTTCAAACTAAATGGAATACACAAAAATAATAGGTACTGAATAAATCGAATTTTGCGAGCGCTCAGTGCGAGTAGAAAATGTCAATATTCAGACCATAAAAGCTGTAACTTTTACAGATCACTTTTTTAAAAATCCGTTTGTAAATCACACAAAATAATGAAAGTTTGATTTCCGAGGTTAAATGTATAATGTATATTGACTTCCAAACATGATATTTAAGCTCCATATTGAAAAATCACCTCACAGGCAATGCGAGCGCGAAGCGCGAGCGAAATTTTTATATAGTGACATGAAAGATTCTTTTTATTTTCCAAGTTTTCCCCAAATCATCTTATTTTATTCACTCTGGAAAATTTGACAAGCAAAAAAAACAAAGGTTTTCGCCCAAAATGTAAGGTCATTTAGTCCAAAATACACGTATTATTTCGAATGTGAATGATGCATTTTTCTCCATCATAAAAGACCAAAATAGTAGGGGGGACATTTGATATTGTGTCCCCCCTACTATTTTTGGTAGGGGGGACACGTCCCCCCTGTCCCCCCTGGGATTTCCGCCCATGATACACAGCATTTATATTGTACCATATATCTGTTTAAAACATTCATAGGCGCAGGCTCATCCAATTTAAAGGAAACGTTTGCCAATTTGAGGATCCCCATAGAAAGTACAACAAGACTTTTTAAACGTCCATAACTTGCTTATTTCATAACCAATTTTGATGAAACTTGTTTTAAATTGATCCTCTCATTTTACTCTTTCCAATAAGATTGCTTCTCTTCGTAGGTTTTGGTTTCCTTTAAAGCTAATTGCTACACATCTGCTGAAATAAGTGAGTTTGAGAGACGTTTTCAAGAGTTCAATGTTGAAAGAAGAAGGGAGGAAGCTCCAAATGCGTGAAACAATATATGAAATTGAAAAGGCACTGTCTCCATTCACTGTGTGTTATAAATAGCTATTCTTAAAATGTACCTATTGAGATACATGTACCTATTAAATAATACAGAGAATGAAGTTGCCGACAAGGTTACTTGTATAGAGAAACGTAATTGGTTTGAGAGGAGAAGTCCTTGTTTTTGCAACTTGGTAACATTAAAATTAATGCAGTATGAATGTTTTGAGTGGTGAATTAGTGTGTTTTCATTGCAATAGGCCTGAATACAAGATTACACTGCTCAGAATGATGCATTATGGGTCACCAACCTGGCTAGATTTGGGTAGTTAAGGAGTTGAGATGGCAGCTGGATTGTAATTGCTGTCATTATTAATATTACATTTTTTTCTGATTGATTTTGTTAGAGGAAGAGAGGAGAGAGCGTGCTTTCAACCTAGGTCTTGCGGCTCTACTAGGAGATGGCGTCTACAATTTTGGTGAATTGGTAAGCTCTAGAGACGACTTCTTCAGAATTACTTGTAATTCAAGCACAATCTCTGTGCACTTATGTATTGTGTGAGATTTGTCAACGTCAGGGAATTTTTTTATCTTTTGGCATTATGTCTCAGTTCCTTGGCTTCAAATCCATCTTTTACCTTCATGTATCTCAGCAATTTTTGTCTTGCCTGCATGTAGGCGCTGCTTTTCTGATGGCGGCGTTGTCGTCAACATCGAAATCTTAACCAAGGTTGAGTTTTTAAAATGTCAACATCAAAATCTTAACCAAGGTTGAGTTTCTAAAATGTCATCATAACCTAGAAAGTATATGAACCTAGTTCATGAAACTTGGACATTAAGAGTAATCAAGCATTACGGAACATCGTGCCTGAGTTTCAGGTCACATGACCAAGATCATTTAGAGTCAATGAACTTTATAGACCATGTTGGGGGAATCAAATCAAAAAAGTATATGGACCTAGTTCATGAAATGTGGAAATATGGGTAATGTTGTCTCTCTCTACATCCTGCCTGAGTTTCAGGTCACATGACCAAGGTCAAAGGTGATTTGAGGTCAACGAACTTTGGCCATGTCAAGACAAAAAACTTCCATTTGAGAACACTATACCCCAGTTTCCCTTCTCATCAATTCTTTTCTCCAAGTACGACAAACCCTAACTGCCCCAAGCAAGCAATTTAAGTATCAAAACACCTGTTTCTTGACGTCGGTCCGAAGATAACACAACAGCCCGGCATATATACAGTCACAGCAGGGGGCCACACACGATGGGATGCATGCGCAGCGCTGAGTGCAGTCCCTAGCTGCAAAGCATGCCGTCATTTTTATTCGCTTACTTATTTCGAGGTCAATTTTCTTCGTTCGAAATTGAAAATTGACTAACATTGGATTACTGAATACAATATGCCTTTGAAAACGTGATTAAATATCGAATACAATAATTTCATTCCGAAGGTCCTACTACAGGCAGAGAAGTCTTACGTAATAGCACAGCTATTGTTTATCTTTTCGTCCTTTGCTCAACGCTCATATACTGGCCTGTGGAGGTGAAATTGAGACAGCGGGGATTACCCCTGGATTACCTGGCCAAGCGCGGTTGATAAGGGCTTGGAAATGATTTTTGGGAGATCCCAAATGGAAAATGGGGTATAACACCGCAGTTTGCAATCTGAACTGCGGTCTTTCTCCAAACGGGGGTTTGACGTAATGTTGGGGGCATTTGTTGAATTGCCATCATAACTTTGAAAGTTAATGGGTCTGATTCATGAAACTTGGACATATGGGTAATGGTGTCTCACTCTACATCCTGCCTGAGCTTCAGGTCACATGGCCAAGGTCAAAGGTGATTTGAGGTCGATGAACTTTGGCCATGTTGAGAGTATTTGTTGAATTGCCACAATGGATCTATTTCATGTAAAAATGGACATAAGAGTAATCAAGTATCATTGAACATTCTGCGTGAGTTTCAGGTCACATGACGAAGGTCGATAAACTTTGGTCATGTTGAGAGTATTTGGTGAATTACCATCATGACTTTAAAGTGTATCGCTTTAGTTCATGAAAATGTGGACATAAGGGTAATCAAGTATCACTGATTGTCTTACACTAGTCTTAGGTCACATGATCAAGATTAATGGTCATTGAAGATCAAATCAAGGCCAGACCAAATGTTACATTACCCTCACTCCCTCTCTCTTTTCATTTCTACCGCTTTTCTTGCAGTTAGCACATCCTGTTCTGGAATCACTACGAACGACAGAGAAATCCTGGTTGGTAGATCTACTCTTTGCATTCAACAGCGGCAATCTAGACAAATTTGAATCCATGGCACAAGTTTGGAAACAACAGGTATGAATGCTGACCTCAAAACTACCCTGGATCCTATTTCTTAAAGGGAAATTCACTCTGACAAAAATTTTGTTGTGAAAATAGCAGAATGATAACAAACATTGGTGAAGGTTTGAGGAAAATCCATTAATTATTCGGAAAGTTATTAGAATTTCAAGTTTTTGATTTTTGACGTCATATTAACGAGCAGCTTTTTTATTTTAATAGATTTTCCTCAAACCTTCGCCAATATGTTTTTGTATGTTTAATTTCACAATGAATTTTTGTCAGGGTGAACTTCCCCTTTAAAGAGTTACAATAATTGTAATAATTATGATAATTGTGATTATGGCAAATATCATAGTCATATGGTTCAGCAGCCAGTCATTATCATGTTTTCGTGGTAGTTAAAGAAATCCCAAAGTTACCATCGTTGCAGGTCTTGATGAAACAGGCCCACGATCTATCAAGGCAGTCTAATAGGGGGAGGATAGGGTGATACGGGGAGAGAACACTACTTTCTGTTACTCCACGGCCCCGTCTTACAAAGAGTTATGATTGATCCAGTCAATCTCAACTGTATGGAAATCCATCCATATATTTTTTTCTACAGGAAATTTGCACAATCTCATTAGTAAAGAAAGAGAATCGCACTGAATCATCAAAAGAACGATGAATATATATCATATCTAGAAAATATATTGAACAAATTTGCATTTTATATAGTTGTGGTTGATCGGATCAATGGTAACTCTTTGTAAGACGGGGCCCAGACAACACCGCTGCTGGAGATGGTGGCAGTGTTCAGTCCTGGGGGCCGTTTAATAAAGCTGTTCGTAAGTTAAGAGTGACTCTAAGAAAGACTGGTGATCCTTGAAGATTTAGCGTGATTCTCTTTGTTTACTAGGTTGTGCAAATTTCCTGTCGGAAAAATTATGGTATGGATGGATCTCCATAAATTATAGCTGACGTTGATTGGATCAATCGTAACTCTTTGTAAGATAGGGCTCTGTGGTCCCAAGAGAGTCAACTTGGACAGTTGGAAGAGTCTTGGATGTATGCCTTTACACTGTATGTGTAGTCATTCTTTTTCCGATTGCCTTATAACAGCCTGACCTAGCAACGAGTGAGCTTCCATTGCGGCAGAAAATCTCCCTTTTATGTCTGATGGAGATGACGTTCACAAGACCTGCTAACAACCGCAGCCTAACATTCTCAGAGATTGCACAAGCCGCTAAATTACCATTAAATGAGGTTAGTACCGTAGCACAGTTTGCCAGGCATCTTTTTCTGTCAGGGACTCTGGGAGGCTCCATGACAAATTTATTGAATTTAGCATGAAATAGTTAAACTATTTTCAAGATCTCTGATCAACACATTGGCTGTCCACACTGTACTGCGTTTAATTTAGAAAGATACTACATGTGTAGTTGGATTTATATAGCACTTTTTTTCCAGAAGATATCAAGCATAACTATTTTTTCTTGCACTTTAGCAAGACCTGCCATTTTATGAGCAGCTGATCTCATTGATCTGTCGTTAAAATGGCATGGAAAGTTGGATATCAATGTCAGATTCGCTGTAGAAAGTATTGTTTTCATATTAATTTAAACCTACTAATGGCATAAAAAAAGATAAGTTTATACAATCAAACCACCATAGTTTAGACATGAATATTGAGTAATGAACACTTAACCCTAACTATTCTGGGCTATTATTCTCCATGAAAAGACCGGCCTCGGAGGCCCCTTCCCTTATTGATCTCTGAGACGCTACACGTAGGTCCGATGAATTTGAATATTTGTATGATCATAGATCTTTACTTGCTGAATCTGATGGTGTGAGTTATTTTAATTTTAATCAATTATGCAATTTTTTAACTGGGCACCCAAATTAACTTATGAAGATTACAACCACTGTGGGTATTCTTCTTCCTTAGGTTGAGATCTTAGTGATGAAGGCATTATCATTGGGTCTGGTGAAAGGTTCTATAGATCAGGTAGAGAACAAGGTCCATATGACGTGGGTACAACCAAGAGTGCTGGATGCAAAACAGGTGAGATAAGGACAAATCGTGATGAGGATGATTGAGTGATGTCATTGTTTTGGGCTTTGGTGTGGTGATGTTGATGGTGGTGGTGGTGGTGATGATGATGATGATGATGATGATGATGGTGATGGTGATGATGATGATGATGATGGTGATGGTGGTGATGATGGTGATGGTGGTGATGATGGTGATGATGATGATTATGGTGATGGTGATGGTGATGGTGATGATGATGATGGTAATGGTGATGGTGATGTTGATGATGATGATGATGGTGATGATGGTGGTGATGATGATGATGATGGTGGTGATGGTGATGATGGTGGTGATGATGGTGGTGATGGTGGTGGTGGTGATGATGATGATGGTGATGATGATGGTGATGGTGATGGTGATGGTGATGGTGATGATGATGGTGATGGTGATGTTGATGATGATGGTGGTGATGGTGATGATGGTGATGAAGGTGGTGGTGATGGTGGTGATGATGATGATGATGGTGGTGGTGGTGGTGGTGGTGGTAGTGGTGATGATGATGATGGTGATGATGATGATGATAATGGTGGTGGTGATGGTGATGATGGTGATGGTGATGATGATGATGGTTATGATGACGACGACGATGATGGTAATGGTGATGGCAGTGATAATGATGATGATGACGACGACGACGATGGGGGTAGCATTGGTGATGGTGGTGGTGGTGATAATGAGGATGATCATCATGATCATGATGGTGGTGGTTGTGATCGTGACAGGTGGGATGTTGATGATGATGATGATGATGATGATAGTGGTGATGGTGGTGTTGGTGTTTGATAATGATGATTGTGATAGTGGTGGTAATAAAGTGATAATTTTGGTAATCTACTCCTTCACATACATTCTTTTTACACAGCCAAGTAAAGAATGCCATCATAATTTGTCTCGATCTCTCCCTCACCAGATTTCCACGATGCAGACCCGACTTGGAGAATGGTGCGAATACATCAAGACCACTCAAGTCATGCTAGAAGATCGAGCACAGGATATTCTGGACAGAAATTGATTCATTCCCGTTCCTCGTCCTACTTGGGTAGACCCAGGGGCCTGTTGCAGAAAGAGTTGCGTTTAAACGCAAGTAAAAATATGAAGCGCAAGTCCCGAATACGGGTGCTTCATTGGCAGAAAATCAAGTTGCGCAAGATTTTTTTTGTTGCGTTTGATCGCAACTCTCTCTGCAATGGGCCACAGATGTCTTAGACAAGTTACTATCCTGTTCATTTCCAAGATTATGGAGTCAACTGGTTTAATGTGTTGCCCTCTGAAAATGGTTGGTCCGTACAATGCTTTTGGGACTCACGGATCCTGGTAGTCAACATGTTAACGCATTGTCTTCTAGAAGTGGGTTTGTCCCTGTACAAATAATTGGGGATTCTATAGAACTCAGTAGCCAACATACCCACTGCCTACTAGAACCAGATGATCCATGGACAAAGTTTATGGCAGTAACAGAACTTAATAGTCAATTGGTTAACCCATTTCATACTGGAACGGGGTGCTCACGGTACGAAATCTCTGGAAACGACAGAGCTCCCAGAAGTCAAAATGTTCACTTAACACGAGAGTCCATTGAGGATGTCGTCTATATCCCAAAATTTCATCCAGAAGTATGCTAAATAGATTAAAAACCGACCAAAATTTTAGTTGGACTGACACGAAGTTCATATTGTATTCTCTTTTAGTCTCATGCTGTTCTTGTGGCAGAATAAAAACCACCTTGAAAATGGTATAATCTCAAATGTTTGTGATGCTTTAAAAGCTACATGTACTTTTAACTGGATTTCCCATAAACCAGTTTAGAAAACCAGTTTAGAAGATCACTTCGCTAGCATCTTCTTCACCATCTCCCGAACTGATTTCCAGGGGCTTGTTGCTATGGGAACGCTCTCCGCAGAGTCGCGTGTTTCACACAAAATTTGAAACCGCAGCTCAGGCATTCTACGAACAGTGTGTACTGACGTGCCCAACATGCACACACTCTCATACTTGCGTGCAAAGATTGCTTCCCGAAGAAAAGTTGTGTCCTCGCCTACATTTAAAACGGTGTAACGAGGCAAAGCGGTCTTGAAAACCACATCGCGAGGTGGGTTTCTAAGATTGCTTTGGGCATTCCCATTATAAGTTAAACTTGAATCCACTAAAATGGTTTCCATTAAACTATTTTAAGAAATTAAATAAGAACAGGGTTCAATTTACAGTAAAAGAAAAACAATGGTATGAGAATAGGTAATGAAAAATCATAATGATAAATTGTGGCACTCTCTTGTATATTGTTTAATTTTGATATGTATTTAGCAAAGTAATTTTGTTTTAGTAATATTGTATATGTTTCAGTAAAACTGTTAAAAAGAAAACATTCTTTAAAAACTATTTTGGTTGTCACTTATTACATGTGTACCTGCTTTGCCTTTTCATTTCAATGTGATTAGGGGTGATGGAGGAGACAAATAAAGTGAGAAGATGGAGAGAGAGAAAGAAAGAAAAAAGAGGGAAGGAAGGAAGAAAAGAAGGAAGGGATAGAAAGAAAGGGAGGAAAGCTGGAGGGTAGGAGGAAGGGATAGGGCAAGAGAGAAGAAGAAAGGAAGAGGTTAGAGGGGAGTTTGATGATGGAAAAAAAAGAGAGTATAGAGCAAGTAATAAAAGAAGAGAAAGAGAACGTTATTTGCAATGTTTGGATCCCCTCCCCCCATTCCACTGTCCTTCAGAAAGTTTTTTACCCTACATAAGTTTATTTTGAGAAGCATACTATTCAGTCTCTATTCTCTCTCTTTAAACCTGTCTCCATCTCTCCCAATGTTTACTCTTTCAAACTTAGGAACTCATCTTTGCTTTCTCTTCTGCCACCCCCTCCCTCTTTAAACCTCTCTTTTCTTTCCCTCTCATCTTGACCAATCTTCTTTTCCTTGTTACTTCTTTGCTTGCTCCTCCCCCCTTCCCCCTCTCTCCCCCCTCTCTCCTTCCCCCTCTCCCCTTCCCCCTCTCCCCTTTCCCCTCCTCTTCTTCCCCTCTCTTCTCCCCCTCTCTTCCCCTCTCTTCTCCCCCTCTCCCTCTCTCATCTCCCCTCCCGCTACCCTCCCTCCCCCCTCTTCCTCCTCTCTCACTCCCTCTATCTTGCACTTCTCAGTCAGCTTCAACAATTTTGAATGTGATTGTCCTTGACAACGGAATCAACTGAAGAAGAGAAATACCTTTTTCATGGGGGAGGGTTTTTTAATGTGGAGTTCTACTCATAAACAGTCGACTGTCCCCCACACATTTACGTCTCCATTCCCAAGAGGAGGGAAAATAACCGAACAAAAAATAAAGATGTTGCAAATGGCGTAATGTAGAAAAAATAGTTTTATTTCAGTATCATATTTCCTTCAACAAACAAAACACCACATGAAATAGATCAATAGAGATTTGTGATACAATAAAATACATAAATTGCGATCAATGAGTTCTTTATGGAAACATACATAAATTTGAGATTGCACAAATATTACAGCTACCAATCTGAACAAGAACATTTCAGTATTTTAAAAGTTGAAAATCAAGTGTTTTGGGGTGGGGTGAGGAAATCAGTGTTTTCAAAGAACTAGCATAGAACACATAAAACTTAAAATCATTATTTTGCATGAAACCATCATTATTATTCTCATCTTTCAGTACT
The DNA here is from genome assembly GCF_037042905.1 of Lytechinus pictus. Taxonomy (NCBI): domain Eukaryota; kingdom Metazoa; phylum Echinodermata; class Echinoidea; order Temnopleuroida; family Toxopneustidae; genus Lytechinus; species Lytechinus pictus. The sequence continues at coordinate 5,088,235 of NC_087263.1, forward strand.
CATTACTGAAAATCAGTACTAGTTGGCGGCTATGCAATATGTTCTACTGGATCATAAATGCATGAAGTTAAGAACAGCAACTTGAACAAAATGAGTTGCATTGATTAAATAAAAATAAATGACAAATATGCTATGGGAATACCTAAAATTACTTTACAATACAAAATATAAGTATGGCATATCAGCAGTGAGAGTTGCACAATTTTATTCTTGTGAACTCCCTTTTAGATTTATACAATAATATACAAAGTTTGCATGAATATACATGTATCAGCAAAGTTTGCAATCATCTCATTACGAACCTCCACAATGGAATTTAAAGTATCTGTCATAAAAAAATATTTGCATGATTATATTGTTTACAGTAAACAGAGACTTAGAGAGGTATTTTATCCAGTGATTACTACCAGCAAACTTTTCAAGCATCTCATCGCTAACCCCAATTGATATGATTTAAAGTGAATCTGCCATCAAAAATTAATTTTAGATATGAGAAACGGAAATATTTAAAAAGTTCATTGCACCAACATAAAGAGGGAAAGGTGCTATCGCTAACAGGATAATATCTCAAAGGATCTCATAATTGTGATGAAGTTATGTAAGCTATTGAAGATATTAAGTACAAAAGGTACTTAATATCTTCATGTCTATATCTTTTATGTCTATTCTGGGCAAAAATGTACCTTTGTATTTTCCCTGGTCTCACATCTAGGCATTAAGAGATGCGTAGAAAGAGATACGCTTCATAGTGATCCACACGGCAACAATATACATCATAATAAAGAGAACTTTTCACATTAAAATGGACAAATATGTCATAATGGTAAAGTGCAGAGCCTAGCCCCTGATAAACATTACAACAATAGAAAGAACCCTATTCTCAAAAGGAATAGCTCAATTTTAATGATTTCTGCTCTAGATGTCTGGTTTGGTTGATAATCATAATCAGGGCTCGACATTAGCAGTGGCCCGGGGCACCAAAGATGACAGTGGGGCCACCAAAATTCTGTAAAAGCCCACTCTTAGTGGCCCATTCGGGCTACCAAATTTTTGATAAATTGTAATGTTTTCTATTGTTTTAGGGCCACCAAATTTGCTTTGCAGGCAACCCAAAATATGAAATTGATGATTTTGGTGGGCTGATCGGGCCACCAAGAAAAAAAGTTAGTGTGGAGCCTTGTCATAATATTGACTGGCTATTCTTTTGAGGAACATCAAACATATTGCCTTCGTCAACAGAGTCAGGCCAATATGATTCTGTTGTTGGCAATATGATATTCCCCTCAAGGCCAGTCAATAGTATATAACTATTCTTACTACATGTACAATAACATAAATCAACTCTTATAATACAGACCGCAAACTTCATCACAAAATTCAGCGCTGGCAAAACTGCTAACAATGACATTACAAAATACATGTACCAGAATAACAATTTAACTCTTGTATTAAAAGTCAGATGGCCAACTTCATCAAAAACAATCCCCTCCAATCGACACACCAGCAAAGGGATGAGTGGCCACGTAAGTAACATTTTGGCTTTTTTATCTACCCAATTCTGTACTATTCGCATCGAACTAGAAATTGTAACAACTACCGCCCTCCTTTGCCACGTTCACCCTTAACCAAACAATCTATTTGGGTTTTTTTTACTTTGGAGCTCTCTTTTGGAATTACCCAATTCTATAAGGTTATGTAAATCAAAACCAATTCTTCCTCTATCTTTCCTTCTTTCTTTCTTCTTTTATATTTCCTTCTTTTTTTCTGTCTCCCATTTTCTTTTCTTTTTCCCCCTTCTTTTCCTTCTTCCTCTATGCTATCCACTATAAGAATTGGGTGTACAAACTTGCTGAGTGAAGAAACTAACTTAAAAAAGTTGAGTAATTTCTTAGTCAATTTTGCGTTAAAACATGAACTTTCGCAAATAATATGCATTACACTTCCCATTGTGTCAAATGTAAAGACTTCTGCAGACCTGCCAACCTTCTACAACCAAAAAAAGTATTCTTATAAGGGGAAAAAAGTATTTTTTGACAAAAAAAAGAGTATTCTAAAAATTTGTCTCGGCAACGTAACAATCGTCAGCCTGTGAAATGACTCTACTTGAAAGTTCACCCTTTTTAACTTGTGCTCACAGGCAAGAGGCGTACGAAACCTTCTTCGGAAGTGGGGCTGCCCCCTGATGCTGTTGCTGCATTCCAAGGAATGATTATTGTCAAGTAAAGGGTACAGTGAATCCTTGTTATTACAAGGTCCCTGGTATTATGAAAATTACCTTGTAATACAGTCCATCCCAGAAAAAAGGAAACCGGGATTCCCACATTTTTTCCCTTTGAAGGCAAATTACTATGATATTTCATTTACATCATACAATTCAATTATTTCTCTACATTTTGATGACTAATATGTGACAAACACTTCACGCATTAAAGAGCAAGACGAGTTTGAAATTTTAATGTCAAAATCAGGTTTCATTGTTTCGTTTTTGTTTTTTTTCACCTGGACAGTTTTCATCAAGACCAGCACCCCCTTTACTTGAAAAATTGTTGCCAAGGCCACGGCACTGATCTGATGAATGAAAGTTTGATACATGTTACTCATTGTTTACAGAGAGGGATATCAAACTAGACTAAAGGGAACTCTCAAATAACGTTATAAGATCAAATAAAGACTGCTACCGACACTCCCTGTATCCCAAGACCATCCCAGAATGGAGCCTTCTTGGAGAGGATGTCAGAAATTCCAAAGACATAGGAGTATTCAAACTCTAACTTGAAAGTTTGGATATCAACACCCTTGTCTCAAAAGCACATGAAAGTTTGATATATGTTATTCATTGTTCATTGAGAGGGAACGATTACATAAAAACAAGATGACAGGGGGTTTAGCACATATCCAGTTGCCTGATGTGTCATCACATTTCAGTTGTACTACTTGTAGGGTTATTTATAGATCTGTCAATCATTGTTTCACTTGATATGATTTTGCACATGCTAATGGATATCCAGATACACATTTTCTTATTTAATTGTTATGCTTCTGTTATTTTGCTACAGATCCTAAAAGAAAACCGGCAGCTGAGCAAACTACAGCAAGTGATGATGGGTCCCATGTAGGCACCTCCACAACGGGAAAGAAGAGGGTGAAAATTCCATGTAAGCAGATCTTTGTATAATTGAATCAGTCCAATTAAGTACAGCAAGAAGCAATAGTTAGGCTAGGTACACCTCATACAGGTAGTCTTTGTCCATAATAAGCCAGTTCGTAGTTCCACTCTGCGCATGATCAGAAGATTCTGCGCATGATCAGAGGAAGGTCATTTGTACTAAAGTGACATGGTGGTTTAAAATTCAATGAGATAAGCACCATCCTTGATGTCTTGATCATTCATATATTCTTTTGAATTGTGCCTTTCATTTACATCCACAACAATGAGTCCACGAACGACTGGTATTTCAGTTTGCCAAGTACATTGTACAACATGCTATAATATGCATTCAAAGTAGAAATGCAACAAATACCTTCACAGAGCGTTCAATGGTCTGCTATTTTAGTCACCTTGTCTTTTCAATTTCTTCATCCTGCTATGTAAGGTATCCTTACATAATATCTTGCTTTGAAATCTGCCCATCTCAATGAAAGAAATGAAAGGTCATTGTCCATGAAGTAACTACGAACTGGTCTATATATCCAGATCAAAGATCAATGAACAAATAAAAGAAGACCTGTGCAGATTTTTGTTCCCTCTGGTATTTACATCTCTAGTATTGAAGGTGAGACAGGAGTGATGATGCTGGCTTGTTGCAATGAGATACATTATTCCCTGTACTTATTGTGGCAACTCTGATTTTCTTCTTTTCTCTCTTGACCTTTTTCATTAATTATTCATTTGTTATTATTATTAAATAATCATTTATTAAGTTATTATCATCACCATCATCACATGTTGGGGGGTGGTGGCAATCTCAGATAACATTAATGATCAAGTGCATCTAGGGATGAAAGTTCTATCAGGGATTTGATCATTTTTTATCCTCCCTTTTGAAGTTACATGTGAGATTTTACATGCCTTGTGTTTGCTATGTAATTGATTAAGGTTATTGTGTTTCACTTGTGTTCTTATCAAAGCACAAAGGTCAAAGGTTCAAATGTCTAAGGAGGATTGGCTGAGGGACAGCACTGCAATATTTCAAGTGGCACTGCACGCAGCTGAGAAAGAGGTTCATTTGAAGTGGTCTGAGCGTGGGCAAAGTGTCTTGAGGGTTTGTAGACAAATGCTGGTTATCTTGACTACTACAACACTTCTTGCTTTAGTGAAAGTAATCATTGAACAGATCTATGATGCAGCAAGTGCTGGAGACAGTGCTTGGATTGGTTCCTTGGCAAGTAGTAAGATGTGCTCTATATTCCACAGTATGAGGATTGATCCAAGAGTTTTCCAAGTATGGGAGGATCTCATGTCTGCAACTAGTTTAGTTGTGCCATTAGATGTTGTACGTCTTACTCAGCAATATTTGATGAGAAAGATATTCACAAAAAGGAGGATACAGCAAGATAGTGTCCAAACTGGAAAAGAAGCAACATTAACTGACCATGACCAAAATGTAAGTAGATATGGGGCAGGATGTATTCCTCGTGCCCTTGTGAAGAGATATCCGAAACAAATCTCAGAAAAAGCAAACAAATTTTTTAGCATTCTCAAAAGCTGGAAAAGTGGACAAGAGGACATCAAAGCAGATTTCTTTTTAGAATATACCTGCACATGGACAACAGAGGCGGTCTGTTTACAGTTAACGACAAAATCTTTAGACTATTTCGAGCCATTGAAATTCAAACACAAAAAACTTTGAACTGTAGGCTAGTTGCCTTAGCATGAAACATGGCCATGCGAATCTCACTACTGCGAATAGCATCCGTAAAATGAATTCTAGCCAACCAATCGATTCCCTGACTGTCGTGGTTAATTGAAACTAAAGTCGGAGTCATAAACCCCTGCGTCTTTCTTTGCTGTGTACCCCCCATAGACAAGAGGTAAAGAAGGTCAAAGCAACAATTAGCAAAAGAGACCTGGAGATCATGTGTGATTACGAAAAAGAAGTTGCACCATCCTTCCTCTCATACACAGTAGCTTGGATTGAAATGCAGAACAGAGGCAGAATCTTTAATGTAACCGATGAAGTGTTCAGATTTTTCTAGGTGCTTGAAAAAGCTTCTAAAGAATTTCCTCACAAAGGTTGTTTAAGCACCTTGAAAACCATCAAGATGTGTCAACAGAGAAATGTATGAAGGACAACTTGGTTATAAAATTGTGGAATGGATTAAAAGGATCATGCTCCCAAACAAACAAATATATATGCAACCTTCGTTTATAACAAATCAATTACTGGGCCAAAGTAAGAATCCATGCATTTGTGAAGGCTTCCAATTTACTACACAAGACAAAAGGCAAGACCTCTTTGAGAGGAGAGAAAAGCTTTCGCAGAGAACGGTCTAAAAAGTGAAATCCCATGTCATAATTCATACATGTATATATGCACATGTAACTCAAGCAATGCATTATGATCGTAATAAATTTGTTAAATTGTGACTGAAAGCTTCCTTAGCCATGCACTTTTTTGTTACTGTATCAAGGGTATGACAACAATTTTTGTGTTTTTTAATCATATTACATGACAATAAATTGAATTCAATTCAATGTTACTATTAATAATTTTTAGATCTAGGCCTTTTTAGTCAAAATGGTAGAATTAGATCCAGATTCAGTACAGGAAAGGTGTTCCGGATTTGTGGAAAATATAGACAGCATGACAGACAAAAGGGGAGAGGAGCCGTCAGTATGTTGGCCATTAAAAGGACGGACAAAGAATGGATATGGCTTAGTCGATGTTAACAGCCCAGGCAGCTGCAAAATGACAACAAGGCATGCCCTACGATGATCTAGTAAACGCTAGGCCATGTACGCAGCTATTGTACTAACTGTTATTACACAATGGCTGATCCACAGGAATGGTGTTTGATATCTTCTGAAATTTTAGACAGTAAAACAGAAAAAATGGGAGATGAGCCGTGGGCATGTTGGCCATTTAAAGGGTAGTAAAAGAATGGATATGGACTAGTGGATGTCAACATCCCAGGCAGCCGCAAGACAACCAGGCATGCCCAACGGCTTGTGCTGATGACAAGGGTGGCAATGACTTGGGCGGTGTCATCTGAGTGATTCAAATCTTGTATTATTTAATGTTAGATCGAACGTTAGGCCTAGGCTAAAGTTCTAACTGTTAACTTGTTTTATAATGTTAGTCAAAATGGCAGATCCAGTAGAGGAATGGTGTTCCTGATTTGTGAAAAATATAGACAGACAAAAGTGGAGAGGAGCCGTCAGTATGTTGGCCATTAAAAGGACGGATCAAGAAAGACAACCATGTATGCCCATCGGCTTGTGCCGATGACAAGGGTGGCTATGACTTGGTTTTATCTGAGCTCCATGCCTCTTACCTATGCGGTAATTGCATCTGTGTGAGGCCAAGCCATTTAGTGTTTATGAGCCATGAAGAGAACAAACAGCGTCAAATTTGCCATAATTTGAAAACTTGCCAATCCCACAAGCCCCCTTGTATTATATCAGCCTGTCTTCCTAAGAAGTAACGGCGAATTTGTTCTATATTTCAGGCATAGACTACAAACTTATTAAACTACTTCATTTACCTCTTCTCTCTTACTTTCTCCTCTTTTAAACAATTAAATTCTCAAATAATACATTTAAAATAATTCATTCGCAATCCAAAATAATACGGTACGGAAAACTTATCACTTATTAAAAACAGTTAAGAGTGACAGTCCAAAGAACTCGTTATTCAAGATAACACTGAATTTAAATGAAAGTCATTCTAATTAAGTCATATTTTTATTTCAATGCTCACTGTATCCCTTGTTAATGTATTGAAAGATGTAATTGAATGTTGACAAGGTCCCTTTTCTTTTAAATCAACAGAACAGTGCCATTGGACAACGCTTTGCGGATGGCGAATTGCAAGGCATCCTGCTGGGCGATGCAGGATATCGCTTGGAGCCATGGCTGATGACGTCAGTGCGAGTCACAAAACAACGCGGACAGAGCATATAACAGGTTAATGCATTTTAATAATATTCAAGTATAATATACTATCACTTATTAAGAACAGTTAAGAGTGACAGTCCAAAGTCTGCACCAGTCTGCAGGACATTGCAGACCAAGATATCAGGGCAAAAATTCAGCAGGTACATGTAGGTAAAGATTTTTCCATCTCTGATCCACCTTGCCTTAGTATTGAATCATTTTGCAAATGTTCAGAGGAAATCACACAAAGGCAAGGGAACCTCATGCTAAAATGGTGTTAGTTTGCATAGTAGCAGACGACAATGTAAGTTAACATTGAAGTCCCATGACAACATACATGCAAAACACTTTGAGGGAACTAGACAGCACGAACAGTACTTGCTGCGAGAGGACATTCAGCCTGTCCCCCAACCTCTTCCTGAGCAGAAGTTGAGGGAGACGTTGAGAAAATAAAGGCACTCCGCGAAGCGAGAAAGCTAAAACTCAAGGAAGACATATCCTGTACGTCAAAGGAAGACACAGAATCTCTGCTTTACAAGACCATAGAAAGGAGACCAGAGATGTTGTTTGAACTGATGCTACCATCCCGTGATGATGACATCCCTACCGGAGAGGATATACCTTGGTGTACTTGTGGGAGATGCAGAGAAATGCCCACAGATGCTGAAAGGTTATGTTGTAGGAGAAACCATCAGGAGTGCACCAGCCAGCATGCGATGAGCTTATCGTTGACAGGACAGCTTTGCTGATACAAAGAGCAATGTGGATAGACCTCTACAACTTAGAGGAGTCCCAGGAACCAGGGCAAGAGCATTGTGCAATGAGACATGCTGCTTCCAGGAACTTAATTTTTAAGAAAATGGCAGATTAGGCCAAGGCATCTTCAATGGGGTCTTGAGTGATGACCAATTCTCAGAAAAGCACGGCTACGGAGCAGATGTGATCCAACTGGCTGAACACGTCCTTGCAATGGAGAGTACTGAGTCTTTTGAAAACCTCACCACATATGTTTTTGACTTGTTAGACTTTGTACTGGAAAGCCTTCCAACACCCCTATTGGAGCTACACTACAGGAGCAAACTTTCAAGAAGTTCCATGACCTTAGTGTGTCCAAACAAAAGGAAACATGGGATGCCTTTCTCATTGGAAACGATTTGCAGCCAACAGCAATCGTGCAGAACATTTTATACCGGCAAGTACTACAAAAGCTGTTGGGCTTGATCATATGGTTGGCCGTTCCCGCCAAAACGCATGCCAAAACCATACGTGTGCAAGTCAGAACGTACGCATGGTTCTTTCATAACGTACACGTGGATCTGTCAGAACGTACGTATCGTCTTGACAGAACGTACATATGGACATTTTCTATACTTCTATGACAGTGAAAAAATACACGGGGGCGGCGGGCGAATTCGCCCCGGAAATGCCTAATGTGCCCCCGATATCACTCAAAATCATGCTTTCGGGGGCGGCATAAAATCTGAAAGTCGCCCCCGAAATTATTGCCAAGTGATAACCGCATAAACCGCGCTGCGCTGCTAGCTAGCTCAGCTACTCCAAGCCGGCCGTGCATGATTCGCTAGCAAGCGCGCCATGTGCTCGAGCTCCGCTGGCATCATGACAATTGACAAATACTGCGAGCGCGAGCTGATTTATATGCATGCGATATGCACAAGCTTGCTGGCCTCGGAGAACGTACCGGTACACACGTGTGTGTGGTGGGCCTCGCATGCAGAATTGGGCTATCCAATATCCGATTCTGTTTCAGACAATTCGCCCCGAAAAAAAAGGTCGCCCTGACACAGTGAGCCAGACTGGTTTGGGTGATTCGCCGTTTTTTCGCCGTTTTTTCTCCCTTTTTTCTCCCTTTTTCCCCAACAGAAAAACGGCTAGAAAACGGCTAAAACACGGCGACAAAAAAAGTGTACCGACTATGGAAAGCTAACTGTATGCAACAATGATTTTTATCAGAATAAAATAGTGAATACCTCCCTTCGAGAAAACGGCTAATAAAGGGCGAATACCTCCATTGTGGGAAACGGCTACAAAACGGCTAATAAATGGCGAATACCTTCCTTGTGGAAAACGGCTACAAAACGGCTAATAAAGGGCGAATATCTCCCTTGTGGAAAACGGCTACAAAATGACTAATATAAGGGTGAATACCCCCATCGGTAAAAAAGCCTTCAAAACTGCTAATAAATGACGAAAGGCACAAAAAAGTAATAAAACTAGTAATAAATAGGACTTAACAAGTAAAAATCAGCAAGTAATGTTGTACCACACAAGCTGGTGAGTGCATGTACTTGAGACAACTTGGAATAACATTCATACTACCGTAATGTATGGTAGTGGATAATACCGAACAATCTTCAGTTTTTTCAATCATATCAAACCTTTTCTTAAAATTCATCAAGATTCCACCATAAAGTAATCACAAATACCTACTAAAAATAAGAATTTTAAAATGGCTGAAATCAAATATGCATGCGATATGCACAAGCTTGCTGGCCTCGGAGAACGTACCGGTACACACGTGTGTGTGGTGGGCCTCACATGCAGAATTGGGCTATCCAATATCCGATTCTGTTTCAGACAATTCGCCCCGAAAAAAAAGGTCGCCCTGATGAGACAGTTCATTCTCACGTACATGACGGTAATTTGTCTGAGGGGGACAAGGGGTAGGTATGGTGTCTTGCCTAACGACCTCACGTGATACTGAAAATTTTCTTCAGGACTCGTAAGGATTATCTGCGATTTTTGTCTCTTTAGCGAGACAAGTTGAACTCGTCTAACCGGCAAGATAATTCGCCGAAGATCGCGCGGGCGACCTTTCCCAAGGTGATATGTCATATGGGCGAATTGTCGTGGTTTGCATCGCACAACCGCACAACAACACTAACGTTTAACGGCATGGCATATATGCAGCTCTAGCTAGCGATAGCGCGATATCGCACATGTGAGTACATCTTGCTACTACTTGCTACACTACAGCCTACCGCAGAAATGGATAGATTTCTAATTCGAGCCGGGGTCTCCAAAGCTCCCAACACTTGAACCTGCTTGAACTTGAACCAGCCAGACGAGAAGAACACGGCCACTACTGACGCTAACAGAAAAAGGAAGAAAAAGCCCGTATCAAGCGAGGCTGCAGTACAAGCATGGGGATTTGTTTGGCTGGAGTGCTCCCGGGGCAGCGACGGGGCTCTCCAGATCCACTGCCGGGCGTGTCGGTTACACCACCCTAAAAGCAGCAAGAATCAGAGAGGATCTGTTTCAAGTGACCCCTTCCTCAGCGGGACAAGGAACACGAAGAAGTTTTCTGCCGTTCGACACAGCAAGAGTGAGGGGCATACATTTGCATATGGTAAGTAAATAAGGGACCGTATTTTTATTATCGATGGCGTTCTCCTCCATCCGCCTGCAGGATCCTGCGTCGGAACGGTGGACGATTTTAGCCCCACCTCCTTGGCAGAGTCGAAAAGTGGGAGGAGCCAAAAATCGGCGGAACGATGGAGAACTAATTTTGTCCGCTTCGTTCCGGCGATCTGCACGCACAGCATGCACTGAGCAGGTATCAGCGGGAGGCCAGCCCTGCTGCACTAGCGCCGCAGTAGCGATGGATTCCACGCTAGATAGCTAGCTCGTAGTACGCTACTGCACTAATTTTTTCCGCTTCGTTCCGGCCGCCGATCTGCTCTGCATGCACTGCACTGAGCAGATATCAGCGGGAGGCCAGGCCTGCTGCACTAGCTAGCGCTGCAGTACCGATGGATTCGACGCTAGCTAGTTCGTAGTACTGCACTGTTATGTAGTCGCTCCCCAATCCATATCAATTCAAAGGCGATGACAATCGCTTGGCTCGAATACCAATAATAAAGCAATTGTAAGAAACTTGCCTACCATTCCCTGACTTTGTTAGCTCAGGCCAAGATGCAATCACTCCTCTATTAATTTCCGACTCTAAAATACCGGTATATCCTCGTTGGAATTTGGGATTTTATCTTTGAATTTTGAATATTACTCTTTTGCAGTCTACGTATCGTAATCACTAGCGTACCTACGGGGGGTGGGGGGGGGGGCAGGGGGGCACTCTGACGAGCCACAAGTTTCGGCCTGGGACGAATGTCAATTTTACTATTCGATTTATAGTTCCTGAAAAAACAATCGAACCATTCGATTGTTCGTCGGAAATCACGTTTTCTAAGCCAATAGTTAGTTGACCTACTTGTGAAGACCTCCCGAATAGGGTTTTTCAATTATTGAACATCTGATGTAGGGTAGAGTACATCTATTCCTTATAAATTAAAGTAAGCCAAGTATTCCCCCTTCTCTTTGATTTCTATTTCAAAAGAAACTATATGGAATTAGATTAAAACTTTCACTTTATTGTTCCAATGAAAATCTATCCCAAATCAATCCTTGTATTATGCATCCCTCCAAGTGCAACACCCCTGCATATGAATGAATCAGCCTATAGTCTTGGGTCCAATTTACATCTCTGTAAACAACTCATTCATGAAGTATTCTTTGAGACAGACACGCATGTGGTGCTTTTTACTTATTGTAAAATTTCATTCATTGCCCATACCTCGCCCCAACCCTCACATGTGGTACTCTGCCCATGATGTTCAAAATATTTTGCAAAATATTTTTCAATTGAAATACCTCTCAGAATTACAATTTCTGATCATTTAAACCTATAACTGGGTCTGTTTTGGGAAACTAGTCGACATCTAAAATTAGGTGATGGCGCGTGTTGGAATGTTATTTTGATTGTGTGAGGGAGAGGCTAAAAGAGATTGCATTGTTTTGAAACGTGAAAGAATTCCCACCGCTATCCTTTCTCTCTCTCACTCACACCATGCTCACCCATACACAGAGATGGGGAGGGGTCAATTTTTTCTGGAGTCACGACCTCGATCCCAGAAGTTTCATTGGCCATTGAATGTCCAATCACATATTGGCTCAAGTCAGCTCCTTGTGTGTGTGTACTTTCTGTTTTAAGCACATAGACATGCAACCATAGAGTTATTATACACCTATGCATACAACATACATTGTGTATCGAGGGCATGGAAGGCCAGGTGGGATTAAATTCGATTACATTCGATTCGTGTAAATTTTGCTAATCGATTAGCGATTGGCGGCAAGCCATTCGAACCATTCGATCAATCGATGTTTACTCCCAGGCCTATCACTAGTACCTCACATTTTTTGCCATTATTACGATTAATATCTCGGTCACATTTTTTTGGAATAGCTACATATGTGGTATGAATAAAAATGCCGTTCTCGACGGCCGCCGTGGAGCAAATGTGACCGAGGTATAAGATAGAATAAACTAAATGCCACGCTTCCATCAATTTTGCAAATGACGTCCTCTATTTACAATTTAGGCCTTCGTGATTGAAGGGATGCTCCAGGCTGGACATATTTCACTAAAAAGAATAAAATTCAAATAGCTAAATGCTGAAAATTTGATCAAAATCAGATAACAATTAAAGATTTGCATTATTCTGGTGAAACAGCTCTAGGCTCGTCTTCATGAATATTCATTAGCCTTGGGCTGATGATGCCATATCCCCACTGTCTTGCTCTTTTGTATTTTATTATATGAAAATTAGGTGTACTATAAATTCAAAAGTTTCCTACCAAGGACTTAAACAATTGGACTGATAACTGATTACGTGCATTATGTATTTCTTACTGCAACGTATTTCATAATAATTGAGACACATCATTTACATAATGAAAAATGAAACAATTATGATTTCATGTAATGACATAAGAAAAAGGAAAGTATGTGACATAATCAGCCCACCGAATGAATATTCATGAAGACATGCCAAGAATTGTTTCACCAGAGTACCCGGGGGATGCAAATCGTTGAAGTTCAATAACTTATCCGATTCTAATGAACTTTTCAGCATTTGGCCCTGAATTTTATTCTATTCATCTAGATCTAAATATTTTCAGCCCGGGGCTGTTTTCTCGTTCTTTGTGTTTTGGCTGAATTCGTGCACCCGCCTAACAACGATAAACAGCTATAAGCCTTGTTCATGATTTTTTTTTTCTCGCGGATGTTGTCCACTATCCAATTAATGGTAGTGACATCCGCCAAGTATACTTTTAAGGTAATTTAACAGAACTCTACTTGGCTTGAACTCAGGCCCTACGATGGATCATTAATTTACATGTAACCGGGGACATGAGACCAGGGACTAACAGACGTCCCTGGTTCGACGACGGGGAAGGAACAGATTCCACTGGACATTCTAAGGTAAGAAACAACATGAAACAACATGAAGGCTTGTCATTTTCCTGTTCGGAATCATCAGCTGACAGGAACACTTTTTATTATTTCAACATCTTTTTGCCCTAGATGACAAATTCCATTGCAGGCACGGATCAAAGGAGGGGGAGGGGGGGAGGCACACCCCGTAAATTTGAAGGAAAAAAATATACACCCATTCCCGGGCCCCCATTCGAGTGCGAAACTGCGATCACTTGGGACGGAAGACGTTGCCCCTCCCTTCTCTCTCTGATGAGCTTGACATTTTTAAAGGGAATTTTTCGGGAGACGAAATTAATAATGATCTTTATTCAAAGGAGAAGTCCACCACAACAAAAGTTGGTTTGAATAAAAAGAGAAAATTCAAACAAGCATAGCACTGAAAATTTCCTCGAAATCGGATGTAAAAAAAAAGTTGTGGCATTTTATAGTTACACTTAATTTTACGAAAAAAATATCCTGGTCGATATGCAAATGAGAAGACTGATGACGTCATCCACTCACTATTTTGTATTTCATTATATGAACTATTTTCCTCATTGTCAACTGAAACAGCAATCAATTCCTCTCTGAACATGTGGAGTTAGCATTGATTAATACTATATGGTTGGTCCTTATTGCCAAATCTGTTTAAAAAATAAATATTGTATAATTCAAACAATAAAAAAACAGTGATGGACATCATCGTCTGTCTCATTTGCATGTCACTTAATTGTGCATATCATCACTATATTTTGTGAAAATAAGCGAAACCTTAATATGTCATTACTTTCTTATTTAACATCTGATTTTGATGAAATTTCAGCGTTGTGCTCGTTCGATTTTTCTCTATTTATTCAAATCAACATTTTCTGGGGTGGACTTGACCTTTAATAATAATCAATGAAGAGGGTCACTGCTCATTATACTAAGAGGGGCGCTAAGTAGCTTTAGTCAAAAAAAAATTTCATTAAGTCAAATACTAGTTCGTCAAATTACCAACTCGTATAATAGAAGTTTGTCTACCATCAGTTGTCAAAATATACGCATGGTATAATTGCCATTTCGTCTAATAACCAGTTAGTCCAAAAGTCATTTCTTTATACAATTGGTCTAAAATGTTTATTCGGCAAAACGAATGGAAATCAACGAGTATTAATCCAACTGGTTAGACGAAATGGTCATAGACTAACTGGTGATTAGACTAAATGTTGATAGCACATTATGGTCATTGACCTATAATGATTGTTAGACGTAATGTTGATGGACGTGAGAAGATGTGTTGGCAATGGACGAATCGGCAATTTACCTTTTCTTTACCTCCTTTGAAAACTCGATTTCATGACCGGACATTCTAAACACTTAGTTTTGTAACCATGATCTAATATGAGCGGAAAGTGTGTGCTATTTTTTAAGGTTTAGACCCCCAAACAGGACATTCTATGTACTTTTTGTAATGAAAAGGATTGATATCTTGATGCAAGTGATGGGAAGCCTATAAGACGATTTTTATGTGATATGAAAATTTGAGATTTTAAGCGCCTTTACATAAGGAACACACTGAGTAACCCCCTCCCCCCGAAATACTAGGCTCAAATAAATGAATAATGCGAGCGCGAAGCACGAGCAGTTTTTGCCCCTTTCATATGATTTATCAGTGGACCAATTTTTTTTTTACTCTGATGGCGAGTCAAGATTTTTTTTGCTCATTTAACAAGTTTTGTTTTTTAACTTCCAGCCCCCCTGGATATCTAATGGTGCATCCCTAATTATTCTTCATGCTCATATCAATGGCCAAGTTATTCTCTTCATAATGTCTTTAAGTCTATGAATAAGAATTTACGGCCAATTGCGTTGTTTCAAATTTTCAGGTCTGAATAAATGAAGTATCCAAAAAGAGCTCGCGCTTTGACCTTGCATTTGTAATTAACTTAGACCTTTTGAGATGTCTTATTGGGGAAAATATAGTTTAAGTCACCCCCATAAATATTGTGACTGGTGACCTCTGGCATTACTAATACTATTAATGACCTGCGATCCCCTTCTGCTTTAATGACTTGCGACCCTCTTCTGTTATGACTATATATTACGAGTCTATCGTGTCTATGTTTTACTACTGGCGACCCTTATGAATATTAAACCTAGCTAAGCTTTTCCATGTTATAACTGTATGCTAGCGATCCTCTTCTTTGATTATGAATAGCGACCCCCTTTAACATGATGATGACTATGTAACAGTCTTCTCGTACTTTATAGCGACACTCTTATGACCGGCGACCCTCTACTATTTGTTTAGCGACACTCCTTTCCTTATAATTGAAGGTGAAGTCCACCCCAGCAAAATGTTGATTTTAATAAATAGAGAAAAATCAAACTAGCCTAACACTGAAAATTTCATCAAAATTGGATGTAAAATAAGAAAGTTGTGGTATTTTAAAATTTCGCTTATTTTTCACAAAACGGTGATGTGCACAACTCGGTGACATGCAAATGGGTCAGTCCATGATGTCCATCACTCACTAAATGGTTTGAATAATTATACAATAATTATTTATTTTTTTACAGATTTGACCGACTTGACCGAACCATATTGTAATTCCACATGGGAGGAATTGATCACTGTTTCACTTGACAATGAGGAGAAATTTAGAATATTTCATATTTCGTATAATAAAATACAAAGAAATAGTGAGTGGATGACGTCATCAGTCTCGTCGTTTGCATACCGACCAGGATGTGCATACAAGTGTTATGTGAAATTAAGCGAAACTTTGAAATTTCATAACTATTTTATATCCGATTTTGATGTCATTTTCAATGTTATGCTTTTAGATTTTTCTCTTTTTTCAAATATTTTTTAGTTGGGGTAGGCTTGTCCTTAAACGAACGATACGACCCTCTACTTTTACGACTAACGACCCTCCGATCTTATAGGGGCCGGGGAAAGGCCTGCGCTATCATACCCCCCCCCCCCCAATTATAATTTACTGTCGATCGTGAATCTCCATTTTGATGATGTTCATGATCGCGCGCTCCAAGCTTCCAGATCTTGCCCTTTATATGCCATCTTGCCCCCTAAAACGTACGTGAATTCTTATTACACAAATGTCACCCCCATCCCCCCACCCTTTGGTACATGTACTTACTTTATCAATGGCAATCTGATCCTTCGTCAGGCCTTATAAAAGACCAATGATCCTTCGTCGGGCCTTTAGTTCATGATCCATCGACGGGCCTTAGTTAAGACCAATGATCCATCGTGTAATAATGGCAACAATGATAATGGTATGAAATGAGATCTCACAAGAATCGAAAATGAATTAAATCAATAAGAACAAGTATGCAAATAAAGATAGGGCCTAAGGCCCTGGGTTGTCCTTAATTTTAGTTTTACATCTTTTAAAATGACAACTGAACCATTTGACATATTTTCCAATTATACAGGAGTGACGATGAATGAAGGTTGAAATGTAGATGGACTGTTCGTGCAACATTCCTGATTAATGAAATATAAATTCTAAATCATTTTTATTCACATGCATTGAAAAACGGTAAACATGAATACGTTTGTGCATACAGTGCATTAATTAAAGAAAGTCTAAGAAAGTAAATTAATGATCAAGTGGGAAGCATATAAGGCTTTTTGTTATGTCTTATGAAAATTTGAGATTTTAACTGCCCTCCCAAAAAATATAGCCTCAAATAAATAATGCGAGAGCGAAGCAAGAGCAGAATGCATAAATTAATGATCATGTTACATGAACATTATTTAGTGTCAGTTTGTAGGGGTAATAAAACTTGCATTAAGCTAATTAATTCAATGAATGAATAAAGGGAAAATATACAAAGGTCTTATTTAGTGAAATGGCACGTCTTGGTTATTGCAAAACTAGGAAATGTAGTGTATGAGGGTAACACAAAATATAATAGATGATTAAATTTAGGGCGAATACATGCAGGCCATGCCCATATATACATGGGCACTAAAATCAAACCCCTGGCCGGGGCCCTAGCTCCATAGAATATCTACGTGTATGCATTTCTGTATGCAATCTAGCATGCACGTATACGGTGTACGCGCATACGATTTCACCTAATTAGTATTCATATTTTCTATTTATAGATAGAGCGCGTATACACAGCTTTGCATGCTGTATGCACACACACACGATACATGTAATGCATACTATTAGTAATGCATGTGGAGCACACTCGCAGGGGTTAATTTCTCGTTGATACTCGATCTCACGTACCCCCCCCCCCCCCCACCTCTTCACCTCTCATTGTGATCACTCGGGTTTTGTCGCGTTTTGAATATATTATCTCGAAGTTTTAGATTCATTTGACAGAATATGATCAATTCTATAACTGACTTTTCGACGAATTTCGGACACAGCAGAATGGGTACCCCCCCCCCCCCCCGGCTGCTGCTGTCATAATAATTGAGTGACGCTTTGTCAATTTTTTTTTTCATTTGCATGCATTTCTTGAATATGATTTAGTATTGTTAAATGTATGTTGCTATGCTTATCTATGGTCTGACCGATCGGCCGAATAATGTTTATTTTTGTTTTGTTCATTCGACACAAACCTGTATCATTGATTCTCTTTTTCATGACGGAGTGTGGAAGAGTTTTTGCGTCAATACACACCCCCAGCCGTACTCCAAGGGGCGAGCTGAAGATGTATTAAAGAGAGGGAGAGAGAGGGGGCCGGGGTGGAAATTCCCACTCGAGATGTCTTCATAAAACTACTTTTACTCCATGGTTATGCTGGAACTACTAGAAACGTTAAATTTGCTATCAAGGAATAAATAATTTTGTTTAATATCACGAAGGAATCTTTTCTTAAAGCTCCGTTCCCCTATTCTCGTTGGATTACATTCTGGCGATGTAAATTGATTTCTACATGTAAGACAAAATAAGCCTATGAACCCCAGCCCCCCCCCCCCCCCCAGGTTGACAAAATTCTAGTCAACCTCCGATATCCCAGAGTAGTCTTTTGTGCAAATTCTAAGTCCCACTGGAGCGTAAGTTAGTAATGCAAAGGTGATTACAAGAGCCTCTCGATCTCCAAACCATGGAGGGATGGGAGAGAGAAAGAGAGTGGGGATGAGCAGATTATACTGGAAAATGGCTTGATATATGATATGCAGAGCTGCCAACCACACTTGACAAAAAATCCTATTATTTCACCCAAAAAATCCTATTTTTAGACAAAAAATCCTATTCATACCCGTCGTGTACTTTCCTACTATACATCTCATTATTTTGTTGTGCTCACTGTAATTTGACCTTGGTCATGTGACGTGAAACTCATGCAGGATGTTCAGTGATACTTGATTAACCTTATGTATAAGTTTCATGAACTAGGTCCATATATTTTCTAAGTTATGATGACATTTCAAAAACTTAACCTTAGGTTAAGATTTTGATGTTGATTCCCCCAACATGGTCTAAGTTCATTGACCCTAAATGACCTTTGACCTTAGTCATGTGACATGAAACTCAGGCAGGATGTTCAGTAATACTTGATTAACCTTATGGCCAAGTTTCATGAACTAGGTCCATACACTTTCTAAGTTATGCTGTCATTTCAAAAACTTAACCTCAGGTTAAGATTTGGTGTTGACGCCGCCGCCGCCGTCGTCGCCGCCGCCGTCGCCGTCGGAAAAGCGGCGCCTATAGTCTCACTCTGCTATGCAGGTGAGACAAAAAGGAAAAAACTGTCTGCTTATTTTTTGCTAGAAAAGACACAGCTTCGAAAGAAACCAAGTATCAACATACATACAAATGCACATATGGGACTGTGATGTACTCACCTATGTGTTTTTATGTGTATTAATACATTTGGAAATCGGTCTTTTTGAGTCAAAAGAGAGGTCATAATTCCTGTTTTTAATGCTTGCAAATAGATTTTCAAGGTTCTGTGGAAGATATCTTAGCAGCAACATTTCGTATCGTAGCTCCCCGAGTCTGAATAGGCTGATAGCGCACAGATAGCTACATGTAGCTGCAGTGGTTTCATGCAAAGCTCACGCACGCCAGCCGGCCGGCTGGATAATAGCTACTGTATGCTAGAGCGGTAAGCCTATGTACTGTCATGTGTGTGTGTATTTGTGTGTAGATCAACAAAAAGGGCGCATGACGAATTGGTTGCAATTTGAACTGTATAAAGTTGATAAATGGTGCAAAATCGGGAGAAAAATTGCGCTACTTTGAAAATTATTGGTTGCCCGATTCGGGCCACCAAAACTTAACATTTTTCAATAATGATTGCCCGAGGTGGATTTCTGTTATGTCGAGCCTTAATTACCATAGCTATATTTTCAAAAAATCGTATTTTATTTGTAAAAATCCTAGTGTCGTATTTTAAGTGAAAAATCGTACGGAATACGACAAAATCGTACTATTTGGCAGCTCTGGATATGCCGTCTTCATGCCTCGTTCATGGGTTGTGAGCGACATGTTCAACAGTTGAAAAAAATAAACACATTGTCATTTGATGGGATAATGTATGCTATCAGGAAATTAATAAATCTGTCAAATTGCCATTAAACCTTCTGTGAAATTACTTATTCTTTGGTGTTTTTTTCATTGTCGAGTTATACGTAGATAGCCTTTTTTTGCCTGCAGTTGTGTTGGACTACGTTTTAACGAAAATAGTACAAGGGTCTAATACTCGTTGGTCAACCTCAGTCACCCCCCCCCCCCAACACACACACACAAAATATAATAAATCAGAAAAGTTCACTTTTTAATCAATAAATCACACCACTTCTAGTCGATTCCACCCGTCTCCCTCTTCTAATCTCTCTCCCTCCGTCAGGTCGCCCTGCATGACCTTGCCTCCTGCCGAACGGTTTGTTTGTTTGTTTTGGGTTTTTTTTTAATTAAAGGCTATTCTATTATGAGGTTGCTTAAAACATATAGGTGGACTTCAAAATAATTAACACCTTATGAAAATGACTTTATGACAGTTTACCAACTGGCACTCATTTGGAAGACGCGTGATGTGGCCCATTTCTAGGCATTGGAAGCCAGATATTCTTAGTACCGGTATGTTGGGTCAAATCTTTATGGAATTTCGCTATATTCCAATTCGTATTTGGGCCATTCCGGTTAAGACTTGGACAAAGGGGTCGAAAAATAAAGTACTCGCTAGGCTTGGTTTTTCATGTGTTTTAGATAGGCCAACACATCGGTAAACTGGTTCAGATAAGGAAAAGATAAGCTGGCATGTCTATTTCACAATATCACCTGATTTCTAAAAATGTTGGGACGTTACTCTTCCCGAGTGGACATGCATAAAAATGAATAAATAAGGAAAATTTTCGTTGTTTTTACGCATAAAGTCGATCATAGAAGAAACTCGGAGGTGATCGAAGCACTAGTTTGCGCTGCCAAGCTCAGTAGCAAGCGCAATCTTCGATACGCCGGTATGTTGGGACGTTACTCTAAGCGATATCGAAATAAATTGCATAATTCCAAAATATGACTTGAAAGTGCCTTTAAATGACAAACATCTCTGATATTTGATGAAATACCAGTAAATAAAAGACAGAAACATCGAGTTTTGTGCAGCAATTCTTCGCTGTGGCGAAGACAATTCGCGTGTCCCCAGTTGAGACGTTACGGTGCTAATGAAGGAACAAATTTTCAAAAAAAAAAGAAAAGGAAATTTTCTCGGCTTTACAAACGATGTGACTGTTTCAACGCAAATTAATGACACGGTAACATTACGGGGGGGGGGGGAGAATTGATAATCATAAAATTGAAATAGATAAATTCTAACGAAAGAACTAAAAGTAACTAATGAAATATAATGTATAGAATAAACAAATAAATTTGATTGAAAATAGGAACAATATCAAAATAACGTGGTTACATCCATGCAATCAATTTGTTTTTAATGGCTGATGTATAGCACTTTTCAACTTTTGGAAAAGCGCCTGATAAGAATTATTTTTATTTTTTTACCATTTAGGTTGTGAATGTTTTGATTGATTGATGCTGTGATGAAATTATGGAAAAGAGAATAATAAAAGGAAAAAAGTCTCGCGTGATGTGTCTTTTTTTTAAATAACAATTTCGTGATGAAATCCTTGAATGAAATTGGAAAAGAAAATAATAAAAGGTAAAAAGTCTCGCGTGATGTGTCTTTAAAAAAATAATTTTGTGTCTTGTATCGTTTATAAATGCATCCTTTGACAGAATTTCTGCCCTCAATGAACCATCTTTTTTATTGCGTAGGCCTATAATGCCGATTATTCATGCTACAATGAGTTGTCAATATCAATTCAGCATTTATTTCAAATTCATTAAAAGTACTGGGTGATAAAATAATCATCAGACAAAGATCGAGAATATAACAATGAGAATAAAAATCTAATAAATTTAAACAAAAGTGATATTATTTGTTGGCACATATTTCATACAAATTGAAAGATAATTGATATAGGAAATCGGGGATGCAATAAAAAGGCAGAAAGCTTGTTAAAATGATTTCACATCATTCTTGTCATTACGACCATTAATCGGATCTCCATTGTGCAAAATTGTTACCTTCATTGTCATTATCATCATCATCACCATCAATCATCATTATCATCACCATCATCATCTCATCGAACTTCCGAAAGTTTTTTTAATGTTTTTTTGGGGGGAGGGGGTTATTTTGACGTTTAAAAAAAGGTGTTAAAACGTCTAAAACCTACCACATGTTGACGTCCATAAAATGTTTACACAAAACGTCCAAAAACCAACTTGAATAGTTTTAGAACATTAAAAAATATCAATTTTGTTGGGAAGTCATCAGTTTGAGCCCCTTGTCATATCCGGATCCGCCGCATGGTACATTCAGGAACAAATGAAACCGTATAAAATATCTTTTTAGGTAGCGAACCATTAAAATATGTTTATTCAATACATTTGTTTCAGAATCCAAAATAAAATAAAATAAAATACATTTGATTAAAGCAAGATTATAATTTTATTGTCAAAAGAGAAGAAAATGGAATTCTGTCACAATTCGAATTACAACATTGGCCACACAACATTGACATAATTTGGGCACCTAAATCCAAACCGCCGCTGATACCAGGGGTCCCAGAACGGGGGGGGGGGGGGGGGGGCGCTGGGATGGCTTTATCCCATCAGAAAAAAACATCTGATTTTGATTTTTTTTTGCATGGTCGACCACCCCCCCGACTTTCATCCCGTTTCGCAGCCCTCGATGTCAAAAAATTTAGCCGCCACTTTCCAAAAATCCTGAATTTTATATGAGACATTGTGGAATATTAAAAAGAATAAATAACGTCTTAAAAGGACACTTGTCACATCGTGCATCGCTTGATACTGTATGCCTAAATTAACATTTTTTTTCAACTCTTGAATACTAGTTTATTGCGAGGTAAAACAAATGAAAATAAAGACAATTTCAAGCATTATTAAAATTATATATGCGACACATTTTTGGCAATGTCCATCGTCAAAGTCGTAACGTCTAATTTGTAGTTTTTATATCTTTCGATTGTTTTTTTTAATTCTAGAACAGAAAATCAAAGTTGCTTGAAAGCACTATTTCATGAATTCATGTGAATAAAACAACCACCTAAATCTAAAGAATCACCAGCAACAAATTATGGTGTAAAAGTCGTGCGACGTTACGGAAGACATTGTCGTTTAAAATCATAACGTCTGAAGTAAAGAGAGCAGCCATAAACATCACATACGGTGATCACTTTATAAACGTAAAGCCTGATTGTGATTTAAACGTTTTTTCTGAGAACGATTAGAAGATTTTGATATGTTTTTGAAATAAATATAAAACTAAATATGGTAAAATACATAATTGTTACGAGGACGTTATTGCGGACATTTAATTCTACAGTGTCCTCATGGAGATCATAACGTCTAGTCTGTTCTAGTGCCTTTTACATCATTTTGTTTACATGTAAAATTTATAAAACCTTTTTAAGTGTCTCGGAAGGTATGGGCAGTCGTAAGATTTATTATGGAAATACACATTTTATCTATAAAAGAGTAGATAATGTACGATGTGCCGTTTTTACAATTTGGACGTCATTGGATAAAATATTGGACATGTCTTTGTGATTCAGAATAACGTCCTAGCGAAGGTGAAGCATGGCAAAAAGGTAAGAAAACTTCTTGCTTTATTTTGCAGCATTATGAAGAATAAGAATTCGATAATCTTGCCAACTAGATATGATTGTAGATCAGAATTAAATAAAAGTATCGATTATGCATGTAAGTAAACTTTTTTAGTTTGAGACGCGACGGTGGACACCCTCAAATCATGTCCACATCAAATGAGTAACGTCGTCATGATATCTATATAATTGTCCGGATTATCTCCTTACCTATATATATTTTTTTTATTTGTTTGTTCAGAATGAAACTCCCAACAAGACTACATCTCTTGATTACTACATTCCCGGCCATTTTTAGAATTACGTAGATTTTTCCTTAATATTTGTAATAATCATCAATATTTAGGTCGTCGTAATTTGATAACATATATTCAAGTAAATGCAAATTATATTCTAATAAAGAAAGAAAATCATTGGATATCTTTACAAATACGTTTAGAAATGAGGGTAGTACGGAAAAATATCACTAATCAATCAACACACCGCGACAAAATACGAGAAATCAACACCAAAACATAACAATCACCCAAGACAAAGCACGAAAGTTTAGACGTTACGGCAAACATATTGAAGGGACGGACATGCTTTTTTTCTCCCTGGGACTACGTGACTGAAAACACACATGGAAAATTTTGTATGTGTATGAACAGGGTTGACCGGCGCACGTGCTCAAGAACTTTTGAGATGAATCTCGTATCGTGTGTGTGGTATAGAAACTTGAAAGTTGGGACGTTACGAAGGGGACGGACAAAAATATCAGATTTTTGAAAGTACATTTTCATATCTCTCGTACATGGAATATCTGATCATACCATATGGGATTGAAAGAGTCCTCATGAGTGTATAATATGATAAGGTTAAGAAAGACAAGATGATTTACAGGCTCGATATAATAAGAGATTAATGAATCTATTATCAGGGGACGGACATGGTAACGTCTCAATACTAGTTTTTCAAACGGCAATATTTCTGAAACGTAAAACATGTCAACAATTTAGTTGGAATTATCAACAAACATACACATCAGACTTCTTTATGGTAATCCAACTCCATCACGTTTGTCTTTAATTTTGTTTTATTCCAGTTTGTTTAAGTATATATTCTGTTTGTCCAAATTTTCAGTACATTTTTGGGGAGAAATTCATACTTAAATCGTAAAATTCTCAACAATGAAAAAAATTTCCGTCTTGAAGTTATCACTGCTATCTCTACAGGACTGGTGAATAATAATTCACTCACTACAAATTTCTTATGTTGATATATATTTTTGGGGGAGGGGCTCGATTTTGACCTTGCCGTTTTCTCTCCTTAACCGGAATGGCCCATTTTCATCTTACGGTAATTAATTCAATTCATACCCGTTGGAGTACAGTAAATCTAGAATTCATGAATTCATGTCAAAATAATAATTGAAGAAAGGCATACAATGATTCATCAAATACAGAAAATAATTTTAACAAAATCATTTCATATCACAATGTAGGCAATGGGAGAAAAAATTTAATGACCCCCCCCCCCCCCCCTCTGCAAAAAATACTATCAATCAACCAACCAAAATCACGTCCGACGCGACACAACTAGTTACTTTGAACCATGGAGGTTGGATGTTCGAACACACTTCGCCTCCATACTAGTACTCGAATCCAAAACAAAATACGGGCCTCAGTCAAGTGTCACACATATCACATGCACGAGAAAGGGAATAAGGGAAGAAAGGATATTGATAATGGTGGTAAAGCATCAACTGATAATTTACTTCTAGATTAAATTAAAGCAAGCGCACTTGTACTCATGCCGCTGTTATGAGAGCTAAGCTGAGCGAGCATTCTATACCGGCCGGCGCCGAGATCCTCGATTCTCACATCTCTGACGCCAGGATGTGACTGGGTACCATTCTCCTGCATTCCGCCGATCACCATTCCGCTTCGTTCCGCCCGATAAGTTCATTGCCACACCCACAAGTTCATTGCCACGCCCACAAATCGTCGGAACCCGTTCTTGAAACTGTCCAGCGTTCTCCTGCATGCGAACGGACCTCAATAATAAAAATACGGTCCCTAAGTGGACTTTATTTACTAAATCTTAACAGTTATTTATAAATTTTGGTTTCAACATGCAATAGATTACTGAAGTGATGACGTCACAATTTTTTTTTCGCATTTCGGCGTTTTGATGGGGCCTTTGATAGGAGGTCATATTTTGGGTCACCATGGACTGATTCCCACCAAATTTGGGTTGTGCATTTTTTTTTTCATCATGCCCCACCAAAATATGGTATCAAAAATGCAGACATGCAAAAACATGAAAATTGATGGCGACACACTTAGTCTTAGGTAGAAGGCCTACTTAGCCTTGAGCCTGAGGACTCTGTGTCCGTGATGATAGTTTAAAATATTTTTACATATACTTTTTCATCGCGAAGCCATGAAAACCTTCCAATGTAAGCGAGACCAAAACATCCGGATGGATTTCCCTAGGAAATCCATATTTAGAGGGTGTAATCGGTTTCTTTTTCTTTATCTTATTTTTTATCTATGACCCTTCTTACGCCTAATGAAGGGATAAAAATAATTTCACTATATATGAAAAATGAGAGGTTTCTTAACAGACCAATCCAGGCTGGACCAATCTCGTGTAGATCCCTTGATCCATTTGTAAACAAAGCATCTATGCTTCAACCGATTAGTTATGACGTAAGCGATGTTACAAAATGCCGTTTTGAAGAACAATTTATAGATAAAAATTATTATTTAACAAATATAAAAATTCAAAATGTGATTATAAATTATTATTATTATAATAATTATCTATTATCAAGTTTAAATTTTTTTAACTGGAATTTATGGGAAAAGAATTAACTGATACAAAAACTAAAAGATTAGATCTAATGTTAGAGATCTGTTAAGTGATATTTTTTCTTCTCTTTTTGACTTGGATAGTTCACTATGATGTGATAAATTCCTTAAATTGACAAATTACAAATTGTAAAAATCAAATCACACTGGAAAACAAGATAGGGTCTACTCAATTTCAAGTCATACAATATTAGAAATAAGTAATAGTTCAATAATAAGAACAAGTATTCCTCAAGATACTACAAAAAAGTAGCATTTGCAAAGAGGAGCCTCCAAACTTGATAAAAATAGCCCCTGAAAAGTGGAGCCCCTGAAATGCTAAAAGTAGCCCCCAAAAGCTAGAAATGGAGCCCTCGAAATTTTACAAAAATTTGAAAATGGAGCCCCCGAAAAACATATGCGTGGTTCTGTCATTACGTACGCGTGGTTCCCGAAAAAATAATTAACTCATAGACCAAACCACGCGTATGTAATGACAGAAGCACGCGTACGTTATGCCAAAACAATGCGTACGTTATGCCAAAACCATACGTACGTTATGCCATAACCATGCATGCGTAATGACAAGACCACGCATACGTAATTCAGTACATTTCAGTACAACAGTCGTACAACCAATGAGAAAGCTTGTTGTATAATTGAACGTATGAAGCTGAATTCGATCCAGCCATTCTTTCAATTGCAACCTGCTGAGCATGCTTGCCCGTTTGCAACGGAGATTCAACGAAGCTGTTAGCAGGATGCCTTCGACATCGACTGAGGTCGGTAGCGGTGATCGTGGGAATATTGTTGACAGGTAAGATAAGGCCGAAATGGTTAAAATAGAAGCGGATTTAGAATAGAAATCTTTTCCTGTTTGAAAATGGGTATATGAGATTTTTGCAATGCGTTCTTTTGTTTACAGAATGGTCATTTTTTCCTGGCCTTATCTTCATTCATATGTGAAATAAGATGCATAAATTGTACAGTGTTTGTAAGCAACCATATGAATTATTGCATACGGTATAGAGAGCACAATCCAGAATTTCTGCAAGTATTAGCAAGTCAAATTTAAAAGATGAGGTTTGCAAACTTTAAAAAATTTGTCATTTGCCTCTTGACTACGTGCTTGCGGAAACATGACATAATTGCTGTACACCATTTTCACACAAAAGTTAGCCAAGAAGTAGAGCTATATGTGTCAACATGATTTGCATTTCTCAACTCTTCCTGGTTCAAAATTATACAGATTCAATAATTGGGGGGGGGGGACTTAGTTTTGTCCTGGGTTTAAATACATAGAACAGTGTATGACCAAGACAAATAGCTTTTTTCATCCATTTTCTATATCAATTTAGATCAAGGAAAGTGATGATGAAGAGTTGCTCACAACTTACTTTGAGTTCATTTCTCAGAGTGGCTGTGTCAACCTAATGAACAAGAAGGGCCAGCTCATCAAATCCCTTGTTCAGTTCCATGCCATCGACCGCCATAGAGAAGCTTTTGACAGGTATCGTTGTGTAGTCCTATAATTATGATATCTTACAGTTATTTTCTAGTAGAAGTTTATTGCTGATTTGATTGATTGTTTTAAAACTTAACTCATAGCTTGGGCTAAGACGTTTTTTTTTGCAAAACGGTTAACCGTTTTGAAAACATGGGTGGTTTCGTTTAACCGTTGTTAAAGCCCATGCAAGCGCACACTCGATCGGACCAATGGCTATACCCCGCATATATCTACATGTATAACGAGAAATTTGATTGGCCATTCCAACATCTGTGTTAAAAGTTACGAACCGTTGCGTACGTTATGACACAACCACCCGTACGTTATGACACAACCACGCGTACGTTATGACTATACGACGCGTACGTAATGACTATACGATGCGTACGTTATGACTATATAAAGCATGCGTAATGACAGAACCAACGCGTACGTAATGACAGAACCACGCGTACGTTATGCCAAAACCATACGTATGTTAAGAATGTCATAGAAGTATAATAGAAAATGTCCATACGTACGTTCTGTCAAGACCATACGTACGTTATGACAGATCCACGC
The DNA here is from genome assembly GCF_037042905.1 of Lytechinus pictus. Taxonomy (NCBI): domain Eukaryota; kingdom Metazoa; phylum Echinodermata; class Echinoidea; order Temnopleuroida; family Toxopneustidae; genus Lytechinus; species Lytechinus pictus. The sequence goes on from NC_087263.1 coordinate 5,116,678, forward strand.
GTACGTTATGAAAGAACCATGCGTACATTCTGACTTGCACGCGTATGGTTTTGGCATGCGTTTTGGCGGGAACGGCGAACCATATGATCATAGTAAGGGTTGGAGGGCTGCAGAATGCACAGCAGGAAACAACTCAAACTACAAGGAGAGTTAAAGGTGATCCTGATACCCAGGTTCTGCAATACATTGCAGGATTTGTCCCTTATGCACTCCTCAAGAGGTACAGAAGGTCAAAGCAACAATTAGCAAAAGAGTACTCGGAAGTTTTCCAGAGCTGGAGATCCCGCGTTGATGAGCAAACAGTTGCACCATCCTTCCTATCTTACACTGTGGCTTGGATTGAAATGCAGAACGGAGGCGGACTCTTTAATGTAACCACTGAAGTGATTTTTCTAGGTGCTTGAAAAAGCTTCTAAGGACTTTCCTCATAAAGGGTGTTACTGTTTAAGTACCTTGAAAACCTTTAAGATGTCTCAACAGAGAAATGTATGAAGGAGAACTTAGTTTAATACAAAATTGTGGAATGGATTGACAGGATTATGCTCCCCCCCCCCCTAAAAAAAAAATATATATATATATATATATATGCAACCTTTGTTTATAACTCATCAATTACTGGACAAAAATAAGAATCCATGTAATTGTGAAGGCTTCCAATTTACTTCACAAGACAAAAGGCAAGACGTCTTTGTGAGGAGAGAAATAAACTGTCTAAAAAGGGAAATCCCAGGTCTGCCATGCACTTTTCCTATTACTGTATCAAGGGTCTGACAACAATTGTTTTTTTTTTTTAATCAAATTACATTACAATTTTTAAATTAAATTGAATTTCCTTCAATTCAATTCAATGTTACTATTAATACATGTAGGCCTTTATAGTAAAAATGGTAGTATTAGTTCCAGATCAAGTACAGGAAAGGTATTCCAAATTTTTGGAAAATATAGACAGCATGACATACATATACGAAAGGGGAGAGGAGCCATCAGTATGTTGGCCATTTAAAGGGCGGACAAAGAATGGAAATGGCTTAGTCGATGTTAACATAATAGGCAGCTGCCAAAAGACAACAAGGCATGCCCTATGATGATCTAGTAAACGCTAGGCCATGTAGGCCAGCTATTGTACTAACTGTTATTACACAATGGCTGATCCACAGGAATGGTGTTTGATATCTTCTGAAATTTTAGACAGTAAAACAGAAAAAAGGGGAAATGAGCTATGGGCATGTTGGCCATTTAAGGGGCAGACAAAGAATAGATATGGACTAGTGGATGTCAACATCCCAGGCAGCTGCAAAAAGATAACAAGGCATGCCCAACGGCTTGTGCCGATGACAAGGGTGGCTATGACTTGGGAGGTTTTATCTGAGCTCCACGCCTCTCACCTATATGGTAATCGTATCTGTATGAGGCCAAGCCATTTAGGGTTTGAGAGCCATGAAAAGCATCTAATTTGCCATAATTTGAAAGCTTGCCAATCCCACGAGCCCCCTTGCATTATATCAGCCCGACTTCCTAAGAAGTAAGAGAGAGTTGAGTATCTATATTTTAGGCATAGACTCTACAAAATTATTAAACTGAACATAAATAATCATAACATAATTACACAAATAATCCAAACATAATAACACAAATAGAGTGATTCAAATCTTGTATTATTTAATGTTAGATCGAATGTTAGGCCTAAGCTAAAGTTCTGTTAACTTGTTAATGTTAGTCAAAATGGCAGATCCAGTAGAGGAATGGTGTTCCTGATTTGTGGGAAATATAGACAGCATGACAGACAAAAGTAAAGAGGAGCCGTCAGTATGTTGGCCATTAAAAGGACGGATCAAGAATGGATACGGCTTGGTCGATGTTAACATCCCAGGCAGCAGCAAAAAGACAAGGCATGCCCAATGGCTTATGCTGATGACAAGGGTGGCTATGACTTGGGAGGGTTCATCTGAACTCAACACCTCTCACATATGCGGTAATTGCAACTGTAAGAAGGTCATGGAAAATGAACAAAGATGAATATTAGCACGGACTCGGGATATCATTCATAAGAGCACCGTGGAATTTAAAGAAAGAATTTATAACTCAAGACATCAGATCAGGACATAAATCCATTAGATTGATATAAATTTATGTTGTGATTAAAATTAAGACAGAAACATATTGTAAGCTCCCTGACAACAAAGATGACTTCCTACATTGCAGAGTTAGAGGAGGAAGAGGAGAGAGTTCCGCATGTAGGCAGGGTCTTTAGAGACAGGCTTCACCTCTTGATGCCTTCAGCGATAAAGTGATGTTCTAGAGATAAAGATTTTCTGGGCAAGGCGCTCTTGCCATAACTGATATGGTAGGCAAGGGTTAGGAACATCCCAAAGACCGTAATTACCCACTTCCTGCCAGTCTTCAAGTGTTAATAGTACTCAACTTTTTCGCGACATGGGCAGTGCTGGACAATGTAACCACTATTCAAGGCATACACAGAGACAGCGTGTCCTGGTGTGTCCACAATGTCGCCAATGCCTTGTGCAGACACGAACAATTTAAGTAGGCAATTAATTTCTTAAAATTATAATTCAGAGTTCCACTTGTTAAATAGTTTCATAAAGGCTTATAAAAATAGAACAGCATATTACTAAGTTTATGGTATGGTTTGGCCAAATCATGAGCAAACTCTGGTGAATAAGGAGTCTGTCGCCGTAGCAGACCATTTTTTGAAGGTGCAAGCAGACCACGTTTTCTATCGTTGGGCATAGATGGTGGGTTTTGAAATTTAAGAGAGAGTCTCTGAACACCCTAGACATAATGGTCCTCCAGAATACTATTAGGGTCATCCTCCACAAAATCATGGATGGGGAATATTTGCTTGCCAGGAGCCCTCACGGTCATTGATGCTAGTGTTTTACACTCAGGTTCCTCTTCCTCAACTTTGTGTAATTTGGCAGCAAGTCGTTCTATATCTTCCCTTTCTAGAAGAACCTTCTCTAACTTCTCAGTTAACTTCTTTGCGAATTCAACCAGGTCTGTTGGTGGTAATTCTCTAGGATGAGCACGCGGACAAGGAAGATGTGTCATTACTTTTCCATTCTATCTGATATTATATTTCATATTACGCTTTTGTCTCCTCTTCTGTTGCTGTCTCGACCTTACTGGAAAACCATCCACATTGGAATCTGTTAGAGACATGGTGTCATCTGAGATAGCATCACTGCTGAGAGATTGTAATTCAGAATCATTGTTTGATGTTGCAGGAGCTACGGCTGCACAGCCTGGGTGATATGGATTGTAACTACGTAATAATCCAGGGTATAACCTGTCCTGATATCTATCTGTATTATGCCTGTGATGACTACTCCTCAACAAGAGATCTGCTGTGAGAGACCCCGCTTGTGGAAGGTCTGAAAGTTCAGAATCGTCAGGCAAAGTTGGTAAGTATCCTGCCTGTGCAGGATGACCATTACTACCATTACTGGAGCATCCTTCAGAACTCTTAGGACTAACCCCACCGTTATTCACATATTGCACATAAACATCTGACTTGAGGAATATAGGATAGGATGTCTCCCGCATGTATTCCTCTACTTCCATCTGTGATGCATCAAACAGATCACTGTCTACTTTGTTAGTTCTTATTGACTCTGCTACATGACTCCTTGTCGAGCCATGCAGTCTTACGACCTGTTGTCCATCTTTCTTAATAAATCTTCTATAAATTAGTTTCGCAAGATCAGTTCTGACAGGATCACTATCAGACTTCTTCTTGAATCCGTGCGTGGCAAGCCAGAATAGCAGAGGGTTCTCTGCACCTTCCTGAATAAGATAGTGTTTGAAAAGCTGAATCCCATCCTCGTCCGAAAGCAATACATGCAAGGATTCTGTCCATCTTGTGTACAGCAGCGTCACAGATGCGGCGGCGGCGTCACAGAACCTTGTGGTTCGAAACCAAGTGGTGCCCCTTCCAACATTCCTCCTTTAATCAGGGGTGTGAGTGGTCACAAATAAAAAGATCTGAAAAAAGCTGAAGAGTGTTGAAAAAGTCTGAAATAGAAAGAGCTCCCATACTTTTGTACAGAGGAAGGCCAAAAATAAGCTGAAATTAAGCTGAAAATCAAAACAAAAAAATCTGAAATCAGATAAAAATCTGAACTCTCACACCCGTTTAATAGCGGCATCCTTCAAATTTGACCGTCTTGGAGTACCTGCTGACTGGTCACTTTGCTTCCCACTTTTAACACATGACGATACACTACCTCTATCCTCAGTCTCTTCTCCAGGTACTGGAGGTCGTTCCGAAAGCTGACTCCCTCCGCTATCAGCTAAGAACCTATATACTTCCAGACTCATGGTGGCTTAACATCTTAGGTTGTTCACTCATTTACAAATTTGCCTGCCATCCCACTCAACAAGTTTGTGTCAAAATCTTCTAATCATTGGAACGAAATATTATGTTCACCCAGGGTGACCAGACTATTAAATTCAATTTAATTGAATTCTATTAAATTCTAATTGTACACGACTAATTATTGGCTAAAACTAAAGAATGGTTCCATGTACATGTACCTAAATGTGCGTACTTCACGTGCGTACATGTACGTACATGCACATGCAAGTAGAATTAAAATTAATTCTATTTAATTTGATTAAAATCAATTCTGTGTTAAATTCATTGGTGGAACGATTCTCAATACGTTACCATTATATAATTCATTTTATGCATTTTAGTAGTGCTAAATGACTTTGTTGGTGGCAGCAATAAAACTACATCAAATTATATTACAAGGTATCTATATAGAACCTATTCCTGAATTTATCAGTCAATTTTGTTGCTGTTAACCAAATTAACTTGCGACATCGATTTTCGACCGCCTATTTATCATTTTCCAGTATATTCACTGAAATTAGAGATCTGGAATTTTCTTATTTTATATCTAGGATGCAGTGACCAATGTCTGGACAAAATGGATTCGCGTTCCATCCGAATGGCACGTGAAAGACGCACCTGTCGTAGGAGATGGAGACCCTGCCGCCGCAGACCCTGATCCAGAGCGGATCACCCAGGCCCAGAAAGGCAAAGCTTGCCAATAATGATTGGTGTGGCAATTACTGTTTTGTGATGCAGGCAGCTATAGAATGCATTTGCTGCAAGGAAATAACAAGGTGCCTCGACCTTCAAGCTCATGGATGCGTAAGAGACCATGAAGATTTTGTCAGAGTGTGTCTGACAAGAGCAGAATTGCGTGTTCAATATTGCTCGGAGGGACGTTCAAGGACATAGAGCCCATCCACATGTTCGAGGAGGAGTCCCAAACTAAGAACTTGATAAAACGTAAGTTGGATTTATGAAGAGAGGGGCCATATATAAATGAATGTCTTATTCTGATCCAGAGCGGATCGCCCAGGCCCAGGCAGAGGCAAGGCTTGCCAACAACGAGTGGTGTGGCTGTGGCAACTGTGTTGTAATGCCCACAGCTATTGAATGTATTTGCAGCAGGGAATAACAAGGTGCCTTGACCTTCAAGCTCATGGATGTGTAAGAGACCATGAAGATTTTGTCAGAGTGTGTCTGACAAGAGCAGTATTGCGTGTTCAACATTGCTCGGAGGGACATTCGAGGACATAGAGCCCGTCCACATGTTCCAGGAGGAGCCCCAAACCAAGAACTTGATAACAAGTAAGTTGGATTAATGAAGAGAGGGGCCATATATAAATGAATGTCTTATTCTGCATAGTGCATACCGAGTGAAATTGAAATTCAGATAACAATAATTCCGAAATAAACCCGAAATGTAACACGTAATCCATGGCCAAGCTGGCTATTGTCCATTGACATAATATTGTTCCCTTTTTTATGTACGTATATATAGATGCCTAAAAACTTCATAAAAACTGAAGCAAAATAATTGGATAAAAAAAATAAAAAAAAATCTCTGGCCTTTCATTGTACTTCGAGATGAAATACAGAAATACATTGGTACCCATGATCGCATACCCATTATCAATATCTTCATGTAACAATACCCATGGGGCAAGAGACTGTTACATCTCTATAATTATATGAAGTTGGTAATGGTATTGTTTTTTTCTAAATCAAGGGCAGGTAATCTCTAGAAATTGACTGATTGTTCATCCATTTATATGAGGGAAGGCATTATATTGAGGCTCAAAAGCTACAGTCAGAGGTAAGGGAATGCAACGATCAACTAAAGGAATTGTGAGGTTGCCTTGTCATCCATAGAGCCCAGGAGCGAGATGGCGAGAACACAAACCAACTAATCAAAGATCTAGCTAGAGATCGCCTACAGGTAGACATCTTTCCCAGGACAAGAGGGAATAGGCGAGTACTTTGTGAGTTATTAAAAAGGTATTATTGAGGAGGAGCCTATACGGCATGTAGTATTTCGATATTGAGTGGAGCGAACGAGGGCATATGCCTGCGGTTAATACCCTAGGGTGTATGTGCCCTAGGGTGTTTACCATAGGGTATTCACCTGTGCATTCTTAGTCGGAGCATGAGGTCTATCTAAGTTGACGCATTCGTTTAAAACTATCATTACCAAATTGAAATTGAATTGAAAATTGAGTTGTATAAAATTAACGGTAGTCAAATACAATACATGCACGAGTTGCATTACTTTTCTAATTTTTTTAGTAATATCAATCAAATACTGATTTACCCGTAAAATTATATATACTTATCTTCCATATGTTACCTGTAACAGATTCACCAAAGTGGAAGGAGACTGCATCAAGAGACGAATCATCCACGCGGTCGAATCCGTGTACAAGACCTATGGGATTTTTTTTTTTAATGTATTTATTTATTACCTTATTGACAATTCGAAACCTTTTTCCAAAAATTCAAAGAAATAAAAAATAGACAAATTTTTAATTTAAAAAAGTCAATTAAAAAAAGGTGATTTTTACACGGTTTGGACAATATGGGAGCTTCACCAGCCCCAAAAAACCAATTTATTTCACATTTTGCAGATTCACAAGAGTAGAAGGAGACGATGTGGAGAGGAGAATCATCCCGTCATAGAATCCATGGCATCATGCAACACAAACGTGAGGCAAATGCCTACATTGGGAAGCCCGAGACTAGGTGACCAAGAAACTCAATACATAATGCAGGTATCGCAGAAGATGGCAGAAGTCAGAGGACCAGATAGACCAAAGGAAGTACGACACCATGGTGGCCCCTGACCCTTCTTGCCCATCTATGCAAGCTATAGGCTTTTTACCTACCTAGTGCATGGATACCTTGGAAGGGGTGTCCGAAAAGTCATACCGTCCTGTGTCGTCACAAGAATTCACCAGGAATTCCCACTGCAATCAGGTGTCTACATAGGCTACATTGAAGTTCCTGAGCACCATGCAATATAACTATTCTTTTACTTCTGAATGGTACAGAAGCAACTCCATTGCAAAAATGATTGTGAAATTTTGTTTTATTTTGTTACAGTATCCAACAAGATGTTTATGAAAGTGGTGCAAGTGAATTTTGATATGGGAGGGGGACGATATCTTGGGACCCCAAATGGTCATGGAAATTTTAGTGTGTATTGAAAGAAATGGTTATTCATGTTGAATAATGTTACATATTTTCAATAAATCTATCCATCACATATTTATTGAAAGCTGTCATATCCTACATTTTTATTAAAATGTTTTTAATGTTTGGTATTAACTTATTGGGCTGGATCTTTCTTGAGTATTTCTTCTTTTACTGATTCCTAAGAAAGCATGAATGCTTGTTGATAAGCAAGAGGTCAAATAGCTTCAGGTAATCTCTGAGAAACCTGGTAATAATCATTAAGATTCATTCTGTTTTAAACCAAAGTCGTGATATTAATCAAGAGAAAAGATTTTACTACACAATGCCTCCCCCCCAAATAAGATCTAAAGCTAGAAGGCAAAACATATTATTTGTTTGGCATCACTATGACCCGCAGGTTTCTCCTCCCTATATAACTGATTGGCAAAGGTGGCGACTCTCCATTTAACATCCTATCCATGGGACGGATCAATCACAACTAGACAAACAAAAACCAAATAAATAGGTGTAATGACAGATACATGAAAAATACATTATCTTCCTCCTACTTCCCATTTACCCTTATCCTTTTCTCAACCACGCATAATCGAACTTTCATGCTTTCCATGATACCCGTTACCGTCTTCTTCTCGCATTCCTCAACGATGAATCCAAAGCAGAAAAAGAAAGCGGTTATCAGCGTCAAACCGCACGTCCAGATGAAAGCCAGGACCGGACTGACGCCCCCCAGCGACACAGAGAGCAGGAGAAGGAAGAAACAGAAGAGAGCCTTAAGACGAGACCACATCTGATCTGATTTGACCTTCTCAATGTTCTTTGAAAGAACCAAGATGGCCTCTTTCAAGAGTTCCGGAAGTTGTTGCCGTGGCGACCCATCATCATCCTCATTTGATTTTTCATCCCCTTGACCTTGGTTGTCTGTAAATGAAGATCATCAAAAGGAACAAAAAATAAATCCATATATCAAGATCAGGCTTGGCTCTTCAATAATACAGCAATATGCCTCATTTGCATATGCCGTATTTGCATATTTGATGCGCGGTGGTGTAACTGACATCATATTACATACGCGGTGCTCATTACTTGATCATGGCGGTCCCGGCTAGTGTTGCCGGCATTGCAACAAATAAAACCTGACATTGATGTTAACATGTAGGCCTACCGGACTCTTATTGACGATACCTTGTTGACTTTTTTATCTTGGTAATAAGTGTTCTTTTGTTGTTGTTTTCATTAGAGTAAAATGGAACTTCGCTCATTGCAAATGAATCTTTAACATGAAATATATGAGGCAACAAAAAAGTGAAATCATAATATAAATCAAATTATCAGGAGCAATAATAGCATGGACGAAATCCAACCTTTTAACCGTGTGACACATATGGTCGACAGAACGCCCTCATGGTCTGAATAAGGTAAATCTGAACCCGGAATCTTCCGCATGGTGAGAGTGGTTTTAAGGCACCTGGCTGTGTAGGGACCGTTAGACTGGTAGAGATTGTAGTCTATCCTTTCTCCATCATCAGTGTTCATATAGCAATGAGCCTGTCCTTTCACAAGAACATTGTCCAGTCTTTCTATTGTCATTCCATCTGTGTACTGATCAAAGTGGGTGTGGCAAGCATTATTGTTAGGAAAACAAATGTGAAAATATATACAGTAATAATTATACTCAGGTTAATTCTAAATTCGCTTAAGACATACATTGTAAGTACCAAGCACTTACAGAAATATTGTAACCAGGTACCGAGGGGTACTGGGGTCTATAGCCACAGGGCTAATTGTGAACATACGCCTCAAACAAAGCAGGTCGTGAGACAAGGTTCTTGCTATAATCACCCAAATTGGTTATTTGATCGCTAAAAACTTCAAATTTCTAGTGAAAATTGGACAGGGTAAATCGGATATTCTTTACTCTCTACACCCTTAATATGATTTCATGAAACTCACTACATATTCATCCAGCAATTGAACTACATAATTTTGTAGTTCATCCATACCTCTTTATTATCCCTTGTCTCCCAGGCATCCAGTAATCCAGAATTTGAGAGAGCAAGCTTGGTAGCTAGAGAGAACGGCTCTGAATTAAAATCGCCCATCACAAGCACAAGGTCGGATCCCCCGGATGTTAATCTCACAAACTCGCTGAGCTCATACAGCTGGGTCAATCGATGCGTCAGGAAGTCGTCTTTTTCAGGGATGTTGGACGGAGCGTAAAGAGCATGGGCCTGTGCATTTGAATTAGAAATAAAAGTGTGATGGTGCTCAGTTACTTGAAGAAAAGGACTCTCACACTTAGACAATAAACAGTGAAGCCTGAGAGCCACTGTCATAATAAGGTGGACACCAAGCTCAGACGTAGATCATCAGAGCAAAATTGTTGGACATTTGATTTGATTTATTGATTTCTGTTTCACAACATAATTATGATAAATATAACATAACAAGGTCGAAAATACTGTAAGACATAAAAAAATATATATAACATAATCTTAGATTTAAGGAAAGATTTAAGATCTGCACAGCGGCTGCCGGGCCCACGATCAGTTGGGCAAAGCAAATTTTCTGAGTATTTCATTTCATGTCTATTTCGAACAATAAATTATGGATGGATGGATGGATGGATTAAGGGACATTTCATCCCTAAAAACTTCACGGACTGTACAATCAATGCATTCTACATGCTGCATATGTAAATTTTTAATTGTTATGTTATGGTGCGCCCACACCTTTCATATGGTGAAGAGGGTGCTGAAATTGCCAAAATCAGGAGAAAAGGGGTATATATCTATCCCCATCATGAAAATAGAATTGAGGCAAAATTTAGAGTGGAGAAACATAACAAATATTAGGTTCCTTTTTAAAAATCTGAGGATGAGCATAGTGTCCTCCTTGTAATAACAGTAGGGACAGTGATTTTCCGTTTTACCGATAAATAAAACGGAAATTCCGATTGGTTCTTATACTTGTCATGTAAAAATTCATGATGGAATACACCTTTGCAAAACGGATTTCAGGTTTTTGCTGTGTACATTTTCAATGACAAAACAGAATTTCCATTTGTAGATAAAGTTAAAACGGAATTACAGATTTTCAGAAACGGAACAGACCATTTTTGGAAACGGAAAATCACTGTCTCTATAACAGTGGCTCCCTTGGCAGACGTCATGATTAAGTTGTTCAGTTGTAGTAACACAAACAAAGTAGAAAACACATAAGACTTTTTATGTGTATTTTTTGTCAGTTGATTTCTTGGGAAAATGATTTTAAACATGAAGTTCAAGAAAAATTGTAAAATGTTCGCAAACTGAGATATTCATTCAATTCGGTTTATTATACGAAGACATTGTAAAAACAATCCGGAGACTGACACATACAAAGTTCACAGAAAGATATAAATCCAAGTCTATTTTCCTTACATGGGTATTATAAACATTTATGGCCATCCCTTCGACTTCTATCTTGCACAGCGCCACCATTTTAGCGGAATACCAGTCACCCATAAAAACTTGATGGGCATATCCATTCAGCGAGTAGGGGTGATAGAACGTGTCAACGATCGGCCATTTTGAAAACAAGCAGAGCCCGCCGTTCTGCAAGCCCCTGCAGACGATGAAATAATAAGAGGAAAAAAATTATTAGGGCAGATAAATATAAAAAAAATTAGCATCTCAGCAACTGTTAAAAATTTAAATAAACTTTTTTTTTTAAGTTAAGAAACAGACAGGAGTCGCCTGAGCTTTACACAATGAGTTGTCAATCATATGTCAAGATGTTGAAGATAGAAAATTCATGTTACAACAAATATGTATGTACCACAGGCCGGCACCTGCTCTCCCAAATGCAATATAATAATAAATAATATGTCCACTTATATAGCGCAGTTACCATGTGCATATACTCAACTGCGCTTTGATACTTGGTATCATATTATTACCCCGGCTGTAGCTGAGCCGCCATATTAATAGGCACTAAAGCATTCAAGGAATAAATCCTACCAGGTACCCATTCACCTCACCTGGGTCGAGTGCAGCACCATGTGGATAAATTTCTTGTCGAAGGAAATTACGCCATGGCTGGGATTCAAACCCACAACCCTCTGTTTCAAGTTCGGAGACTAATCCACGGGGCCACATCGCTCCACAATATGGTGAAACTCAATTATTTGTCTTTGTTAAATAGTTTGACTTCTCTTTCATCTGAAACTTTCAGTTTCAGGCAAATTATACGCTAGGAAAAGATATGACATATCCTCTCATTCCGTAACCAGAAAAATTTTCAAAATAAGACCCCTGACTTTGCTTCCTTTAATCCCTACTCCACGAGTAACAAAGAAATTGAACATCACATCGTTAAAAAGGAAGGTAAACTTTCTGCTCATTTTTTTACGTTTGATTTTTAACATTGTCCGTCTATAGTCTTTATGCACTGTAAACATAATCATAAGATTACTACATTTATGCATGGCCATGATTCTCTTGATGTATTTGTAATTATATGCTGTTATATTCTTAATAAATACTAAGTTATAAAAAATTATTTTAAAAATATTTTTTTTTCAACAAAGTAAATCCATTCTATAGGAAGAAAAATGCTGGGTTTGTTTCATGTGAAACAGGTACTACCAAGTCTGAGAGGAGGAAAAGAGGACTGAAGATTAAGGAAGAAGGGGAAAAATAGGAGATGGGAGCAGGAGTAGAGGGAGGGGAGGAGGCAAGAGATGGGAACAGGAGTAGAGGGAGGGGAGGCAAGAGATGGGAGCAGGAGTAGAGGGAGGGGAGGAGGCAAGAGATGGGAGCAGGAGTAGAGGCAAGAGATGGGAACAGGAGTAGAGGGAGTGAGGAGGCAAGAGATGGGAGCAGGAGTAGAGGGAGGGGAGGCAAGAGATGGGAGCAGGAGTAGAGGGAGGGGAGGAGGCAAGAGATGGGAGCAGGAGTTGAGGCAAGAGATGGGAGCAGGAGTAGAGGGAGTGAGGAGGCAAGAGATGGGAGCAGGAGTAGAGGGAGGGGAGGAGGAAAGAGATGGGAGCAGGAGTAGAGGGAGGGGAGGAGGCAAGAGATGGGAGCAGGAGTAGAGGGAGGGGAGGCAAGAGATGGGAGCAGGAGTAGAGGGAGGGGAGGAGGCAAGAGATGGGAGCAGGAGTAGAGGGAGGGGAGGAGGCAAGAGGTGGGAGCAGGAGTAGAGAGAGGGGAGGAGGCTGGAAGTAGGGTGAGAAGGGCAGAAGGATAAAGGATTGAGGGATAGAAAAGAAACAATAAGTTGCGAGGAAGAAGAATGAAATGAAGAAAAAATAATAGTAGCAGAAGTAGCAGCAGTTTTAGTGGTAAGAATGTTTAAAACGGTTAAACTCACATTCTAAAGTAGAAGCTGTATGGTAGAACATTTTTAACTGTTGACTTTATGTGTTCATAATCCTTCAGGACCCAGATCTATTTAAAAAAAAGAAGAAAAATTTGAAATAGATTAAGTCAAATCCTTTTCAAACTTTCTGGTCACGGACTATGTGTATACTCAAGTAGAACCATTGTGATACACTTTTTCTTTCTTCTTGTTAACAAGGGCCCCACATTAACCCCTTTTTTTCTACTGGTCCAACCAGTTCATGTCGGACCAGTAGATACCAAGTTTTTCCATTTTTTACTGGTCCGAACCTAGAATTTACTGGCCCCCAAAATAAAGAAAAACATTTTTTCAAAACTTGAGTTTATTTTGTTGTCTTTTATTGCCCCCCATAAAAAAACCCCACCATACAAACAAACAGTAAACACCATTTCTCAATTTTGGAAAGCCAATTTTTAAGATGCCAGAGCCATTTTTTTAATTCACAAAAGAGGAGAAAACATTGGTATCAGTTTGATATATTTTTAACTAGTCATGTCGGACCAGTAAATCTGGCTATTTCTGAAAAGTTACTGGCCCAACAGCAATTTTTACTAGTCTGCGACCGTCGGACCAGTGCCAGTGTTGCGCGCTGTTAATATTTAACCATTGCACCAGAAAAACGAAAACATAATAAAAGAGATAATTATACTTGCTTATATAGCACTTAACACTTACTTTATCAGAAGTCTCTAAGCGCTCTACGGTAATGCAGCATAATTACTATGGCTTTAGCAGAGCAGCCGTTAGGTGCTCAGGCATTTCAAGGAATAAATTCATGCCAGGGTACCCATTTACCTCACCTGGGTTGAGTGCAGCTCAATGTGGGTAAATTTCTTGCTGAAAGCAAACAAATCATGACTGGGAATCGAAACCACGTCCCTCTGATTGAAAGACAAACGTCGTAACCCTAGACCATGATGCCCCCACTTGTGCCCTGCAACACAAATGTTTGCAATAATAACTATTGGTACAATCACATTTTTTTTTAAACACTGACCAGGATCTGTTTCAGATCATTCTACTTTCAACACAATCTATGAATAGTAGGTTTTACCAAACATATAGAAAGAAATATTATACTAGTTTTTTCTCCTCATAGTGTATTTAGTGAGCAAAATCTGGGATATCAGGGATGCTGCATGGGAGGGGGGGCAAGGAATTGATGGTGCCCCTCCCCTCCAAATGATTTTTCAAGTAGGTAAATAAGGGAAATGAGAGTAGAGGAATGTCAAAAAGGATGAAATAAACAGTAGATCTACAGAAAAATAGAGAACCCCCCCAGTATTAAACTAATATTGATGTTCAACTTCATTTTATCTTACCAACTTCTCCCCTTTTAGAGCCTGGGAAATTGTAATAGACTTTATCATGCATGTCATACAAACTATTAATATCTCAAGAGAAAACTAAATATACTGTATCACATTTCTTGAACATTGATTGAAAAACAAAAGAAAAGTTAGGATCAAATCTAGCTCTGTCAATACTCTTACGAAATAATCATCTGAAAATCTAGCTAACCCCCTAACATTGGTTGAAACTGAAAAGATGTATACCTCTTGAAGTGATACAATATCATAAGCTCCTGTAGCTAATTCTTTGGCGATGTGTTGCATCCGCTCTCTCTTGTGTTTACTGATGCCGAATGGGAGACCCCTGAAATTAGAATCAAAGACAATAAAGACAAGTGAAAGCCCATCAAAAGTTTTCAATAAAGATTGTGAATCTAAGTCATTATTACACCACTCCACTATAACAAAGGTTAAATTTCCAAGCATGCTTAACTTGGGTGAGATGTTGCTGATCAAAATCTCCATTATGATAAATCTTGGCTTACCTTTACTAGAATTCAATGTCATGAATCGATTACAGACAGACATGATATGTGTGTGATGCCTCGTTCTAAAGCTACAATTAGTAACTGGCGCTATGTACATGTAGGTTGTTCTCATAAGCGATTATGACATTGGATTCGAAATAGTGCTGCAAGTCAGGCGCCATGTTCGGGTTCGGTTCGGTTCAGCAAGGTTCGGCAGAAATTTGCCGAACATTGGTTCGGTTCGGGGTTCGGTAATGATAGACTGATAAAGCTATAGTTCATTCAGGTATACGTAGCGTACCGGTACACAATTTGTACTTGATTGACTGCATGTGCTCGCGTGTACCTCTGTCTCATCAAACCATTTTATCTCTATCTTGTTGACATGAAACTATGAAAGTTATAGCGCTCAACGAATCAACTGTTATCTCGATTTTTTGGTTATCTGATGACAGATTTATTGGGTAACTCACAGTTCTAAAATGGCGACTCTTCCTAGTCGTCCATACCTGGACCACACTTTGGATACTTGCCAAATTAACTACGTTCGCACTCGTATACCAGCTAGGCCAGCGCATGCAGTCCACTTGTAGCGGGACTCTGAGCTCATGAATATTTATATATACAGTCCGGCCAAACGTGATTGGCAATTGCATCACATACGAGGCGGCCAGCGCCAGTGCACTGAACTGTAGGCATAGTAGGGCCAGGGGCGTGTGGAAGAAAGCGTGCTTATGTAATGCGCCTTTCGCTAATTGGCTCGATGGGTGAACTAAACCACCAATCGCATGTCGCTGATTGTCGCATCGGTACATACAGCCACGTGCTTTGTCTGCTCGCGAAACTCAGCTCACTGATTGAAGAGCAATTCCCGAGATTTCTATGATTTCATTGGTCAGATTTCATTCGACCATGAACATACAGACCAAGTGGGATGCAAAGTTTTACGACTGTAATGGGACAGGGGGAGTAGAGTGATCATCGAATTGTTTATGGTTAATTTGAGAAGTTGATAAGAAAGGAAAAAAAAAGTAAAGATTGGGGGTCATTTTCCCCCAAGAGATGAATGTTTCCGCATGGCTTTATCTTCATTCAACTTGTCAACGAGGGGAAGGGGATCTTGCTATATGCTATACCATAATCATTCATGAGTGTTTGATTTTTATTTTCATATGATTGTTAATAATAAAAAAGATAACTTCACCTCATCCTCATCTCATTTCTATATTATTTGTTTTGCGTCTCTCCTTCTCATCTCTAACAGTCACTCACTTTATTTCCCACTTTCACTGGATCTCTCGTTTTCAAAACTCTTTACTTCTCTCTAAAATCATGAAAACTAGACAGTAGCAAGCCGACACCTCAATAATAATGTCAATCACCTCAATCAGATCTTTATTCTCCGCCGCAACAATACACGAGTTACGATCTTAATCACATCGTATCGTAATTCGTAATATTAATGGTACTTCATCTTTCACTTTCAGTTTATTGAGCTCGTTCATTCAAAATACTTTGAGGATTTTCAAACAAGAATCTTGTTCGCCACCTAAAAACAACAATATTTTAGATAATTAGATTTAACCAATGATCACTCATACAGTTTTGGTTTTCTTTACCATGCTTCGGCGATTCGGCCACAGAGCGAGAGATGATGAAAGCCAGTAAAATGATTAAAGCGCAAGCTCGCGCAACATCATTTGTCGGATCTCCTTTCTTAATCAGGGCCGTAAAAACCACAATGTCAACATGAAAATGAAAACAAAATCTAGTAACCGCAAAATAAGCGCATACTTCCAACATACAATTGCAAAGAAGATTAAATAGAGAATGCGCAAATATAATGATTAGAAAGGGTGTAAACTTATAAATTTATTAGCTGAAAGCCTTTTTTTTTTTTTTGCCGAACTTCCAAACCAAGTCTTAGTGTTCGGTTCGGAAGTGCCATGTTCGGCGAACTACCGTTCGGTTCGGCGGTTTGGCTACAGCACTAATTCAAAAGGTACTCCTCAATCTTTAACTAACATAATTAATCAACACTTTATACTCGCATTGTGGCCGGCATCAAACGAAAGACAAGTGCTTAAGCTCGATCTAGACTTTTGAATGATTTACAATTTAAATGTCGCAACTAACTTTAGATCTATGAAAATTTTTATTTGTGTAGAGATCTAAATGAATTTCAGCAAATTTAATACTGCCATGAACATGAGAAAATGCACCTGAGTGTAAGACACCGCTCTCACTACCTTCCTAAAACTACTAGTTTAGTGGAAACTAGTTTAACGTGTAGTGAGAACGGTCGAAGCGATCTTCCAAACCGGTTCAGAAAACAACCTCGCGATGTAGTTTTCAAAATCGCTTGTTACAATAATACAAATACTAGTGAAATGTCAGAAATCTGTTTTTTTAAAGGAAATCCCCAGAAACGATGGTTATTCCTGTCTAATTGTTTGGTAAGTTTCATGTGAAAACTTATCTGATTTAAAATCTCTCGTCTAGTATTACTAATAAAAAAAAATTCCCCTGAAAGTGTTGCATGTGCCTGGGGGGGTCGGGTGCGGGTGTCCGGACAGTCTTCATTTTGAATTGAAGCCTTCTTTTTTGTCTTTTTTTTTTAATTTGATTACACTAAAAATATGAATTCAAGAGTAGTAATCATCTTCTATTTTGTTCTCTGTAATATTTCCTGACATTTTGTACTAAAAATTGATGAAAATTTGCTTGTAAATTCTTCCAAATGACGGCCAAATTACTTTCTAAAATTGATCGTCCGGACACACAACAACTGGGTACATGCCAGGCAGTGCTTATCCTGATCCTGTGCACGGCGGCAGTAATGCACCCATGCCAGAGCTCCGGCAGGCGAAGCGGGCCGGAGCTCCCTGGGTTATTGGAACCAGCTAAGTCTAGATTCATTTATTTAAAGTATCGCAATACCTGCAATATGGACCTAATTTACGGACCACGTTATACTCACCAGCAATTTAATGTGACAACGTTTAATTCCATGATTTATCAAAAGCGAAGCCGCCATGCACGAACCACAAGTGGGATCAGAAGGCAGTCAGACAGAAGCCTCTATGCAAATGCAGTGTAACATGCGGGCAGCACATGCACATGGTACTTGGTACAGCAGCAGCGCAGTCACTGGCGCAAATATGTAGGCATAGTCGGGCGCGGCCATAGAGATGTATACTAGTAATTATAAAATAGCTGTATTATTTCAAGCATCGCGATTGGTCAATACGCGTCACATGACATCCAACTTTTTTTGTGCACTGCACGGGAGTGCAAAAGGTGTGCAACGAAAATTGACATTGCACGCTCGAGCAAACCAGTGCGGTAAAGTCCAACAAAACTGTACTGTAACTTTTTAAAAAATTGTTTCTGTGTTGCTATTTTATAAAACAAATAATGCACTTGCTCTGTCGTGCGTAAAAGTAAATGCAGAGAAAGCTCGGTTTCTTCAGATGGAGCACACTGGGCACTCGCCGCAAGCGGCTCGTGCACAGTGCGACTCCTATCTAAAGAAACCTCGCGTGCTCTGCATTTCCACTAACGCACTCGGCTGCATGCATTATTTGTATACTAACTAGTTAGTATACATCTCTATGGGCGCGGCCTAGTATAGTTGGGCGTGGCCTATATAATCGATTACAAGTATTTCGGAATTTTTCGCAATAGTGTCGTCTGGCGTCTGGTCTAGTCTTGATATATACCTATAGAGACCAAAAACAATTACCCAAGGAATTATTTCCATGGGAAAAAAAACTAACAGCTATAGTGTTTATATGAGGAATTAGAAATCAAATGTTCAACATGGCCAGAGGATTATCCCCGGGATTATGTTTTGTGTTTGGGAGACGCAGCAGGTGCACCCCGCCTATAGGAACAAAAGATTAACCTCCCTCCCCTCGGGCCCTATGGGAACGGTTTTTTTAAATAGGGGGTGCTGATGTAAATTTGAAAAGCGAAAAAAAAAGATTTTAGTACAAATTTGAGGTTTGATCATTTTGTTACATTTGTCCATTTCAGTTTGCCACATATCTACACCAGATTTCCAGGGGTGCGCTGCCTGTGGAGAACACTCTCGGCGGAAAAAACAGGAAAACATGCACCCCCCCCCCCCCCCCACTTCCCGCGGCCACATGCCTCGCGCCCAGAAAAAAATATCAAGCAAAGCCATTCTGAAAGGAAAGGAGGTCTATCCCGGGGATACATTGCATCTCTTCTTGTGCTATTGTCCCAGGCTATTGCAATTATTTCATCCGATCTTCGTTTCTTTTGCTATCTTGCTTTCCGGCTTCATTATTTTGTTTTCATAATCCATCCCCACACATAATGAAAACAAAAAGCGTTTCATGAACTCTATGCATTTATAGCTAGCACTTGTGTGAATTTGAATAAGAAAAAATGAAAAGGTATAGGGCCATAATGTAGACCCTTGTTTTTTTAAAGGATTTTCATTTTAAAAAGTGGACAGAGATTGCTTGTATTATATAGTGAACCTAAAAGCAAACTTGATGTCTTCACGTACTGGATTCATTTTTAATAATAATAATAATAATAATAACCCGGGAATAATACTCAGGACCAAAATCCAATTGAAACCAGTTGGATTTCCAACTGGTTTCAATTGGTTTCAATTGGTTTCAACTGGTTTCAATTGGTTTTAACTGGAATATAACAATTTCCAGTTGAAACAAATTGAAACTAGTTGGGCAACTGGAAATCCTAACTGAACCCGTTGGGCAACTGGAAATCCTAACTGGAACCAATTGGGTAACTGGAAATGATTTCTAACTGAAACCAATTGGGTAACTGGAAATCCTAAATGGAACCATGCAGTTGGGTAACTGGAAATCCTAACTGGAACCAATTGGGTAACTGGAGATGACTTCTAATTGGTTTCCAATTGGAAATTTTCCAGTTACCCAACTGCATGGTTCCAATTGAAACCAGTTAATTTGCATATTATCTGCCAGTGTGCACAGATTACTGTTCTATGTGATTCATCATCATTTTAAATGTATCTATTTAATTCTTTTCTATTTCAAGTACCATACTTGTTTTAGATAAGGGTTTAGAATGCTTAGCAGTGAAAACCATGTTCATAAATGTTATAGATTATAATCAAAACAGATTATAAGATAATTATTACACCACTAACTGTTACCAAATTACATCAAATACAAATACATATATTTGAAGATCTTTCATACACATTATACGTATACATTACGAAAGTCTATTTTATCAATACCCTTTACATTGGTATTAATAGACATAATAGCACTGCTTCTTTGTTGGCATGAGCAATAATTAGTGCAAATTCTAATTAACTTGTAAATAATTAAGTCATTCCAACTGGAAGTTCCAATTGGATCCAGTTGGAACCAATTAGTTTCAACTGGTTCCAGTTGCCTCCAATTGGTTTGAACTGGTTTAAATAGGGAAATTGGAACAACTGGAACCAATTGAAACCAGTTGCCAACTGGTTGCTTTATTGGTTTCAACTGGAAACAATTGAAACCAATTGCCAACTGGTTCCAGTTGCCCAATTGGTTTTAACTGGAACCAGTTGGCAACTGGTTTCAATTGGGTCCAGTTGTTCCAATTTCCCTATTAAAACCAGTTGGCCAACTGGTTTTAATTGGTTTTGCTCTAATTGGTTTCAACTGGATTTGGGGTAACAACAACAATACTTTATCGTGTTTCTAAGCTCTGCAGTACTACCCTTATCAGGAGCTCGAGTATTCAAGGAATTCCTAATTCCTATACTGGTATCCATTTTCTACAGCTGGGTGCCTGTGGCAAATGTAGGCCTATAGTGTGGCCTACCCCTTTCATTCGTCGAGTATGGGGCTGCATGACTATAATTATCCCTTATTAATTAATACTTCCGTGTTCTTCATTGCCAAACAATATTAAAGAGACAATACACCGAGTCAAGTCATGAACACAACTACAATGGATTACTTTTGTTAATAGTGCCCCCCCCCCAAAAAAAAAAATGAAAATAATAAATTTCTGCTTTTATCATGCCTGTCGATCATCTTTGCCAGAACTTGGAGGAGATCATGGCCTTATGCAGATATTTTTGCTGTATGGGGGGACATGGTCTGCAGGCATAGGCCCTTGCAATTTTTGCAATTTGCTTAGTGCATACAGTACTGAGACTTGATATACTCTGTACTTTGGCTGGCTCTTAATTGAGACAGGTGACAGAGCCTTCCGGCGCTTCTAGTCTTTACTTTAATTAGACCTCTTATTGGTAAGTGTCAAATATGACTATAGACTAGGTGGCAGGCATGTAAACTTTCTTGAAAAAATAAATTGAACTCGAGGGAGCGAAGCTAAAATTGAAGCTAGGAACATTTTATGCTTAAATTAGTGCATTTTGTGGAAATTTTCATAACAAAAATGTAAGTTACCAAAATTTCTGGGGGCAACTGCCTGGAGGGATATCAGAAAGAAAAGGAAGGAACAAAGAAAGAAAGAAAGAAAGAAAGATAGAAAAAAAAAAAAAAAAAAGAAACTAAGAAAAGTGGAAAAAAAATAAAATCAAAAGCCGGGCCTCGATCGAGGATTTAAAAAAGAAAAAAAAAAAGACGAATTGACCTTCTTTTGCTTATTTATTTTTTGGCGGACGAATTATTTTTGGTGACAACCTCTTTTTTTTTTTTTTGCTTGTCAAATTTCCAATGGGTAAAATGGCATGCACCCCTTTTAAAAAAATCCTAGATCCTGTACTATACACCCCGTAAAATTTCAACTCGGGATCCGAGCCAGGAGGGTGTCGCTTTTTGAAATAGTATTTGAGGCATGCAGAAGAAGGTTATATTAGTCTAGCTTTGAGTTGATTTGATTGCCCTTTAGGCCTAGTAAAAAAAGAAAGTAGTTGATCGTCCTCGCGCGCGTCTATTTTGGCCGCCGCATGAAATATTAATATATATATATATATTTTCAAGTGAGTTATTTATTATCAAGAAATTGAAAATTATGAAGAGGATTCCTGTAGGTTCGAATTTGATAAACTTCATCCTTCCTTAAGCTATTCAATTTGATGGACTGTAAGTTTAAATAGATCTAGATCTGTAAATATTGAATTAATAAACATTAGGCCCAAAATGACAAATTAACAATAAATTAAATAATTATTTAACAATAGATAAAAATAAAGAAAAATAAATAGCAATTGACCAATGTTAAACATTGTTTAAACGACTATACAAGCAGGAGTGCAGTACAAATAGCGACGCGAAACCTTGCGCTGAATCCTGAAAAAAAAGATTGCCTCTGGAAAACTAAAAATGG
Organism: Lytechinus pictus; assembly: GCF_037042905.1. Classification (NCBI taxonomy): domain Eukaryota; kingdom Metazoa; phylum Echinodermata; class Echinoidea; order Temnopleuroida; family Toxopneustidae; genus Lytechinus; species Lytechinus pictus. The sequence continues at coordinate 5,138,748 of NC_087263.1, forward strand.
CTATATGGACATGGTGAAATAAAAATGGCTCTCAATTTTTTTCTAAATGCCCCCCCCATGTATTTTTTACCCTTACACAATTATATATATATATATATATAAATAATGTAAAATAATATTTAAATGTGTTGAAAAAGTTCATTGCCCTCCCCCCCCCACTCAGTGTTATTTAGGGTACGCCTATATGCTCGTTCCCTCCCTTTGAAAGCACCCCCCCCTATCTCAGTGTCTGCCAAAAGTGGGGGGGGGGCGGGGTTCATTGCCAATTTGACAATATAAATAGTAGTACGTATACCACATTAATTTGAATTCGAATTTATTAACTTCATTCACTTGACATAACATTTCTTTTTTTTTTACAATTAACAATACCTTTATATCATATACATCAGCAATACCTCAATAAATTTTATCGCATGGATATTTTCCATAGATTTCCAATTTATTGGAAAAAAAGGGAAAAAATACATATATATATATATAAATATATATATGTTCAATACTCATTCATTCTTAATATTGAGCATCCATCGATCATCTAAATCGAGCCTGACATGGAATGACAATCATTTGATTACAAAATAGCACAAAAAATAGTAAATAGTATATAGGACCTCCCACATCACTGATAAAAAAAAACCCGGCCGAGAAACTTTAAAAAAAAATAGTAAGATAGCATATAGTAAGGCTCCCTCCCCTCCCTCATCACTGCTCTCAAAAAACCCGGACGATCACTGCTTTTTCTTTTTTTACTTGGCCTTATTCTAGTTCTATTTCTAGGTGCAGAGTGCTTACCTCGATTTTTTTTATTATTATTCTTTATTTTTTAGAAGAGAGGCGGCTATTTATACGGTACAAATTATCCCGGGAAAATATCCCGCAACAGGTGGAATGATCGATTGGCGCGCGCCACGGCCACGTGCACGCGATCAATTAATGAAATTGACCACGCCCCCTCCGCCCCATAATTTTTTAGCGCAGCGCTAACGGACTCCGAGCTCCAGCCCAGGCTAGGCCAGGCCCTCCGAGCCGCCCGACCTGCCCGCCCGGCCGGCCGCTAGCTCGGCCGCGCCGCGCCGGGATCCGCGAGAGCTAGAGCTAGCACAAATGATTCAAGGAGCTTGGAAGTGGGAGTAGGAGTGCCGTCGCAGAAATTGGAAAACTCAGCTTTTGTCTCTCTTTCGAATAAATTATGGAGTTTAAAGTCGTCACACTGAATTGCTGGTGAGTCGTTATTAAGGATCATCATGAAATTCGAACTTAAGAAATGAGTTTAAAGTTAGTTTAAACCTTAATAAAAAAAATTGTTTTTTCAAAACCTTGACTTGTCCTTGCAACCAGTTGTATACAGCCACACAGGCCAGGCAGCCCAGGCAAGCTGCGCGAAGCCAACTTCGCGCCTCACGCCTGCCATGTGGTCTGAGCTCCAAAACGACCGCATGCTTTTTATTATCAAATGCAATGTTCCTGTGAATGTTGGTGCATGTTGCATGTTGTCATGATATGAAATGAATGTTGGAAATCGGAATGAATGTCTGTTTATTAACAAAACAGGAAGAAGTATATACGATTAGGAATTCATGATTATTATATTACATTCTATAAATTTATAAAAAAGTCTGATCCAACTCTCACATCGTCTGCCAGTCGAACTCTCCCTCTTTTTTTTTCAATTCAAATTCTTGCAAAGTTTGCCAAAGAATAAAAAAAATAAACAGAATATGGCACACTAGGATCTATAGTTAGGACATTAGACCTATCCTGGTTTTAGTCACCAGTCCAAGACGTCCATCCATTCACTAGCTGCCGTTTATTTCGTCAGCGCTGTGACCCCTGTGTCTATCTAGTGTGTGGTGACTTCTTTCCTCTCCCATGCATTGACTTTGTAGTTGTACACAACGAGTGCACACATGAGAAGAGAGGTGACAAATTTCACGATAAGGCCAATGGCAATACTAGCCTATATAGATCTAGACCTAGATCTGCTTCTAAAAAGCAATATATTATAGCATGATCAAAATAGACAGGAATATTCTGAGGATTTAGATCGAGGCCTAGGCTAGAGTCTACATTTTCTGACATTTTACTATCATCCCCTGTATGCCCAGCCAACATAGAGGCCGTTCTCATAACGCTTTCTAAAAGTAAAACCAGTGTACGGGAAACCGGTTCAGGAAACCATTTGGAAGATCGCTTTGCTGGCGTTGCCACTTGATCAAACGTTACTTCGCGAACATGAAGTGGTCTTGTTGCTATGGAAAGGCTCTCAGTGGGGTGACATGTTTCGCGCGAAATTTGAAACCGCAGTGTAGGCATTCTACACCTGTCGTGTGGAGTAGCACGCTCAAAATGTGCAAAGATTGCTTCCCGAAGAACAGTTGTGTCCTCACGCTAAAACCAGTTTAACGAGGCAAAGCGATCTTGAAAACTACATCGCGAGGTGGTTTTCCGAACTGGTTTGGAAGATCGCTTCCAAGACTGCTTCGACCATTCTCACTGCACGTTTTCAGTAAACTAGTTTTAGGAATGTAGTGAGAATGGTGTCTTAGCTTAGTTCAGCGGAACAACCGAAGTACAGACTACAGTCTAACTTAGATCTACAGAGACTGAAGCTTTTTGGTCTAGATCTTGACCAAAAAGATATAAATTCCAGGATTGGAGGAAGGGGGGGGGGGGCTGTGTGTGGCCATGAAAACTTCTTATTTTATTCTAGGAGGTCTCCTCTGCTTCATGGCTTTTGAAAAACATGTTATCCTTGTTTTACATGGTTGCAGATCTATACAAATTTTGAAAGTGGCATTTTACTAATCTTATTCATTGTAATATTGTGAATCTTTACCAATATTGACAGGCTTCCACTTTTGTATTTATTTTTTGTGATTTGATTTTGTTTTATCAGGGGTCTCCCATTCGGCATCAGTAAGGACAAGAGAGAACGAATGCAACACATCGCCAAAGAATTAGCAACAGGAGCTTATGATATCGTGTCCCTTCAAGAGGTATACATCTTAAAGTTCATTTTTAACCAGTGGTTAGTGGGTTAGAATTCGAAGTGATTATTATTTTTTTTTTAGTTACAACATATCTCCATGTATGTTGCCACTGAGAGTTTTGATCATCATACATTTCCTTTGTTTTTCAAGCAGTGTTCAAGAAATGTTATCTTTTTAAACACTTCAGTTCTTCTCTTGGGAGTATGAAAATCTTCCTCTTCGGGACATCTATTCTAATCAGGTTGGTCCCAAGGGTATTTTGCAGCAGGAGGGGGATGGGGTAGTTTGTATCTAAGATGATGATATAGTGAGATTGATTTTTTTTAATGAATAATTTTAAAAAAGTGGTACAACCAAGCCTTCTCTTTTCCATGATACTTTTGTCTTCCATTTTGTGATTATTTTCTCTTTTTTTAAAGCATCAGTTAAAATCTCATAGGAGGGGATCTTAGTGTCGTCCCTTCACTTCAAACTATTGCCATTATAGAAAGTCATTGATTGCAGACCCGGGGGTAGTCTGCAGGCACAGACCCTGATTGAAACTTTGATCAACAAGTGTGTCTCCACGCAAAGACTAGCACATACAAAACTTGCTGTTTCAATTCAGAGGATCTTGAGTACACAAGGCATGAGTAGGCTGCAATTCAGACCCTTATTAAACTTGAGTGAAGGGTTGCGCAACAGACTAGACCTGGGTGTGTATCACAAAGAGGTACTGTGTATGACTCAGTCATGCTTAGTGCTGTTGTGCACCTGATTATTTCTCATTGATTAATATACAGTAGCATGTGTCCTCTAGTCTGCTATGCAGACTCTGATTGGCTCGTGAGGTGGGATCTACAGAGTTTGCGAAGCAAACCAGCTTGAAAGGGCGAGCGAAGCGAGCCATCTGCAGCCTCAGTAGACCTAGTCTGCTATGCAGACTCGTTGAATCAGCTGTGATACACAAACTGCAGATGTGGGTCTACATTTGTAGACTATGTGTCCTCTTAGCATGATTTGACCAATGCTGTGATGCCTAACATTCTGCACGCAACTGGACATTTGAATGCGACTCTTAAGTCAAACTACTCTTTGTGTTTGTTTCATAGTCGATGGTCCGTTTTCTTTTTCTCTGGTGCAAGAAATAAATTCATCACAAGTAATAATGTACAAGTAATAATATACAGTGTTATAATATAGAGTTGATTAGTTGAAAGTTTTAAAAAGGTTTGGCTTCATTGTTTTAATTTTGTATTTCTTAATTTATTTTAGATCTGGGTCATGGAGGATTATGAACTTATAAAGTCTGCAGTTGAAAAAGTCCTCCCATACAGCTTCTACTTTAGAATGTAAGTTTAAGGACGTATTTTCTTTAATTGTTTCTACTGCACTGCTGCTGCTTCCACAGCTACTACATTGAACTGCTACTCCTTCCATGTATTTCCTCCCAATGTCCTCCCTTCTCAAGTTTTTTTCCTTTCCCACTCTTCTCCCCTTCTCTCTTTCTCCTTCCTTCCTTCCCCTTCTCCCCCCTCTTCCTTCCCCTTCTCCCCCTCTTCCTTCTCCCCCTCTTCCATTGCCCTCTTCTCCCCTCTTTTTCTCTCATTCCCCCTTCCTTTCCCGGTTTATTTTCATTTGATCCAATGCCAATTCGTCCAATTGCCAATTCGTCTAGTTTCATTTGGTCTAACTTCAGTTTGTCCAATATCCACATGGTCTGATTGCCCTTTCGTCTAATAACCAGTTGGTCCAATAGCCATTTAGTCTATATACCATTTGGTCTAATTAGACTAAGTGTTATTTGGGCAAAATGAATGAAAATGAAACGAATATTAAACCAACTGGTTTCGAGACGAAATAGTCAAAGGCGAATTGGTGATTAGATGAAGTGATGATTAGACCAATTGGTTGATAGACAAATGTTGATGGACGGAATGGCATTAGACTAAATGAAGTTAGACCATGTGGTGAGTTGACGAATTGGCAATTTAGCCCTTCCCCCATCCACTCCTCTCCATCTATTTCCCTCTCCTTCCTTTCTACTCTTTTATTCTGCTACTCTTCTCTCATTCTACCCATCTTTCATTCTCCTCTTTTCCTCCCCCTAATCTATCTATTCCTCTCTCCTCCCTCCTCTCCTCTTTTGATCGTTGTATACGAATAGCATGACGATTCCTGTCTGACCTACTTGTACGCAATTATAATAGCTGCAATTCTAATTTTTTAAATTTAAATTCTAGACAAGTTTATAGACTGCCAAAAAACTTTTTTTTTTCCTCCCCTTTTTATTTCATTGGATCCAGGGGTATGTTGAATGGTGGACTCTGCACATTTTCAAAATGGCCGATCGTGGACACGTTCTATCACCCCTACTCACTGAATGGATATGCCCACAACGTTACCATGGGGGACTGGTACATCTCGAAAATGGTGGCGCTGTGCAAGATAGATGTTGAAGGGATGGCTGTGAATGTCTATAATACCCATGTAAGAAGATCTGGAATTTGGTAGAGTTGATTGAGGGTTTATATCTGATAGTACAAACAACCTCCGCCCCCCCTACATAATTCAAAAACTGAAAGTGAAGACAACCATTTTTCTTTGTATTTTACCTGCTTAGTGTTTTCATCCCACTTTCTGCATTTTATGATACATGTAATAGTAAATGCTGGAGTTAGTGGTCATGATTCATGAATATTTGATTGCATCCCAGAAAAAAAGTGTCATTGACCAATCAGAGAATGTCAATTATGACAAAAGACAGTTACAGAAGTAGACATTGCTTCATTCCTTTCTCCTTTCAGTCCCAGGCTTACACTGTAGATCTTCTCTTTGAATTATGTTTGCCCTCCAGAAGAATGCCTGTGATAATAAGCCTGTTCACGGTTGAAAACTGCGCACGAGCAGAAAAAGGTCATTTGAGATAAACCATGAAGGTGGCTTTCAAATTCACTGACATAGGCATTTGTGATTTGATAATTATTCATGTATTCCTTTCAAAATATTCATTTTATCACATCCAAGCTGAAGAGTAATAAATAGAGCCTTCATAATCACTGGTATTTGACAGTAGCCTAAAAAATAGTCATATGTGCCAAAGGCAGACAATAAAACAGATTTCCAAACTTTATCCCTGATGTACTATTCTAGTCACCTGGTCTATACAATGCCTTTTGTTCTTAGAATTTGAATACTCTACCGGTAAAGCTTACGCAACATCTACATTTGAAAATGATAGTGCTTATCCTATTGAAAAATCACAAAGGTCATTTGAGAAAAGTTGATCATGAGCTAACCGTGAGCTGGCTTATAATATTAACTACATTCATCATTCAATGTGTTAATGTTAAATGGATGTTAGCAGTGAAGTAGTTCCAGTGGTCCCTACTTGTATTATCTCTTCCCTCTATCAAACGCACAGGCCCACGCTCTTTACGCTCCGTCCAACATTCCTGAAAAGGACGACTTCCTGACGCATCGATTGACCCAGCTGTATGAGCTCAGCGAGTTTGTAAGATTAACTTCCGGGGGAGCTGACCTGGTGCTTGTGACGGGCGATTTTAATTCAGAGCCATTCTCTCTCGCTACCAAGCTTGCTATCACAAATGCTGGATTACAGGACGCTTGGGAGACAAGGGGAAATAAAGAGGTAAGAATGCACTATAGAATATTTTCAGATGTCAAAGTCAGGGGGGCTATAGTAATGGAGAAACTGTGTATTAGGCCATAAAAGCAATAAATTATCATGGTTTGATGCACAGGTTTTATAATTATTCATGTTCCAACATGGATGCTTTTGGAAATACTTAAAGGGATGCTCCGTGCTGAAAGTATTTATAGCTTAATAAATAGAGTAGAACTCACTGAGCAAAATGCCAAAAATTTTATCAAAATCGGATAACAAATAACAAAGTTATTGAATTTTAAAGTTAAGCAATATTTTGTGAAAACGGTCGTCATGAATATTCATTAGGTGGGCTGATGATGTCACATCCCCAATTGTTCTTTTGTATTTTATTATATATGAAATTAGGTTTATTCAAATGTTTTCCTCTGAGAACTAGAAAAATTGGATTGACAACTTATTTAGTGCATTAGATATTTATTGCTGCAACTTATTTTATTATAAAGGAGACATATTCACACAAGTATGACATAATGAACAAATTATGATTTTATGTGACAACATAAGAAAACTGAAAGTGGGGATGTGACATCATCAGCCCACCTAATGAATATTCATGACGACTGTTTTCACAAAATGCACTAAACTTTAAACTTCAATAACTTTATTTTTTGTTATCCGATTTTGATGAAATTTTCGGCATTTTGCTCAGTGAATTCTACTCTATGTATTAAGCTATAAATATTTTCAGCCCGGACCATCCGTTTAATAACATGAATGAATATTGAGTTTCATGAACTCACATTAAGGTTGTAATCAGTACCCTATCAATCATGCTTGCTTTCAAGAGAAACACTTCTTTCTAAAAGGCAATCTCATCCTGTCAAATTATTTCTTTAAAAACTCTACGCACATACCGTAAGGGCACTAGTATTCAACCCGTTTGGAGAGTTTCCTCAAATATATAGAAATATAGAATTTACCTGAATTTCAGACCCCTCTTATTTCCAAGAGCAAATGCTGGTTATTCTTTTTCCGTTATTTTTTTCTTCAACCAGTTGACTGTGTGCGCGGGCGATCGAATTATACAGCGACGGATTTTGGTACTAGTATTCAACCTGTCGGTACTAGTATTCAACCTAGCGATGAAAGATGGCCCTGTCTCTCAATCTGCCCTTGTCCCATCCGACTATGGATTAGACCATTTGAGATGAGACCAAACAGGGAATTAATCAAAGCCAGAGACTTACATAGATCTAGATCTAATTTAGCAATCTAAACCCTTTTGAGATTTGCTATCAATCCTCACTAGGTTGAATACTAGTACCATTCAGTGCAAAAGGCCATCGCCGCATAATTCGATCCTCCGCGCATTAAGTCAACAGATTGACAAAGAAAATATCGACAACAGATTACCCTGGAAATAACAAAGGTATGAAATTAAGATAAATTCCCTATTTCTAAATATTTTGGGGAATATGTCAAAATCTTTGAATTATGCCAGGTTGAATACTAGTACCCATACGGTATATTTCCTTTAATAATCACAGGTTGTATGCCTTAAAGGAGAATGAAACCCTTGAAACCAGCTGAATCCATATCAAAGAGAAAAATCTAAGAAACATATTGTTGAAAGTTTGAGGAAGATTGAATGAATGATAAGAAAGTTATGAGCATTTGAATATTGAGATCACTAATGCCATGTAGATCTTCCCATTGGCAATGCGACCAAGATCTGTGATGTCACACACGTACAACTCCCTCATTACTTTAGTACTTATTTCACTTATATTCTCACTTTTATAGAGTCTATCACAAGGTGAGTTGTTCTCTTTATATGAGAGGACAAGTGCAGAGGTTTTACAACATTATATCATTGATGAATCGTTTGTCATATGATTAGAATGAGCAAAAAGAGATGTTTTGGGTATATTTTCAGTGTCCAAAAGGGGAGAGTTGTTCATCTGTGACATCATAGATCTTGGTCGCATTGCCGATGGGAGAATCTCCATAGCATTAGTGATCTCGACATTCAAATGCTCATAACTCTTCTATTGCTAGTCCTATTTTACTCAAACTTTTGTTGATCTTATTCTTTGATTTTTCTGCTTTCACAAAAGCTAACTTGCTCCAAGAGTTTCATTCTCCTTTAAGAACTGCAGCATATCTTTGCAATGAGACCGAGATTTCATGGAAGTGATTGGGAATGCCCAAATTCTGCTGGTATCAACACATCTTATATTTCCAACTATAAAGGAAACAAATGATCTACCACACACAATCTCTCACTGCCTATGGACTTCGTGTGCAAACAAGGATAATAGAAGAGGCAAATATTCTGTATACAAAAATTGGTCCATTGACGATGGTGAAACAATTGTTCGAAACAGTGCATAATCTTCAGCTGTTTCAGTACATACATCTAAAATGTACTCTAATTTGGCATTTGTGTTAGATTTGAAAAATAAATGTTTTTCAAAGAAACTTGCATAATTGTTTCCTCTTGGGTGTTATCTACAGGGTCTTAAAAATGGTTTAATTCCATTCCTTATTAAGATAGATTTTCAAAAGAACTTTTTTTTTCCAAACAGTATCACACAATGATTTATTCTGCCGTATTCCATATTAGGATTCTAAAAAACGATTTCATTCCATTAACACATAGAGTATGAAAAATTACATTGCCAGCTACCTACTCTATGCACAATTTTGCAAAAGATCATGGCTATCATTTTACCCCAAGTATCTTTATAAAAATTGCTCCCCATCATTCCCAGAACTTGCCCTTATTTACAGGATATCCCTGGCCAGACTGTGGAGAGGTCCGACAACGAATACACCGCCTGGAACACCCGTTACTATGTCCCTCTATGCGGGGAGAGGATAGATTACATAACCTATCGCCCCTCTCCGACGCTCCTCGTAACTTGCACGGAGAGCAGATTAGTGAGGGATAGAGAGAAGGCGATACTGTTCTCTGATCACGAAGCAGTCATGGCCTTGTTGACCCTCGATAGACGTGCCTCTTTGGCCCGTGATAGACGAGGTATATTGAATTTACCCCTTATCCTCGATCAATGTAACCATGTACATACCATGCTATACTGGATATTCATTTTCATTGTTTGTTAAGCCAAAGCTTTGTATGAGGCCACCTTGCTTTAGTATAGTGACCGTTAACATCTGTTCCCACCGAGGGTAGATCAGGTGTATAAGACGCAGTTTGACCTTGTTGACCCTCAATAGACGAGGTATATTGAATTTACCCCTTATCCTCGATCAATGTAACCATGTACATACCATGCTATACTGGATATTCATTTTCATTGTTTGTTAAGCCAAAGCTTTGTATGAGGCCACCTTGCTTTAGTATAGTGACCGTTAACATCTGTTCCCACCGAGGGTAGATCAGGTGTATAAGACGCAGTTTGACCTTGTTGACCCTCAATAGACGAGGTATATTGAATTTACCCCTTATCCTCGATCAATGTGACCTACCATGTACATACCATGCTATACTGGATATTCATTTTTATCATTTGTATAGTCAAAATTTTGTACACTGCTACCTCGCTTTAGTATAGTGACCTTTAAAACCCGTTCCCACCAGGGTTGGATCATGTGTATAAGACGCAGTTTGACCTCTTTCACCCTGATCGACAAGCCTGAATCCACCCCTCATTTATCAGTGTGACCATTTAATGCCATGCTGTACGGGATCGTCATTTTCATCGTTTGTCCCTTGTTCTTTATAGTCAAAGCTTTGTACAAGGTTACCTTGCTTTAGTATAGTGACCTTTAAAACCCGTTCCCACCGAGGGTTGATCACGTTTATAAGACGCAGTTTGACCTCTTTCACCCTTGATCGACAAGCCTGAATCCACCCCTGATCATTTATCAGTGTGACCATTTAATGCCATGCTGTACGGGATATTCATTTTCATCATTTATCCCTTGTTCTTTATAGTCAAAGCTTTGTTCAAGGCTACCTTGCTTTAGTATAGTGACCTTTAAAACCCGTTCCCGCCGAGGGTAGATAACGTGTATAAGACACAGTTTTACCTCTTTCACCCTTGATCGACGAGGTTTATTGAATCAACCCCTCATCCTCTATCAGTGTGACCATTTAATGCCATGCTGTATGGGATCGTCATTTTCATCGTTTGTCCCTTGTTCTTTATAGTCAAAGCTTTGTACAAGGCTACCTCGATTTAGTATAGTGACCTCTAAAACCCGTTCCCGCCGAGGGTTGATCACGTGTATAAGACACAGTTTTACCTCTTTCACCCTTGATCGACAAGGTTTATTGAATCCACCCCTCATCCTCTATCAGTGTGACCATTTACATGCCATGCTGTATGGGATTGTCATTTTCATCATTTGTCCCTTGTTCTTTATAGTCAAAGCTTTGTACAAGGTTACCTTGCTTTAGTATAGTGACCTTTAAAACCCGTTCCCACCGAGGGTTGATCACGTGTATAAGACGCAGTTTGACCTCTTTCAACCTTGATCGACAAGCCTGAATCCACCCCTCATTTATCAGTGTGACCATTTAATGCCATGCTGTACGGGATATTCATTTTCATCGTTTGTCCCTTGTCTTTATTGTCAAAGCTTTGTACAAGGCTACCTTGCTTTAGTATAGTGACCATTAAAACGATTCTGACTGCAACAGATCGTGTGTATAGGAACCTGTCTATAGCAGCCACCTGTCTGTAAAGATCATCATTTGTATAATTTGTCCCTTGTACAACCATAGCTGTGTTAGAAGCCACCACCAGTGTACATGTATGCCCTTTTCCTCTTAGGTTATAAATGATTTCACAAAGTTTTATTTCTGTAAACATACTAGGTCTACATTGCTATGATGACAGATGACTTTGAGTTTAAAGACTCTCATGGAATCTTCCTTTTTTTTGTGTGTGCTACTCCATTTTGGCTTCAAACGTGATGTTTATTTTGTTCCATCCTGCTTTCAATCCCTGAGCACATTTTAGTATATAAAAGTTGAAATGCAACTGCATGACTAGAAATCAAACTTAACGCTTAGTAAAATGCCCCAAGGATTCTCCAATACACTTGAATATGACCCCTCCATCCATTTCAGGCCTTAAATTTTGATACTTTAGGGGCAAGCCCATTTTTCCATTGGGCACTTATTACAGCACAAATTATCTGACATTGAGCCAATCAACAGTAGTCTGCAAGCACAGACTCCTATTTGAAACTTTAAAACCAATAACATGTCTAGAGTCTCCAAAGAATCTGTCTGTGTCAAATAGAGCCAGCCACATTACATAGTGAATCTAGTCTCACTACTTCAGACTCTGCATTATGCACTATGCGAATTGCGAAAATCAAGGGTCTGTGCCTGCAGACTACTAGTAAATCATCAGTGCATCTGAAGCAATTGCCTTTGATGGCGTGATATTCTTTTCAGCTCTGCATTTTGTTGAATGAATAATTTTCATTTACAATGTGTATGCTACTCTATCATCTCAAATTGTCAGTGCATCAGTATTGGTAACTCGTCTTCCATGAGCAATTTGAGGTTGATGTACTCATAGAAAGGCATTCAGACAGAATCTTGATTGTTTCTTATTTTCAGTGAAATAATTCAACCTTGGAAAAATTAGTTTCATTCTGTTTGACTTTCCTGAAGGATCAATATTTGTCCCATTATAATTCATTATATGCTTGTCATTCATGAAGGTTCAGTTTCAATACTTTCCAATATGCAATGATATTTGATTATTAAATAATGAAAAAAAAATTAGATATGCATACATTTTGCATTTTGTTAAGCAGGCATACATTTTTGCATTTGCAGGGGTGTGAGTGGTCACAAATAAAAAGATCTGAAAAAAGCTGAAGAGTGTTGAAAAAGTCTGAAATAGAAAGAACTCCCATACTTTTTGTACAGAGGAAGGCCAAAAATAAGCTGAAATTAAGCTGAAAAAAAAAAATCTGAAATCAGATAAAAATCTGAACTCTCACACCCCTGCATTTGATAAACATACATGCGTATAAATTTGTTTAACATGCATACATTTTTGCATTTGTTAGATTTGCATCATACATTTTTGCATTTGTTAAACATACATTCCTATTTGCATTTATTTAAACATGTACAAATTTTTGCATTAAGCATGCATACATTTTCACATTTGCTTTCATAACAATCATGCTTTCCACACCCATTTCACTAGTACACGGATGGAATGACGAATGAGAGATCGGACAATCCTCTTGCCATGTCCCAGACTCTTTACTACAAGGAAACTGATGACGGAGAAAGGATAGACTACAATCTCTACCAGTCTTTCGGTCCCTACACAGCCAGGTGCCTTAAAACCACTCTCGCACTTCGGAAGATTCCGGGTTCAGATTTACACTATTCGGACCATGAGGGCGTCCTGTCAACATTTTATATCACACGGTTACAAGGTTGGATTTTATCCACGCCAATTTATTAATATCATCTGCATTGGGATTTTCACTATTCTTGAACCATTTCCTTCAAACTTTGTTATTAAAGCTACATTATTCATACATGGAATCTTCCTGGGCAATGTAGCACATACCAACCAGTCGCTGCTGGTCATTGGGGGCTCCGTGGTCTTGTGGTTACCACTCTCATCTTTCAATCAGAGGGACGTGGGTTCGAACCCCAGCCATGGCATGTTTTCCTTCGCCAATGAATTTACCCGCATTGCGCTGCACTTGAATTCTTGAACACTTTAATCCTTGAATGCACTGAGCGCTGAAAGACAGCTCGAGCTATACCCAGGTAATAATAGCAACAACGCGCCTAGGAATATTTCTAGATAGATGGCACTACATAAATGCTATTATTGTTATTATTTGATTGATTTTTACTATTTTCACATTGTGGTTAATGCAATCAACCATCAAAATATGTTCTTTGTTGCTTCATGCCCTTTCATCTTAGTAAAGCTACATTACTCATTCATAGATTCATCCTTACCTGACACTTGTTATATGCCTATCACTCCGAAGCCGAGACAGAGGTCCAAGTGCTTTATTTTTTTACAACAAAAATGCTTTTTAATTCCAAGATATAAAATGATCCAACAATTTTTTGCTGTTTCTCATTGAATTGCCAGATCTTATCTTTATGTAGATTTATTTATTATTTTTTTGATGATCTTCATTTACAGACAACCAAGGTCAAGGAGATGGACCCGACCACAATTCAAATGAAGATGGCGATGTGTCGCCGCGGCAACAACTTCCGAAACTCCTGAAAGAGGCCATCATGGTTCTCTCAAATAACATTGAGAAGGTCAAATCAGATCAGATGTGGTCTCGTCTCAAGGCTCTCTTCTGCTTCTTCCTTCTCCTGCTCTCTCTGTCGCTGGGGGACGTCAGTCCGGTCCTGTCTTTCATCTGGACGTGCGGTATGACGCTGCTTACCGCGTTCTATTTCTGCTTTGGATTCATCGTTAAGGAATGCGAGAACAAGACGGTAACGGGTATCATTGAAAGCATGAAAGTTCGACTAAGCGTAGTTGAGAAGAGAAAGATGTTAAATGGGAAGTGAACAGGGGAAGATAAATTACAAGCGTTCCATTCATTCATTTTGGTGCTAATGATATGGGGATTATTTGTTTTCGTGAAAAGATATTGGCCCGAATTCACAAAGGTGGTTTTGAAAACCCACGGTTGAGTCCATGGTTTATGCAGATTTCCTGTATAAATTACGCTTAATTTAGCGCGTATCGGGCGCGTGTATAAAACATGTCCAATGCTGATGCGCGCTTTTGTCACAGTGCGCCAAATTGACGCCTGTTACCATGGTTAGATACGCTATTTTATTCATGAGTCCACTGTTTGAAGAGTGGACATGTTTTATACACGCGCCCGATACGCGCTAAATTAAGCGTAATTTATACAGGAAATCTGCATAAACCATGGACTCAACCGTGGGTTTTCAAAACCATCTTTGTGAATTCGGGCCAACGGGTCTGTTTTGTATAGAATTACAAATATGGTAACTTTGACATTCTGGTAACTACCATGGTGACAATAGCTATAAAGCAACCAATAACAATCGAGGTTACCATTGTAGGTGCTAATAATGGTAAAATACCATAATCGTAACTTTTTATAAAATTTGTCCATGGTTACTAACTTTTTTATTGGTAACTTTGTGTGTGATTCATAATTACTACTAGATTTTTGTTTTGATTCTTGTGTGGTACCAGTAATATGTTTTCAGTTGTGAAGTAACCTTGATGGTCAGTGGGTTAATGATGGCCTTGTTTGTGTCTTTTGGTAATTCTTATTGCACACCTTCAGAGAGAACATTAAGCCATTAGACCTCTGGTTGAAGCAACTATCTTTCTGAGTGAGATCAGGGAGATTAATCTAGCAATCTATATAGTGACAGTAAAACAGGGTATGATTTTTTTACTGTTCACAGTACATTGATATGTTTTAAAATGTAAGATATTCTACAATTTGAAAGGAAAGTTTTTGTTCACATTCTTCATCACAAACTTTTTTTGTATTTTAGTTTATTTAAGGTAGTATTTCTAAATATGAATTATAAACCATGTAAATATTTGGATTTATTTCGGTGGTTGAATGGTTAAAAACAGCAAAAATAGCGATGGTTTGTACAAATGTACAACAAGTAAATAGCACTGTACCGTCATTATTTACATCCCACGGCGGGGCTAGCTATAGCTAGCAGCCGACACTGCCACTCTCGATGATCGTCTGTGGCCATGGTAACAAAAAAATAAAAAGGGCACGAAGTTCAACTTCAATAAAATAATTTGAAGACCAACCAAAAAATTACTTTTTTTCTTTCCAGGGCTCTTTTTGGAGAAACTTAAACATTTTCCAGGGCTACTTTTTCATTTTCCAGGGCTACAATTTTAAAAAATAAAAATAAATAAATAATAACCTAATACTTTTTAATAGATCTAGATCTAATAATTAAAACAAAATCATATTTGAATTTTCATTTAAAAGCGATCCCAAAAAATTACATTATTTTACAAGTTTCTACAATATGCGTACCATATGCTGCTCTGTGTCCGTCGCTCTGACCATGTCTCAGAACAGAATACTTCTTGGTATTCTTTGTTCCGACCAGGAACGGATCGGTGGTGACTGCGCCCCTGTTGTTGGCTGAAGTTTTTTCTTGATACTCACGACAGGCGACGCAGTACACCTGCAGAGCTCCCCCGGCGGGACGGGCCGTTCCAAGCCAATCGAGGCCCCACGACTTCACGGTCGATTCATGGATAACCGGCTTTTTTTTCCTCTTAGCCTGCGGGGCATCAGCTGCAGCTGGCCTTTCTTTAGTTCTGGCAGGTGTTGTTGCCGTACCAGGCCGGATAAGAAATCTATCCATTCCGATTTCCAAAATGATTCAATCCAAAGTACCAAACGCGAATTCGAGCTAGTTACAATTACGAAATCTATCTATAGAGTAGTCTAACAGAGCTAGCTAAGAGCATGCAACACTACAGTATAGTACAGTACATATATATATACACGGTAGCTAGCATATACGGTGTAATCATACGCGTGTACTGTACATGCGATCGCGACGAAGCTTCGAAGCAGCGCGGCGCGAGCTAGCGAGAAGTACGTACCGGTACCATCTCGAATTCATAGGCACATGTACCACATGCACTATTCACGCCTGTAAACAGAGATTCACAGGTAAGTTCTCTTAGCTGACACGATCCTATGATGGACTCGCGTGCGCTGAAATGAGCAATGTTATTGTGCCACTGTATCTTGTATTTGCTTGTGTGACTCTGCGGGCAGCTCCGCGGTGATTTACGTACATATATACGTGATGTTCGCAACTGCAGTCGGGCAATGAGTTTGGGATTTTGTAGCACAATTGGTGTGCGCGTAGGAAACAGCTCAAGATTGTAATATAAGCGGTCACACGCAAATGCAAACAAGTACACATTTAAATGCAATATAATGTATAATGTATAATTTAAATGCAATCACGTACGTATGCATGAAATGCTACATAAATATACAGTGTTGACGGGGGCGATTATGAGTTTTGCAGTCGCCCTCGTGTGAATGTTTTTAGCCCTTTTCCGGGGCTCTTTTTGGACTTTCCGGTGCGAATTCGCCCGCCGCCCCCGTGTAATTTTTTGGTTGTTGAAGACTTAAAACAGCTTCATGGCATCATTTATAACCCATTTTTTTTTTTTTTTATATGTTGGATCTAATTCTTATATAGTATAGATCTACTACTAAATTATAATTAGGCCTAAGTTAGACATTTCAAGCTCGATAACGATACATAAATCTTTGAGTATTGCAGTGTTGAGAGTCACAGAAATTTCAATAACTTTCCTTCATCCACTTCATTCATGATGACCTAAAAATAGGCCCTAATAATTATCAAATAGATGAAATTATCTATAATTACCTCATTTCTTAGCTGATACAAAGCTAAGGTCACTCTCCGTATTGTCCTCGATGCTGTTGACAGATGTATTCCGTGTATTATACTGATGTTCGTAAGCATGGATCCCGTCGCAAAATATCGTAGGGTGATGAATACTTGCAGGCTTGCAGGTAGAGCAAAATTTCTTCTTGTCGGATGCTCAATATAGGGAGCGAGTCTGTTAATGATATGAACGCATCCCTGTCTGGAGAAGTTACTTCAGCATCTCGCTGTCGTCATAGATGTCCAAGGGATGCGTTCGATCTCTAAAGACTCGCTCCCGTCTCAGACAGCTGCCTGCTGTATGGCATACAATAGAGCAGCCATCTTGAAACTACTTTGCCGGAGTTTTTAGGACTTTGCCGTTGGTACAGGAGCTACGGCAAAACCCCACTTGATTTGCCAGAGTTTTTTTTTAACTTTTGCCGTAAAATACTCGGCAAAGTTTTATGCAATGGAAAACTCAGGCAATTTTTTTTTGCCGTAGTTTCCTGATTTTTTGCCGTAAAAAACTCCGGTAAAAGTTTTATGCAACGGGGCCCTTATCAGTCTTTTTGTCTTTCGGTGCATAATAATGCAAAGCTGCAGCAACCCTAATTCCCAATTGTTAGGGCGTCGTGGTCTTGTGGTTACGACTCTCGTCTTTCAAACAGGGATGTGCGTTTGAAACCCAGCCATAGTTTCCTTCAGCAAGAAATTTGCCCACATTGTGCTGCACCCGACCCAGGTGAAGTGAGTGGGTACCTGCCCTGGTAGGATTTATTCCTTGAATGCTGTAGTGCCGATATGGCTGCTCATCTACAACTGGGAAAACAGTATACCAAGTATCAAAGCACAGTTGAATATATGTACATGTAGTAACTGCTATGTAAATGGACATATTATTATTTAAGTCCCTCCAATCACATGGACAAACATTTTGTACACTTAACGCTGAGCAGCCAAATCTTCTATTTGTCGCCTTAGGCTTTATGGTCCTCACCCGTTCGTCAGTGCAAAGCTTTAACAAATTGGACACCATGTCCCTGCAAACACATGGACATCATCATCTATCTTCTAATTTATATATAAAAATTTAATTGAATATTTTTCACGTAGAATTCATCAATCTTTGATCATGCAAGTAGAGAAATCTCTGATACTGGGCTTTAGGTCAATCTAGAGCAGACTCCATGCTTTATTCAGGGAATCCCAGTATTTGTGTTTGGTTTTTGGAGCCAGGTAGTTTATTACAGATGAATAGTCCAAGTCCTTGTTTATATCAATCTGTCTTGTTCCCTTGTTTCATTGACAATAAGTTACCTTGGTTGAGACTGTCTCCCTTAGGGTACATGGGAAGAATCTCCTGTGGTACCCGTGTGATGCCCAGCAACTGTCAAGGATATTACCAACATCGGTTATAACTCCTCCATTGACGTCTTACAAATAGATTTGCATCTTTTCTTGCCTCTCTAGCTTTACAGATTTGTTAATCATCTTTTATTTTTCATCAATATAATTTTGTTTTTTTGCACTTCTTTAATCTGTCTTCTCTTGTTCCCTTAGTTGCGACTGTCTCTCTTAGGGTACATGGGAAGAAACTCCTGTGGTACCCGTGTGATCCCCAGCAACTGTCGAGGATATTACCAACATCGGTTATAACTCCTCCATTGACGCTCAAGAATAGGTTAGCATCTTTTCTTGCCTCTCTAGCCTTTTGGATTTTTAAACATTTTTTTTTTTTTCATCAATATCATTTTTTTTTTTGCACTTCTTTAATCTGTCTTCTCTTGTTCCCTTGGTTGCAACTGTCTCTCTTAGGGTACGTGGGAAGAATCTCCTGTGGTACACTTGTGATCCCCAGCAATTGTCTATGATGTTACCGACATCGTTAATGACTCCTCCATTGACGCTTAAGAATAGTGTAACGAAATGAAAGGTTTATTTAATTATCAGTGTTGTTTTGGAACAGCAAAGACTGTAGAATAATTTTTAACCCATATTTATAGTTGTATAGCGAAATTTAGTAATCGCTTGTAATCGATTATGTAGTGATTTTCTGTAAAAATGTAATTATGCCTTTTTGCTGAGAAGTATCGAAGTTTACAACTGTATAATTGTTTTAGCTCTTTATGTTTAATAATTTCACACTGTTTGGTTACACAAAATAAGTGACAATCACCATTGTCTTACTGAAAAGATTTATTCTATGACTTTAACTATTTTTAAATAGTGATAAAATTTTATGGCCTGACAAGCTCCCTCCTCAATCGATGAGCTAGATCGATACAGGTCTACTTTATGCTCGATCACAAACCAGGCTACTAGGCCTACAAGAAGTATTTTCTGCCCGAAACTCTGCTCAAGTTCTGTTTGATCCTGCTGCGCCAGGGTGAGCATGTATTCTAGTAAAGTTTGAAGAAAGAAATACTTCGTTTTCATGCCTGTCATTGTGTTGAGTACGGAGCTACAGAATGCATGGTCTGAAAAGCAGAAGCACGAAAGTGTTGGAAGTACTAACTGGAAAAAGTGAGAAGTACGGAAAATACTGACTTTACCGAAGTACGGAAAGTACTGACTTTACTGAAGTACGGAAAATACTGACTTTCCTGACATACTGAAAATACTGACTCGAGAGAAGATACGGAAAGTACTGAGTCGAGAGAATAGACGGGAATTACTGATCTTACCGAGATTCCGAGATGAGTGAGGATGCTTGAAAGTTCTTACCAAGATACTGAAATTACGGAAATACTGAATGCTGGGTATTCGGTCTTCAACATGGTTGTGCGGTTCCACGAGATATGATATAAGATATTGTGAAGGAGTAAAGAGTCAGAAGTGAAGAAAGACGGACTTTACATCAACTGGTTGTATATTGCAGCCGAAACGAACCAGCTCGTCAGGAACGAAAGTCGGTTCGGCTACAATAGTTTAGCATCTTTTCTTGCCTCTCTAGCCTTTCGGATTTTTTAATTTTTTTTTTTTTCATCAATATCATTTTGTTTTTTTGCACTTCTTTAATCTGTCTTCTCTTTTTCCCTTGGTTGAGACTGTCTCTCTTAGGGTACGTGGGAAGAATCTCCTGTGGTACACTTGTGATCCCCAGCAATTGTCTATGATGTTACCGACATCGTTAATGACTCCTCCATTGACGCTCAAGAATAGGTTAGCATCTTTTCTTGCCTCTCTAGCCTTTTGGATTTTTTCGACAAAGAATTCTAGTAAGGGAGAAGCCTCCCTGCTGAAAGACGCATCAGCAGGGTCCCGATTCCATGCAGTTTTGCAGTCTTTGACCTGTAATATGAACATCTGCACCCACTAGATATGGAGTTATTCACTCTCACTTCCAGAGTTGCTTTCACTGATTTCAGCGACTCTTTTTCTTTGATTTTATCTGTCTGGCAACGTGCCTGGCCCTTGCCCTTTGCTCTGCATCTCTTTTCTTCTTGTATTCCTTATGACCTTTTCCTTCTTCCACTTGTAATTCCTCCTCTCACTTGTAATTCCTCCTCTCTTTGCCTCTCCTTCCTTTCGGGTAGGAAACATCCACTCCATCTCCTGGATATAATCCTGCTTCAACAACAATCAAGTATTTCCTCCGTCTTCCTCCTCTCTTTGCCTCTCCTTCCTTTCCTCCTCTTCTATCATTACTTAACTTCCATTCTTTGAAGGTATCTCACTCATGGGGGTTTCTCTTCCTCTTATTCTATGTTGTTTTCTGTAATGTCTGAGGAGGGCCTTCTCCTCGTGTTCAAAATTACATCGTTTGCATTTGAAGGTTAAATCTGAGTCGTGCTCCCTCTGTAAGTGACTTCTGAGGCAGGTTTGATCCTCAAAGTCCCTTTTACATCTTCTGCAGTGTGGCATCTGAACGAAATAAAAAATGTAAACATTCATATATGACCTTGTTATTCTACACAAATTTAATGGAAGGCAACATGAGACTAGAGGATTACTCTTGTCATGGATAATTTTCATTGCCCTGATGGACTCTGTAGTTAGTCAATCTACCTCATAAATACGCCCACAGATCTCCAGGAGTGTAAACTCTGTCAGGATGTGTCCCTTTAGCCCAGCGATGTGGCAGGCTTGAATCAACATCCCAGAACGCTTGTACTGTTCAGGCATTCCAAGTTTCCACTGGCCGGCATGCATGGTTGTTGGATTCTCCATGAAAAACATTGGGGTGAAAGATAATGAATTGATCATGCCAGCATTAAAAGTTCCCTTGTGTATCTGCGCCCGCTGGATTTGATGTATATCTTGTGCTACGTTATCCAGTATTTGAATGCTTCCCGTGTACTGTACCAAAGGTGTCTATGATTTGTGCATCTGTCATCCCATCGATTTCATTATTTCTCTCAGTTCTTAATAAAAATACTTGATTTAATTCACTTTAATAACTTTTTATGAATTTCTGTTCATTTAGTATATTTTCGATAGACCCACCAGCTCGTTAAAGTCTTCCAAATTAACAATTTGTAGTGGTTTGAACTTGGCATTCCACAAGATGCCTTAGTCTTTGCTTTTTTGGTGCCATCGTATTTAATGTTGTATTCTTTCCTCCTTTAAGTTCCTGATTTAAGTTGTCGAAAAAGATTTTTTTATCTCAGATGCAAATTTTGTTTGAGCTTTGCGTGATGGATGCTTCGTCTGTGACTAGCCGACATATTGATTTCTTGGCAAAATTTTCCTGGACGATGCATTCGCCTGTATGCTGGTCAATGTGGCACCGGACAGTGGTATCATATGAGGATGAGCCTCATGAGTTGTTTTCTTCAAATCAAGGTATATTCAGCCTGGAATACCCCTTTATTTGAAATTATTCATACAAATAAATTACCACTTATCATAGCCCGATTTTTGGCCTCTCGTCTGCCGATGGCCTTTGATAATCCCTTCTTGTAAGAATCAATTGCTTCTGACACCTTCCGTACATTCCTCTCTGTAAAGCACGTATCCTCTGTGTATACTAAGAGGAACTGGGTAAGTTTGTTGAGATACTCCCAATATTTGTGTTTAGTTTTTGGAGCGTAGTGCTGCATGTTCCTGTTGATGCTTTAGTGAAATGAAAGAATTGGGTGTTATTTTTAAATTGGTAGGTTGAAAATGAAATGAAAATTAATACATCAAACTATTCATACAATTTTTCCTTTCGTTGGGAAGCGGGATGTGTCACCGATGCAATATTTGTCTCTCTCTCCCCTCCTCTCATTCTCCATCTCTTCTCCATGTTTGTTTTTTGAAGACCAAATTGTTATTTTCATTTGGGACTAGCCAACATATTAATTTCTTGGCGTAGTTTTTCATGGACGACGCTTTCGCTTGTATGCTGGTCAATGTCACGCCTGACAATGGGGCTGCCACACCTTCGTGGTGTCCTACTTCCTGATGATTAAAATGCCTCCATCATGTGGTTTCTCTTGGCAAGATCTTGTAAACCTGTATGCCAGTATATTTTCATGATGACAGGTTGTACATGTAGGTTCTTTTGCCAGTCTCCTCGGGAAGGAAACATCCACTCCATCTCCTGGACATAATCCTGTTTCATCTTGCAAAGATGTACATGATATGTCTTCGTATCGCCAACAACAATCAAGCGTTTCCTCCGTCTTCCAACTTTCATCTGTACCAGAATTCTAGCTGTCTGAGGATGATGATAAAAATACCAGAAAATAATTATATTTTTAACCAGTTGCAAAATTGCTAATACACCTGATTTTAAGGGGTCTTGAGATAGGTCATGCACCCCCCCCCCCCCCCCCCCCCGGCAGCAGGGCCCTGGGAACAATTTTTTCAGTGGGGGTGCTGACATGGGCTGAATTCTCCTAA
Organism: Lytechinus pictus; assembly: GCF_037042905.1. Taxonomy (NCBI): domain Eukaryota; kingdom Metazoa; phylum Echinodermata; class Echinoidea; order Temnopleuroida; family Toxopneustidae; genus Lytechinus; species Lytechinus pictus. The sequence continues at coordinate 5,161,618 of NC_087263.1, forward strand.
AAGGTGGTCTGACGTCAGCAGCTATAGAATGATAAAAAGACTGCTTACAGTGCTGGCGACACATCTCATTTTCTTCGGCCCTCCCGTATCTTTTACATCGATCTCCCTTCAGTGTTATCGCCACACATCGTTGTCTTTCTTGCCGAGCTTGAACTGGAGCTTGCCTCCTTGGCCTTTGCGTGGCTCTCTCGCGTATCAGACGCCTAATGGCTAATCCTATAATGTAGGATATTAAAATAAGGACTTGATTATGTTCGTGTTTAGTTCATTTTGACAGAAAAAGAGGAGTATTGCAATCACTTGCATATAATATGATCAGACGGACAATTCAATTCATGGTTAAACCAAACATAGCAAAATATAATGACTCAAAACATATTTGCCTACAAAGATTAGGTAATAACAAAAAACAGAGCATACAACAACATAAAACATTCCTTCAGCAAGACATTGATTCACATAATGCTGCACTCGACCCAGGTGAAGTGAATGGGTACCTGGTAGGATTATTCCTTAGAGATTTTTAGCGCCTGTGGTTGGTCTGCTTGGATGATACTGGCTGTGGGCACAGTAGAATCTAATCATCTATTCTGTATAAGTAGGCCTATTATCTTTTTTTTTTAAGTAACAAAACTAAACTCATAACAGTACAAAAAGGAGATGAAATTTAAAAACACAAAAAAACACGAGGCGGCAATGAAGTGTTTACAATATAATTGCCCCACAACACGGGCAATCATAACACACCTAGATGGGCAATTGTAACACATGGATTTATAAAGGTTTATGCACTTGACAGATCCAAGATTTAATTTGAAACATCTAGCCCCATAATGTTACTAAACATGACAATGCTTGACTCATTTAAATTGTGTTTTTCTCTTGCTATGGGGAATGCTTTGACTGTTTCTTTTTAAGGTTGTTGTGGCTTCACCCTTTAAATCAATTTCTATTTCGGTTCCGCATCTACTTTAAATATTATATATATATAGCTACCCTGCATCTCATTTAATGGACGACTTTGGTAAAACATTACATTATGCTTTTCATCTTTAATGCATTCTCTTCCTATTAAAGTGATATTATTTCTTAAATATAGATGAAATGACCGCTTTTTCTTAAAAAAAAAACCAACATAACTTTCAGACTGGTGCTTGAACAATGATTGTGGGTTTCCAGTAAATATGTTGCAACTTATATTATACCAACCTGCTTTTTTGGTGTCCTTTTGGCAGGGCAGCCATTCTTCATCTTCATCTATTTTTCTTTACGTGTACCCCTGTCAAGCTGTTTTAAGAAACAATTTTTGTCATGTTTTGGGAGAAACAATATTACACATATTTATATCCATACTTTTCAATATTTTCAATTCCATACAACAATAGAAAATTTGTGCTGAAGCCATGCTGGGTGCCAAATCCATTTCAAAATCATTATACATTAAATTTAACAAAAATATAGGTTATTTAGAAATTGAATATCTTTTATTATCGATAGTATGATTTTTAATTTACATTACATATCCAGGAATCCATAAGTTCAAAGTTGACATTGTCATTGAAATCGGCTCAACATTGATGTACACGGTCTTTTAAATTGGATAACTATGGGTGTACATGAAGTTGAACATTAATTTTTACTTTTTACTTAGTTTTTATCCTGAACAATTTCCTGGTATTTCAAGAGTCTACCCTATCTGTTCTTTGCAAATTCTTGAAAAATATATTCCACATTGTCTTCTTTTAATGAGATTGGATTGACAATTTCAAAGTATGTATATTGATTCGGAAGTGTATTTTTGAGAATCAACTGTGCATGATTAAAGAATCACAAACAGTTGAGGCATAAATTCTGATTGTATGCAATCTCGATTTTTGATCCAGTATTTTATATTTAGTAAAAAATTCATTCACATGCATTTATAGTTTCTATTCTCATTTACCTTTGTGGTGACTCCCATTCTGCCTTTTGTGGTGACATGTATTCCACTTCCTGATGCTTCATCTTCATTGATCTTTGATTGAGTAGAAGGAAAGTTTGTACAATTGTATTTTTTAATATTTGCTAATTTTACATTCATTTGCTGTAGTATATGAATATATTAGGTTTTAAGAAAGTATATGTATAGGGAATTATTTATGTGAGGTTGGTCTTACATTCGTTTTTTGTTTTGTTTAGATTGGGATAATCTCCATGTAATCCTTGTTAATGTGTAACAAGTCTGGATCAATAGTACATGGTCCAGGGGTGTTTTTTTTTTCTTTTTTTTTTCAGCTGAATTTCAGCTTATATTTGGCTTTCCTCTGTACAAGAAGTATGGGAGCTTTTTCTATTTCAGACTTTTTCAATACTCTTCAGCTTTTTTCAGATCTTTTTATTTTTGACCACTCACACCCCTGATGGTCCTAGCAAGATGGTCCAGACCAGGCACCTTTGTATTATGCTAATCAGTTTCTGGGGTAGGCTGCATGCGACTTCTGCCAGATTCATGGTATGAGCAGTCCATTGTGCTGCGGTTTCACTAAAGTTCTGTCAAATCTAACCCAGAGAGCCCACGCCCACGAAGATAAGTAAAACACGGATCCAAGATGTTTACCCTGTCAAACAAGAAAAAATATAGGTTGGCTTCCGTGTACTCTTTCATTTTAAATGGATCGCCATTTTGTGTGTAATGTCGGCATTTTGTCTGCCAGGCATTTCGGGCCCCCGTCCGCTTCAGGGCTCTCCGGGTTACGTCAAATCTTGACTCAAATTGTTGTGCGTATTCGCAATTTAATATCCGGTTCACTTTGCTGACTAAGGCGACTCAAAACCTTGTGAAAAGCTGGCCGTAATAGTAATACATGTATGATTAGAATGGTATTTTGTGTATGATCATAAACCATATCTGAGGCCCAATTACACAATGACTTCTTAGATCTTTGTTTGAATTTGAAGCCGCGCAGCCTGCAGTTGCTGGCCTGTGCTGCCGACCCCTACGCTAAGCCAGACTGGCACGCTTTGTCCGTAACAAGTGCTTTGCTGTCGTGACCTGGAATTGATGGATTACGATAACCAATATATCACAGCCATAGTCATTTTCCTCCTGCTCTTGGATCTATGGGAAAACTATAATTTCCATGGGTGTTGTAGTTCACGAGAAACCAAATGCAACAAATTTTATCTGAGGAATACAATAAAAATTATTATGTTCTTTGGAGTCATTTATTTCAATATCAAGTCATATTTGCCCTTGCCCTTTTTAGATGATCTACACCAGGTCTATTTCAGAGATTAAGCATACATACATGTTGATACTTATAGTAAGTATATAATTTCCTTACTCTCCATGATTCTCTGATTATTTTGCCAGCCCTTTGGTTTGCATCGGTCTCCTGGGCCGACAAATAATATTTCCGTGCAGTACCGGGAAGATGAGCCATGAATGTCGCCACTTTATTGGCCTGCAGAGGTGGTAGCGTCCTTTTGCACCTTTTAAATGTAAGGTAAAACATAAGAAATACACCGGGTCTATTTCAGAGATTAAGCATACATACATGTTGATACTTATAGTAAGTATATAATTTCCTTACTCTCCATGATTCTCTGATTATTTTGCCAGCCCTTTGGTTTGCATTGGTCTCCTGGGCCGACAAATAAAATTTCCTTGCAGTAATGGGAAGATGAGCCATGAATGTCGCCACTTCATTGGCCTGCAGAGGTGGTAGCGTCCTTTTGCACCTTTTAAATGTAAGGTAAAACATAAGAAATACACCGGGTCTATTTTAGAGATTAAGCATACATACATGTTGATACTTATAGTAAGTATATAATTTCCTTACTCTCCATGATTCTCTGATTATTTTGCCAGCCCTTTGGTTTGCATTGGTCTCCTGGGCCGACAAATAAAATTTCCTTGCAGTAATGGGAAGATGAGCCACGAATGTCGCCACTTCATTGGCCTGCAGAGGTGGTAGCGTCCTTTTGCACCTTTTAAATGTAAGGTAAAACATAAGAAATACACCGGGTCTATTTCAGAGATTGAGCATACATACATGTTGATACTTATAGTAAGTATATAATTTCCTTACTCTCCACGAATCTCTTATTATTTTGCCAGCCCTTTGGTTAGCATCTGTCTCCTGGGCTGACAAATAAAATTTCCTGGCTGTACTCGGCAGATGAGCCATGAATGTTGCCACTTCGTTGGCCTGTAGAGGTGGTAGCGTCCTTTGCACCTTTTAAATGTAAGGTAAAACATAAGAAATGAACAGTTCATTATTTAGATTTGAATTAAGTTATTATAAAAAGCAATTGTACTCAGTATTTCATTTTTGTCTCAACTGCATAACAGAGTGAGACTGCATTTTCCAATGGCAGCGGCAGCGGTGACATTGTCAACATTGAAATTTTAAGCCTAGGTTGAATTATTAGAAACTGTCATAACTTGGGAAGTATAGAGTATCGAAGTGATGACGTCACAAAAAACTTTTTTGCATTTCAGCGTTTTTTATATCATATTTTGGAGATCTACATGTTCTTGTTACTTCCTCCTTGTCCTCTCAGCTACTCTGGTGTAGTGCATATCTTAGATTCGGCCTTAAGAGTGATTGAAATAAAAAAAATTCTTTGAATACATTTTAAAAAGGCATCATAATTTACTCACCTTGAAAGGTTTATTTCCGGAGCCAGAGCATGTTTCTTTTTGGCTTTTGGGGATCTACATACATTCACTTCCTCCTCCTTGCTGCTACTCGGTACATACATGTACCTTAGATCCGGCCTTTTGAGTGATAGTAATAAAAACTTGTCTTTGAATACATTTTAAATAGCATAATATACTCACCTTGAAAGGTTTATTTCTGGACCCAGAGCATGTTTTTTTTTTTTTTTTTTTTTTTTTTTTGCTTTGGAGATCTACATGTTCTTTTCACTTCATCCTCGTCCTCATAGCTACTCTGGAGTTGTACATTCCTTAGATTCGGCCTTAAGAGTGATAGAAATAAAAAAATACTTTCTTCAAATACATGTACATTACTCAAATTTTCATTCCAGTACACTTCAAAGAACATCATGATCAGAGTCATCAATTTTTTTTCCGGTGACTACCCAGAATTTTTTGGCAAAATCTTCCACGAAAGGTTAAAGGTCAAGTCCACCCCAACAAAATGTTGATTTGAATCAATAGAGAAAAATCAGACAAGCACAATGCTGAAAATTTCATCAAAATCGGATGTAAAATAAGAAAGTTATGACATTTAAAAGTTTCGCTTATTTTTAACAAAATAGTTATATGAACAAGCCAGTTACATCCAACTTAGAGAGTCGATGATGTCACTCACTCACTATTTCTTTTGTTTTTTATTGTTTGAATTATACAATATTTCAATTCTTACGAATTTGATGATTAGGACCGCCTTGCCTGAACCACAAAATGTTAAAATAATGGAATTCCACGTATTCAGGGAGGAATGAAACTTCATTTCACATGACAATGACGAGAAAATCAAAATATTTCATAATTCATATAATAAAATACAAAAGAAATAGTGAGTGAGTGATGTCATCAGTTCCCTCATTTGCATACCGACCGGATGTGCATATAACTCTTTTGTGAAATGAAGCGAAACTTCAAAATGTCATAACTTTCTTATTTTACATCCGATTTTGATGAAATTTTCAGTGTTATGCTTGTTGAATTTTTCTCTTTTTATTTGAGTCAAGTTTTTGTTGGGGTGGACTTGTCCTTTAACATTGGAAGGATGATAGATGTAAGGACCTAAGATGATTTTTGTTACAGCTTTGAGAGCTGAGAACTTTTTCTTGTTCCCTCGGTGCCCCATCCAATTGTAGTTGGTTGCAAGGTATGGCTCCATCAGTGTACAGAGAACTCTTAAACCCATAAGGGTATACTCTTCAAGTAGGACACCTACAAAGGGATCATGGCAGTGATGGTCTAGAATGTCTAAGAAAGACATGTCGTCAGTAAACTGATAAAACCGACAAGATTTGAAATTGTCTTTAGACCTCAAATTCTTTTTTGCAAGAATGTCATCTTCCTGGTTACTTTCGTCTTCAGTAGTGCTCTCCTCTTTTTCGGGATGGAGATCTCATACCGCATTACTCCTTGTCCTGGTCCTAGAATAGAATTGCAGACACCCTACAGTTCTAACACTCCAAATGGATGAACTGTATTTTTTTCTAGTTTTTCCGAGGAATCTGCAATCCTTCTCAGAAACAAGTTTTGCTCTTCAGAGGGGGAAACTTGCTTCTCTAACAGTTGAATCCTCTCCTTCTCCAACTGAATTAGTTGGTCAGATGAGGACTTGGTGGTGGCAGTGTCACTATCAGCAATGGCGATGCAGACATGCCAACCGTTCCCTTCTTAGAGTATTTGTTCCTCTTTTTTGCTATAAATACACCAATACCTTTTTTTTATGATTTGTTACTTTTTTTTTCAAATTTCTGATCATGGAGTATGTATTATACACAGCGCGTGACACCAGCGCCAGTCCAACAGTCCCAGACCGGTAAAAGTCACTGTCTGGCCAGTAAATTGTTGCATGAAAAGAACAAGTAAATTCTTGCCAATGAGTACATGCTTAAAAGAGTGAATTATCAAGTTTCAAGTAGAGTCATTCCACATGTGTTTTCACCGATCTCACACAACAGGCTCACGATTGTTTTGTTGAGATAAATTTTTATAAAAAATACTCTTTTTGTCAAAAAATGCTTTTTTTTGGTTGTAGAAGGTTTGCTAGTCTGGTGATGGTGGTGATGCAGTCCTGCTGTATTGTGTCCTTAGCAGAATAAACATTTGATTAACACATCATTGTAAGAACACCTGTATATTGATTATAAAACTCTAAGCAATGTCTTTTACACATGCGTATATGCAAAGATGATTTCCATCACACAAATTTTTTACTTGCGAACTTAGCTTTGATAATTTTTTTATTCAGTTTAAAACATAGATACATGATACAAAGGTCCAAGGACCAAACTGAACATGTTTACAAAAATTACACCATAATCGTAGATGGAAATTAATAGTAACAACTAAAACAGACTACTGAACATCGAACAAAGAAAACGCATTCAACAAGAAAACAATTATTAACCTATTAACGAAAACCAGTATAAGAGTAGAATTATTATTATAGAAGTATATCAAATCATTGCAGTATTGTACGTTTAACTTTTGCAGAACAAAATCATTGCGTTTCTACTTGATTGATTGTACCCTACCTCATTAACTTGTTTTTATTTAGTTGTATGGTGTTAAATCAAAATGCAAATATCCACTCTAATGAATGAAGCCATTTACCTAGGCCTTATGCTGGTATAAAGTGCTTCTTTGTCGTGTCTTCTCTTTGCCCTAGCTTTCAGATATGATTCTTTCTCTTTGATTGCTGACCACAGTGCTCTCTTTGTTTTTCTTCAGTCCATTTTTCCTTTAAAAACCGGAGGGATGTACTGGTAGTAAATCTAAAGCAGACTTGATATCAGTTTTTCCCATGAGAGCATTACCTCCCAAGTGAGCAAAGACATAAACTGCCTTGTCAAACGAAGTGTAATTCACGGAACATAAATCAGAATCAATGTGATGATTAACCGAAGCCAGCGAGGAGTGGATAAATACTGAATAAGACGGAAGTCCCCCGGATTTCGCTTAGGAACGAGCCCGACCGGGGAGCAGCAAAAGTTATTGAAAGGCGGGGATCAGAAAGAACCTGACATTCTACCCAAACTAACTTACTAACTATTGCCAACAGCAGATCCTTTAATATGCTCTCTAGCTGACTTAGATTACGCGAGGACACAGAGCGACGCTCACCCGTTGAAACCCAGTGAAAAACCAAACCTAAACCAGAAATAAGAAATGTCGCATTTTGCTGATTAGGATGTTGCCGAAGAAATGGGAGCATGCTGCCAAGTTTAATTGGGGATGGAGCCAGGCTGCTGCTTGCCGGTAATTGCAGCAGCACTGTTGCAGGTGTAACGGCAGATTTGGGGAAATCAGCGGATACCGTATCCGCCGGCAGATATCGTTCTAAATGGCCGATATCGTTTTTGGATTTGGTTCTATTGACTATACATGTAATATTGATTTGGACAGACAACCTTGGCAGCACGCACATGCGCGGCTCTGGCAATGTCAATCGCAATGGGGGGATTTTCGTCCGCCTTGGCTTTAGTGAATTTTTATTCAGGGGCGGATCCATACAGCTTTTGACAAAGGGCTCGATGGGGGTGAGGATCAATAATAGGAGAAATAATGTCTCGATATTTCATGTATTACATAGACCTGGCACATACGCCAAAACTTTGCTATTTATTATTATCAGATTTTGATGAAATTTCATCATTTTGTTTTGTGAATTTTTATACTATTTTCAGTCCGCAGTATGCATCAATCTCTTTAACTGTGCTTTTTCACATCATGTTTAGTGTCAGTTTGCCAGACTGTTTGGAGAAAATTTGCACCTCCATATAGGCCTATAGGCTTTTGAAACTACAAATGTTAAGAAAAATTTCAACAAGTTAAAACTTCATATTTCAAAATAAATGATGCAAATTAGTGTGTGAAAATACGTTTTGCTGTTAACTCATATTATTGCTTTTAGAATGCTAATTTTTGGTGAAAACATAAATTTGACATTTCTAACAAACATCCAAATTAATTTCTTATGTAGTTTATTGTAGGCCTATTTTTAATTTATCATGTATTTTTTAAAAATTTGTTTTTTTATTCTTTTTTTTTCAATATTTTTGTTAAGGAATCTGCTTGTAGATCTAGATCTAAGTTCAGGTTAGAATGAAAAAGTGAAATTACCATTTTCATCGTGCCATCTTTTGAACAGCCGCTACTGCTCTTCTTTCTTGAAGACCACCTTACGGGGCCGACATTGTGATTAGCTGGCGTCTCCACTAGAACTTCTAGTTCCAACGTAATGCAAACTTCTCTGATTAGTCTGAGTCTGACTCTGTCCCTCATCATCAGGATGAAGGCAGAATTTTGAGGCTTTCCTCTTCAAGGCTTTGGTAGGCCTAATATTAGACCTAGTAGAATCCGAAAGGTAGCTCTCAATTAGAGCCACCTCTCCTTCGAACTTCATAATGAATAAATCTAGGAGGCCTAAGTTAGATAACGTTATAGCTAGTAGTGCCAGTGGACCTAGAAAAGAAAGTAGATTCTACTCTACATGTACAGTCTCTACTCTAGTCTAGATGATCTCTATAGCAACCTTAGTTCAGTTCAATTGATAATTCACGCGCGCAGTCTTGTACCACGTGACTTATGTGTATGAAAGATATCGCGATAGGGCAAGAACGATATCTTCCGAAGAGAGTGGCCTTTTTTTATACTGAATTTGGCGGAGTAGAACATGATCCGCTGGCGGATTTGGTGCCTAGAACCGTATCTGCCAGGCACAAGATCCGCCGGTACACCTGCCGCAGCCAAAATTGGTATCATATGCATGCCAATTAAACCCTTTTTATGCACTATAGAGCGAACGATATCCATATACTTGAGCTCGCGCGCATGTGGGTCTTGTTTTTATCCTCATTTTTGTTCTCCAGTTATTACCTGTAGACATCAATGGTTCATCATCCCATTCCTTCTTTTGTATTCTGATCCTTTGTTCTCCTGGGTGATCCTCGCACATGGTCCCCTACGGTCCTTTCACTTGTCAAGTAAATGGATTGGTATAGATACTCTCTATCATATCCCCGCCTGCACCTACGAAGCAGTCCTCTTCTTTATTCAGAGAAGTATGCTAAACATCTATGATCACCCAAATTATGATTACCCAAATTGTGATCACCCAAACTATGATCACCCAAATTATGAACACCCAAATTATGATCACCCAAATTATGAACACCCAAATTATGATCACCCAAATTATGAACACCCAAATTATGATCACCCAAATTATGATCACCCAAATTATGATCACCCAAATTGTGATCACCCAAACTATGATCACCCAAATTATGAACACCCAAATTATGATCACCCAAATTATGAACACCCAAATTATGATCACCCAAATTATGATCACCCAAATTATGATCACCCAAATTATGAACACCCAAATTATGATCACCCAAATTATGATCACCCAAATTATGATTACCCAAATTATGATCACCCAAATTATGATCACCCAAATAAGCCAGTTCACGGTTAGCTCATGATCAACTTTTCTCAAATGACCTTTGTGATTTTTCATTAGGATAAGCACTATCATTTTCAAATGTAGATGTTGCGTAAGCTTTACTTTAAGTTTAAATTTATCCACGCTGTGCTGCACTCAACCCAGGTGAGGTGAATGGGTACCCGGTAGGAAGAAATGCCTTGAGCGCTCAGGCAGCCCAGCTAAAGCCAGGGTAATAATAATAGCAGGCCAACCGGGAAAACATTCTTCAGAACTGTGGCTACCCTGGATAAATATACCGTTGTTATCGTTATGATATTATCCAGGTACATGTATGTTGCATAATTATCACACCTTGACCTTGAAGTATAACAAAAACTTTCCTTTCAAAATGTAGATGTATTTTACTTAACAAATCATGTTTTATGTTATTTTTTTGTTAATTTTGTTTGTTATCGTGAACCATTTAGTATGTACAATGTTTGTATAAATTTAAAAACTCATTCAATGAAAATGTAAAATGTTGTAAAAGTGTGTGAAACTATGAAGGTTGTCTAAAAGTTGGCAGCAACAAATGACATGAATATCATTGTGACAGTGCAAGAGTGCCCTTAGCAGAACATTTTTGCGCCCCCTATCGGTGCAGAAACACCCTTTTGCAATGCCTTTGGTGTTATGCATGCTGCTAAGGGAGTGTTTGCGCATGCGATGTGCGAAAGTGTGGTGTTAGGGGCATTCTCGCACCAACACTAAGATATCAAAGCAATCCATCTATGACACTTGTATGTGTGTGCCTTTTTTAACTCGGGGTAGGAATTATTATATTCTTTTATAGACAGGTTCTTTTAGACTTGAAATGATGAAGAAATACATGTACATGTATGTTAAAGAAGGTTAAAATCATGAATCTTGATGCATGTCAAAATGAAGGCTTATGGAATAATTCAAATGAATGTATGAATAGAGGAATTAGTTTTACATATATATATTTTCTTAAGAATAATTATTACCTCATATTGCATGAAACCAGAAATGTCTTTGCCTTAAATGATTCAGCTTATCTAGTGGCAAATATATTTATTTTGCAAGATTTGTAGAAAATTATGTCTTTAAAATATTGTCCAAGTCATCACTATCGACCTATAGAAATTTGTGAGGTTTCGTTGATTCCTGTTTGATGGATTAATGATTAAAAATTTATTGCTTATTTTATTTATTGCCTTTGATAAGTCTCAAAGCCTTGCCCAACCTTGCGGTTGTCTATTCTAATTTGTTGCTTTATCCTGTAGCATGTCATCATGAATATGCAATGTGTTGCGTTGGTGATACAGTGGTGCTAACAAGTTAGTGTACCCAACCCCATAATGGAACATATTTTAAAGTGTTCATGTCCTGCCATGTTTTAGACATTTGTGAAGTCAGGCAATAAGATCTTACATTCAATAAAGTTTGTTTCTCTGGGCTCGCCGACTTTGTAGTGTTATTGTCTACATTCAACACTCGTCATAAAGGAGTGCTTTTTCTGGTGGGGTTCACTAACTTTCTAGCACAACTGAATTCATTTCATTTGTATTTTATTTTAAGACATAACCAGACCTGCCAACCATTACGTTTTAGCCGTATTTAGTACGTTTTTGCGACCAAAATACGGCAGTACGTTTTTTCTTTGAAAAATACGTTTTTTGTAAAAAAAAATAAAAAAAATATATGTATATATATTTTTTTTTTTTTTTTTTCTAACTAAATCGTAATTTATTGAGAAAAATAATATCTATATGTCTCTATTTCATAAAACGTGCACAAATATGGTTATTAGATCAATGTAATTTCAGGTAACTTGGTTTTTTTTTCAATCATTTTGTTCAAACCAGGGTGAAGATATACACATGTTTTAATGTTTTTTTTTTTCATCTGCAAGAGCAGTGCGCATTTTAGCTTGCATGCAGCTTGAGCGCCGCGATGAGCGAGTGCGCCAAGCATTTTATTATGAAATACACTTTTTTGGGGAAAAATACAGTTTTTTTTATCACAGAATACAGTTTTTCATTCCCAGAGGTTGGCAGGTCTGCATAACATCATTCAAATTCCCTTTTCAAGAATATAACAGGAGGATTGAATTGTTATTTAATGTATAAGATAATTGAATCATTGGTGCACATTAGTTTTCTCGCCAGGTTGATACCGTGTACCCATATTTTGCAAATCAATGGAATAATTAAGATTTCATGTGATATAAGAAAGAAAGAAAAGGAAAGTGGAGACGTGCTTCACCTCATTGCATATTCCTGATCAAGAGGTGGGGGGGGGGCGGATAGTGGGTAATAGGTCTTCCCCCTACCCTAGATCCACCCATATTTATTACAACATGCATACATGCACGTTACAACTTTATCCTGATTCCTATGAAAATGTGAAGTGTTTTCCAGATGTTTTTCAGATTTTGCTATATTTTTGTATCAATTTCATGCTGTAGTTAAATTGCCATTTTGAAATGTCTAGAAATAGAACCTACCATATTCTGCCAGAATGTCTTAGGAATATACCAACATATAAAAAGTATAGAAAGAATTTGAAAACACATAGCATTTTGTAAACAATTAGGAGCCGAGTGCTCTTCACTCCATCTACACTTTTTAAAAGTGCTTTATAAAGACCTGCAATTTTGCCTATTTATTTTGCGCTATACAAAAAATGTTCATTATTATTATTGAAACATTAAAGATGAAGCTTCAGCAGTAATCTCGGGACAACAGAATGCCCCTCTATTTGTTGTATTTAAAAAAATATGTATATATTATATCAGGCGATTATTGTCTAAATTTTTGCCACATAATTTGTGAATTTTCATAGACTAAGAAGATTCAAAATGTGCAATTCTCACTTCAAATTTGTTGTGTACTATAATTCCATGTGATCACAAACATTTCCTCTCTATATTTTTACCAATGCACGTCTATTTTTGACCAAGTTGTGTTTCGTGATATGTTGCATAATATGCACTCACGGGTGTTGATTAACTACACTAATTTAATCTCATTTAATATATTTTTATCACAACTCGATCTTCACTTTGATCTAAAACCGGTTGATGTTTATTAATTAAACAAAATTATGATTCTACGCACTATACTATTTCTGTATTAGAACCTGGTGCTTTATTTTCTTGTTAAACTGATTATTTTGTTACTGTTTTGTCGTTTTTGTCTCGCCTGCATAGCAGAGCGAGACTATAGGCGCCGCTTTGACGGCGGCGGCGGCGTCAACATCAAATCTTAACCTAAGGTTAAGTTTTTGAAATGACATCATAACTTAGAAAGTCTATGGACCTAGTTCATGAAACTTGGACATAAGGTTAATCAAGTATTACTAAACATCCTGCCTGAGTTTCAGGTCACATGACCAAGGTCAAAGGTCATTTAGGGTCAATGAACTTTGACCATGTTGGGAGAATTATTTTCAAAATCTTAACCGAAGGTTAAGTTTTTGAAATGACATCATAACTTAGAAAGTATATGGACCTAGTTCATGAAACTTGGGCATAAGGTTAATCAAGTAAAAGTGAACATCCTGCTTGAGTTTCAGGTCACGTGACCAAGGTCAAAGGTCATTTAGGGTCAATGAACTTTGGTCAAGTTGGGGGTATTTGTTGAATTACCTTCATAACTTTGAAAATTTATGGATCTAGTTCATGAAACTTGGACATTAGGTTAATTAAGTACCACTGAATATCATGTGCGAGTTTCAGGTCACATGACTATGGTCAATGGTCATCAAAGGTCAATGAACTTTGGCCGTGTTGGGGGTATTTGTTAAATTACCATCCTAACTCTGAAAGTTTACGGATCTAGTTCGTAAAACTTGGACAAAAGAGTAATCAAGTATCACTGAACATCCTGTACGAGTTTCAGGTCACATGACCATGGTCAAAGGTCATTAAAGGTCAATGAACTTTGGCCGTGTTGGGGGTATTTGTTGAATTACCATCGTAACTCTGAAAGTTTATGGATCTAGTTCATAAAACTTGGGATATAAGAGTAATCAAGTATCACTGAACATCCCCTGTGAGTTTCAGGTCACAAAACCAAGGTCAAAGGTCAGTTAAGGTCAATAAACTTAGGCAATGTTGGGGTAATTGTTGAATTGCCATCATAACTTTGAAAGTTTAAAGATAGAGTGAATGAAATGTGGACATGGGTGTAGTTGACAAGTCTTAAGTCACCGTTCAAATGTCATTTATGGTCAATGAACGTGGTATTATGTCATTATATGAATGGTGTTTTTGTGAATGATTATTTTATAGTAGTTTTCAAAGTTAGCACTGCTGCTATATTAAATCGCGTAATGCAGGCGAGACTGCCAGAGGCGTTCCACTTGTTCATCCTCAAGAGCGCAGTTATTTCATTTCTATCTGTACGAGAGAGATTAGATGAGTGGAACCTGCATGTAGTAATTTTTGTCAACAAAAGAGTACACTGCAAAAATACCGGTGTTGATTTAACACCAGCCCGGAATCTATATATGTCCACACCAGAGAAGTGTTCAACTACACCAGTTTGGTTTTGGTCTAACACCAGATAGGTGTTTATACAACACCAATTAGTATTAAAACAGCATCGGTTTGATTCAAAAGTGGTGTTGTTTCAATACTTCTCTGGTGTTGACATATATAGATTCCGGGCTGGTGGTAAATAAACACCGGAGTTTTTGCAGTGTATTTCACATGTTCCAGTGGATTATGGCTTGTCGGGGATGACGAGACTGTAGACTTAGAAGTCTGAAGAGATGAGCAAGACAGAAAAATAAAAACCTGACAGACGGAGAGGGAGAACCAGAGAGAAAGAAGAAAAGGATAGGGGTAGAGGAGGAAGACAGAGTAAAAGAGGGAAGTGCTAGAGAGAGAGAGTGGGGAGGGACAGAAAGATAGAGAGAGCAAGCACAGATGTACTACGTAGAATAAGAGTAAGCAAAGTGAGATGGAGGAGAGAGAGAAATAGAGAAAGTGATTTACTTTTAAATCCTCTTTAGCGACAGAACTTTATGTAGGACATGGGGGTCATTAAAAATGCAAATAATTCTGGAACCTGCATAAAGTAATTTTTGTCAACAAAAGGGTATTTTCACTTGTGCCAGTAGATTGTGGCTTGTCAGGGATGAATAGACTAACCATAGAGAGATGAGCAAGACAGGAAAAAAAAGTGACAGAAAGGGAGAGAGAGAAGCTGAGAGAAGAGGACAGGTGAATGGGTGTAGAGGAGGAAGAAAGATGGGAGTGCTAAAGAGAGAAGGGACAGAAAGAGAGAGCAAGCACAGAGGTACGATGTAAAATAAAAGTAAGCGAAGTGAGATGGATAAGAGAAAGAAATACAGATAAAGTAATTTACTTTTAAATCCCCTTTAGCTACAGAACTTTATGCAGGACATGGGGGTCATTAAAAATGCAAATAATTATGGAGCCTACATAAAGCAATTTTTGTCAACAGAAGGGTATTTCACTTGTTCCAGTAGGGATGACTAGACTGTAGCCTGAGAAGTCTAGAGAGATGAGCAAGACAGAGAACAAAACCTGACAGAAAGAGAGAGAACCTTAGAGAAAGAAGACAGAAAAGGACAGGTGAATTGGGATAGAGGAGGGAGACAGAGAGAAAGAGGAAAGTGCTAGAGAGGGGGGAGGATAGAAAGAGAGGCACAGAGGTATGATGTAAAATAAGAGTAAGCAAAGTGAGATGGAGGGGGGGGGGAGAGAAATAGATATAAAGTACTTTACTTTTAAATCCTCTTAAGCTACATAACTTTTTGTAGGGCATGGGGGTCTTTAAAAAAAATAATAATAATTCAGGTGTAAAATTTTTCCTTTGCAACAACATACACATTTCCTTTTCTGATTCTTTATTGGAATTCTCCTTTTCTCTTATTGTCTCTTTCTCACTTGCTTTATCTCCAGCTAAAGTTTAGAAAGAGGACTCTCCCACTATTTCCCCCTCTTTATCGTCCCCACCCGGACCCCGCCTCTGTCTTTCTCTCAATTTGATTCTCTCTCCTCTCCTGTCCTCTTTTCTCCCTTTTCTCTTTCTTCTCTTCAGCTTTTTTTCTCTCCCCTCCCCCTCTTTTATCCATTGCCCCCCCCCCCCAAAGGAAAAATAGACGTACCAAATAATCATCACAATACCGTTATCACCACTATCACACCAAGCGCTATTACCTCCCAGCCCCTCATCCCTACCCCACCCCTCCATGCCCTCGCTCTTTCATTCCCCACGCATAATGAATAACTACATGTAATTATAACGACCATCCATTGTTTTCTCTCGTTTATTCGGCATCAAACAATTTAATAAATTACTTTCTTTTACCGCACTACAGTTATAATGCATTAATCATAAATATTTATCATGATCTTATCATAATTATTATAAACTTATAATTATTCCTCATTATCGTAATGAATTTAATTATCTATTTCTTATCACGCAGTATTATCAATCATGTACTGTATATTACGATTACAATTTAAACTCATTTTTATACGAAAATAAAATTCAATCAGCGAGAGACGTCTATCCCTCAACATAAACATACGGTGCATCAGAAATTACAGTGATATACGGTCCATTGTCATTTCAGGGGCGGTGCCATGGAAGGGGGCAGGGGCGACACCCCCTATGGGGCCATAAAAAGAGGGAGAAAGGGAAAAAGATAAGGAAGGAAAAGACTGGGCCGTATAATTATTATATAATACTCATTAATCAATTTTAAAAAAAATGACGTCACCTGTAGATCGTCTGCCAGCAATGTCAACATCTATTATGCATGTTTGTTCAAAATATGTTCTAGCTATGATGTATATTCATGCATTTATCGTTGTCTTGAAAATTCACTGTGATTCTCTTTGACATTTTGCAAATTTTCCTGTAGAAAAAAAAATTATGACACTGATGGATTTCCATAGAGTTACGATTGATTGGATCAATCGTAACTCTTTGTAAGGTGCCCGTTGCAGAAAGAGTTGCGTTTAAACGCAAGCCAAACAAATCAATCGCAAGTCCAAAACGCGCGCTGTTGATTGGTTGAAAATCAAGTTGCGCATGATTTTTAGAGTTGCGATTGATTGCAACTCTTTCTGCTACCGCTGTACCATTTCCATTCTCGGCTTGCTTTCCAACTGGATTAAAAAAAATCACTTACATTCAACTCATGATTGTGATGATTAACTGATTAATGAGCAAATTAAGACCACAATCTCTAACACACTGGTCTAATACAAATTTTCTGTCTGATATACCCCAACGGATAAATACAGCTCAATTATAATGACAAATTTATCAGGAGTTTAAGTATCGAAATAAATAAAGAATATTCACAAAAAAATATTCGATTCTGTAAAAGATTTTGCTATAGTTTCTCCCATCTAAAACACTGTCAGATAAAAAAAACAATAATACGCCCTCATAAAAGGGACATTCAACGGTGTTCAATTTAGGCCTAGAGTTTAATTAAATTTGACGACAAGTTACTTTCTTAAAAATTGTTTAAATGTATTAATATTAATAATTTTGTACATTAATAGGGTCGTACACTTTTGTTTATGAAATAGGGGTGGGGTCTCCACCCTTCCCCTACAACACTCACATACACACCCCACACACGCAGAGCAAGTGCTATCCAATGGATTTTCAACCTTGTTATTTTTATTTAATATTTTGATCGACAAATAAAATTTGTTCAACTATCGAATTTCGATTGCAGTTTGACCAAGACTTGCATGAGGATCGTCAGTTCATCTCTCACAGTATTGATGACGTCACATACATCACGTGGCGACTTGAGGACTTCTACACTCGATGTGTAGGGGTCATAGCGTACCTCGAACGGACGCTTGATGGTTGCAGCAAATTCCCTATGGGTAAAACATATAATTAGAATGGGTAAAAATATAATAAGAATGGGTAAATCATTGCACTGTAAATGATTCACGTGTTATAAGTAAATGGATAGGGATATATAAATCATTTATTCCCTTTCTTAAATTCAAACGGTTGGGAGTCATAGTATGCGTTCATGCTTAGCCTAAAATCTTTCAAACTCTCAACTTTTAAAGACTACCCTAATGTGCAATAAGTATATTATGGTAGTAAATTCACTGTGTTTCAGGTCAATGCCCCCACCATTTTTGTTATACAATTTAATTTCAATATTTATATGTTTTCATGAAACCCGTCAATATAGTCCTTCGAAGGTTTCTCTTCTTCAAATATTTTGTTTCATAACTATTAAAATTCTTTATCATTTTTTTGTAAAACTTCACTTAATTGCATCTCATTTGATTGTGATTTTACAGATTGAAAAATTCAAGGGTTTCATTTCTCATTTACTATAGTAATTCTAATCATTGCATCACATTCCAAGCGTGGGTATAATGGACACAGTGGGTATATGTGCCAAATTTTTAGGGAAGTCCCCCCCCCCCCCCCCGGTGCAGGATATTTCGATTGATATAGGCCTCTCTATTTTATACTCCTTTCTTCTTTACTTCCCTTTCTCTCTTTTTTTCTTCTATCTTCCCCTCTTTATCCTTTTCTTATGTATACCTGGAAATCGTAAGAAGATCGCCCCTGTCCCTTCTGTGGTGCCGCCCTTGAATGACCCTTATTTGAGAATTAACCCCCCCCCATCCCTTTTTTTTGGTAGATATTTGGAAAGCATTTTCCCCTTGTTTTAGCAAGAAAACTTATTTTTATTCATATTTATTTTTCTTACTATTTTTTTTTTAGTTCTTTTTCTTTTTCCCCCTTTTCTTTTCATTTTTTCTTTCCTTTTTCTTTCTCTTCTTCTTTTCGTTTTACTTTCTTTTTACTTTTTTCTCGGCGTTTTTCTTTTTCTGTTCCTTTTATTTTCCTTTATATGCTTATATACCTCATTTGTTGTTTGGCTTCTTCAAAGCTCTTGGAGATGAAATAGGCTTCCTGGTAAGTCGTGATCAAACATTCATGCTTTGATGTCACATCCGGATGAAAGGGCAGTACCTTCGCGTCCGCTGACAATGCATGCTGGGTAACAAGTACAAATTTATAGGAATTGAATTCTAGGTAACGACAAAAGGGACTAGTTTCCAAGCGAAAGAACATTCATTAAAAAAACAAGTTGGTATGGAACAGCATAACTCTTCTAAAAATAAACTAGGCAAGTAGAAAAATATATAGTAGTAGTAGTAGTAGTAGTAGTAGTAGTAGTAGTAGTAGTAGTAGTAGTAGCAGTAGTAGTAGCAGTAGTAGTAGTAGTAGTAGTAGTAGTAGTAGTAGTAGTAGTAGTAGTAGCAGTAGTAGTAGTAGTAGTAGTAGTAGTAGTAGTAGTAATAGTAGTAGTAGTTGTTGTAGTAGTAGTAGTAGTAGTAGTAGTAGTAGTAGTAGTAGTAGTAGTAGTAGTAGTAATAATAACGGTATATTTACCCAGGGTAGCCACTTCAGTTCCGAAAACTGTTCTCCCAGCGGTCCCTGCTATTATTAGTAGTAGTATAGCAGCAGCAGTAGTATAGTAGTAGTAGTAGTAGTAGTAGTAGTACACAGTAAAAAAATTATACAACGCTGTTTACTATATGAACCTTACAGTAATTGTTTAAACAGTTTAAACAAGTGTTTAAATCTTAAGCAACAAAGTTTAATTTTCAATATCTAATCTTCAATGAATTAAACATGATTGTTTAAACGGTTAAACAAATACTGTAAGGTTCATATAGTAAACAGCGTTGTACAAAATCTTAAACAGCGTTTTTACTGTGTAGTAGTAGTAGTAGTGGTGGTAGTAGTAGTAGTAGTAGTAGTAATAGTATAAAAGTAGTAGTAGTAGTAGTAGTAGTAGTAGTAGTAGTAGTAGTAGTAGTAGTAATAGTATAATAGTAGTAGTACTAGTAGTACTAATAGTAGTAGTAGTAGTAGTAGTAGTAGTACTAGTAGTAGTAGTAGTAGTAGTAGTAGTAGTAGTAGTAGTAGTAATAGTAGTATAGTAGTATAGTAGTAGTGGTAGTAGAAGTAGTAGTAGTAGTAGCAGTAGTAGTAGTAGTAGTAGTAGTAGTAGTAGTAGTAGTAGTAGAGTAGTAGTAGTAGTAGTAGTAGTAGTAGTAGTAGTAGTAGTAGTAGTAGTAGTAGTAGTAGTAGTAGTAGTAGTAGTAGTAATGGTAGTATGCAGTAGTATTTCGTGATACTAAATTTCACTTGGTGTGCTAAAACAGCATATATTGGGGTGTTCATTTTAGCATATTAATTGTACCTTTTCAATCAAAAGATATAAATATCATGAATACGACTCTATCAATATACTGATACACTATACACTTTATTGAAATTTAAGTAGATGCCCTAGCAGAGGACTCAACATGTTTAATAATTATACTTTTTATGAAACGTTTCTTGTCAAACATAATTATATGCGGTATCCCATCATTTAAACGAATAAGTATATTGCTTTATTACTAATAATATTCTAGAGCGCATCGTGCGAATTTTTTTCCAGAGTGCTATGGCGAGAATATTCCCTTTTTTATGAATTTCATTAAGTGCCGTTCTGCATGTATTCAAATGTATTGTTTTAGATTGTGGAATAGCTTACTACTATACCTTGAGTTCACCGATAGATGACAAGAGTCCCGCCCCATAAGCTCTGGTCTGACCGTCTTGTTTACATAGCCCAAACTCCACGGTGAAGAAATAACACTGTCAAGACAGAATAAAAAGAGGCAAATAATAGCTAGAAGAATATACATTTTAAACAATTGAAAAAAATGACAGCCATGTTCAAAATATAATAATCAGCTGCGTATCCGTGACTTTGGAGAATAGATCCGCATCTGCATGGGAGGCGGTAAAATTAATATTCTCCAGCTTTGAGCAGAGCCTCCCAGATTTACCCCGGTCCCTTATATATTATCATGTCAGGCAAATCATGTCCTTTCGGAGAGTTACCCCCCCCCCCCCCCCGCCCACCACCACCATTCAGACAAACAAACAAACACGCAGGTTTTATTTGTTTATCAATATAAAGACTAAAGGCAAAATTGTTACACTTTCTGCACCTCACTCCTTTTTTGAAATACTGGATTCACCCTGATAAGATTTGCTTTTGTAAATGTGACGTACGGTACCAGGCAAGTGCTGATATCTAGAAATTTGTAATTTGGGTGTCCCGGAGAACTTGCAGATTCCTTTGAGCCAGATTCCTGAAAATTATAGTATTTCCGCTTTCCTACTATTTTTCGTTAAATATTCATATCTTTGCTAAAGGGACGAGAGACCTAATCCTCATTTTCTTACCGTTGTGAGTTTATTGATGTCCTCATCTGATGCCCCTAAAGACGCCAATCCAATCTCCTAAAAAGAAAAAAAATACATACATTTTTTTAAAGGGGATATTTATCATTAAACAAAAACAAAAGCAATCATAATGAGAGTTGATCTCATACAAACTTCCTAAAGCAAACCCCTTTTTTATTTGTGTTTAGTTCATAATGCATATAGCACTCGAATTTTAATGAGTAACTTTGGGTAATTGTGTTCTTCTGAAGAATCGAAGACAGAAAATGGTATTACATTATTATTCTATTGTGTTATTTTACGCGATTTATTAATTACATTCAAATCACAAGTAGTAATGGATTTTAAATCATGAAATAACAGTTGTCACATTAAATTGCAAAACATATTTAAGTCATGCTGAAAGTGATTTAAAAAAATGATTGATAGTAAAATTCAACAAATGTTTTTGTTTATAACCAATCCTCCATGCGAATAGTAGAAAAATAAAAATCTTGAGCTTACATGTGAAAATTGAGCAAAACTTTTGTCCGCCAGCAAAGGAACATGACCGAGTAAGTCGTGGCAGCAATCCCTAGAACGAAGAAGGGGAAACATATTAACATTCGATATCCAAAATTTGAATAAAATTTCAAATACTAAATTTATCTTTTCCAATATTATTCATCATTCATTATTTGATTAATCAATTGGTCCTCGCCCTCGTATATTTTAAAATGTCATAAAGTGATTCGTTAAACAGATCTTTACACAATATCATTTATATCATTTGTAAATTACAAACAATATAAAGTAAGAAAAAGTGATGTTATTTATTTTTATTTATAACATACTGATTTGTATGTGATGTCAGTTTCATTTATTTTACCCCTTCGATAAAAAGTGTGTACAGAGGCCTAATCATAAATATAGAATGTTATTAATTGATTATAATGATAAAATTGATATGGAAATTGTGGTATATAAACATTATATCATATTGTTCTTATAATCATTAATACTGTACTACTCTATTTTTGTACTCAAACTATATTTTGTTGGCTTTTTATATACTTGCGATTTGATCGTTATTTACCCAAATAAGAAAGTAACAAAAATTATGTGAAAATTGCCATTTCGCTTTTTAATGCCAAATTACACTTACGGTTCCGGAGTGTAGAACGGACACGAAGAATGCCGGACATACTGTGTGCAATGGAATAACCGGAACGCTAAACCGGCAAGGAAATCTCGGGAGGATAGGTATCCGGCAACCGGTCTTATCTGGAAGCCTGTTTGTTCTAAAATGGAAAGAATAGATGAATGAATTCATTATACAGGCACAAGTTAAGATTGATTTTTGACTGAATGATTAATTACAATTAGACTATAACAGGCATATCCTCCTCCAGTAGGATAAGGTAGCTTTATATTTGCAACGTAAACATCAGGCAAAAATCCAGTACTACTTGATGATAAAAAGAATATAACAAAAAATATCCGATATTATAGAATTTTGAGAATCCCTCAGTCGCTTCTTCTATACTGATTCTCATGTTCGCAGCCGTGGCACAACACAGGATAAGAGGGCATGGCCGTACGCAGACAATTTTTTTTTTGCTGAGGGCAGAATGCATAAACTTTTTCGAAAAATCTCTAAGGCGAGGTTGCAAAGCGACCGAGCTTGCCATTGGGACGCCTGTGCATTAATTTTTGTAAAGTGAAATTGAAGGATTTCGTGCATACTTTCGGTGAATTTTGTGTAAATTTTCAGTATAAGGGGAAAGTTTTCAAAATTCTTAGGGGCAACTGTCCCCTGTTGGGTACGGCCATGTATGAGGGGGAAAAATGTTCAAAAAGTCGCGAGCGACCGAAAAATTTTGCCTTTTCACGGCAAAGAAAAGAAAGAAGAAGAAAAATACATTCTAATAATTGCATACCTTTGAGAAATCTGGATACATCCTCCAACTGTGGTATTTTGTCCTCTCTGTATTAGAGAATTATACACAAATAAGGACAAGAGTAATCACTCAAACAGCTATACTAGTATTACGTTTCATATTTTTCTCTAAATATGTATATTATAACAGCCCTTCTCCTTAATTCATGCAGTGACTTTGTCATGACACTTATTAAAATCCAATTGGCTCAAGAGACGCCTGAGCGGCCTGCATGGGAGGGGAGTTGACTGGACTCAGTTCTTAAATTTTCAAGCGAGGATAAAATTAAGAAAGAAAATGGACCTAGCTTGCTTATATCACTACACAGGGACTGCATACACAATTTCTCACAATATCTTTTTATAATTTTGTTTTTACTAGAATAAAAACATCATGAAAGATCACAATATTTACAAGTAATTATTGCACGATTAGAGCACAAAATAAAGTAATGAAAAGTGGCATGCCTAAACTCGTCGTTGGTTAAATTTCATTACCACCCCCCCCCCCCCATTATTAAAATCCACCCCCCCCCCCTCTGGAATCTTTTATGTCTTATCAATCCATATTGATACCAAACTACAGTGATTGTTAACTGTCTCACCTGTATACTCCATCTCTTTTCAAGATATTGAAATTGTTCATGTACTCTTCACACGCATGCGTAGGATACAATCTGTTCAGTTCCGAAAAGACCACACCCCTGACAACGGACAAAAGAAAATGAAAAGTTCATGTAAATAAGTTTTTTTAATTAATGATGTTTTTCTACATTATTGTATAATAAAGATTCGTTCAGAGAATGCCATGATCATTTCTACTAGACCCTGCAGTTGTTGCTGCTGATGACGATGATTGCGGGGGTGGTGTGGTGATGGTGGTGGTGGTATGATGGCGGCGGCGGCGGTGGTGGTGGTGGTGGTGGCGGTGGCGGTGATGATGATGATGATGGTGGTGGTGGTAGTATTGATGATGATGGTGATGATAATGATGAGGATGATAATGATGATGTGATGATGATGATGACGATGATGATGATAATGATGATGATAATGATGATGATGATCATGATGATCATGATAATGATGTGATGATGATCGATCATGATGATCATGATCATGATGACGACGACGATGCTGATAATGAGGATAATCATCTCTCTCGTATTAAAAAGAAACAAGACTAATTATACTCACCATGTTTTTGTTTCCTCATCTGTATATTCAACGCGTGGAATGAGCTCACCGCTAGATGAGGAAAAGAAAAAAGAAAAGAAAAAGAAAACATAATGAATTGTTAACATTAGTATATAATAATAAGTACTGATAATTTCTTTAGGGTATGTGTTATTGTTTTCTATTGATTAATTACAATCATTCATCTCTTTTTCTTGTCATTCATTTCGGTTCATGATCAATTCAATATATTGATACATGTCGTTTATTACTCATTGTTATGTTCACAATATATCTATATTATATCTATGGTCATTTTGTTTGTTCATAAAACTATCAATTCATTTAACCTGTTGACGCGCACCAGTGGCGTAGAGATGGAGGGGGCTTGGGGCGCTTGCCCCCCCCCCCCCCAAAAAAAAAAGTGGGGGAAGAAAGGGAAAGAGAGAAGGGTGAAATATGATATTATTTTCTCAATATTATGTCGAAATCTATCACAAAATTTGATTTTTGTAATAAAAATATTCTTAAAAAATGCCCGATACGCCATAAAGCCCCCTAAAAATATCTGTCTCATTGCACCACTGACGCCCCCCTGCAGAGCTATATGAGTTCCACCCTAATAGAAATTAAAAAAACCACCTACTTAACCTCAACAATATCATTCAGCAATATGTTTCTTATGATTTGGTATCTGTTCTAATAGTCTCTATTTCATTTCCACATCCTCAAAATGTGGACCGCTCACCCATGCCCAAAACGCCTACATCCTTCATCCTTGTAACCATTTATTCGTTTAGTTAGTTGTATTCATGTCTTTATTCATTTAATTAATCAGTTTCTTTTTTCCCCCGGTGGTGTTATGCAGGTGATGGTAGGTTTTTTTATTTTATTTTTAATAATTAAGTGTGTGCTTTTGGTGAGCCTATATCTGACTGACGATGTTGCAAATTCTCTTAATAAGGGTGTCGACAAAGATATTATAAGCATAAAGGGGCGAAAAAAATAAAAATGTGACGTAAAGAAAATAGGGTCACAGAAAATGGAATAACTCCCTGAGGGGTGTGTGTCGAAGAAGATAACCTACTTGGGTTTTGACTATTCCGATGATGTAATTCTCCCAAGACATTCGTTATCTTGATATACCTACCAAATTCCTGATAATGAGCTCGTAGGGGATTAATTATGGGATTATATCCTAGGACGTATATAATTACGCTATAAGTGTATAGGCTTCCTCATTTTGTTTTAATATATGTGATGCGGCTCCCACGCCCGGCTCACACTTAACCATCTATCCAATCCGATCCAAAAGACTTTATTTTGATATGGCGCCTTTCCCTTTACAAAATTATCGAGTGATTGCCAATCACATAAACACAAGTTTGTTACACAATAAACAATAAAGAAAAGTAACAAAAGCAATAATAGAATTACCTTGATTCGTATCCCCTCCCCGCTTACCCCCCCCCCCCAAAAAAAAAAATAAAATAAAAATAAAAGGAATGTGGCAAAGTGATGACTAACTATATCGATTTCATCTAAACAAAGTTAAGTGATTGGTAAATAGTGTACAGACAGAACAAGATATACAAGCTAGGATTATGAGATAATTTTCAAACAGATATTGATAATATTAAAAGACAGAAACTCCTTTACAAAGCGCTGCACACACACGTTTCACGCATTTATAAAAAGAATAATCTATTTCCTTGCGATAGATTATGTTTCATGATATCACCAGCAACATAGCCTTGTTAAGAGTACTTTGCTTGTTCTTTTTTCATTTCTTCAAGAATCTCAAAAACTCTATTAAGATATTAAGGATCACAACATGTTTTTTATGCATGTGGATGAATTTGTATAAGATTTTATGAAGTTCCCTTATTTCAATATTAACCTCATCAATATATGGAAATCCTTCAATGTCATAATTTTTCCTAAAAAATTGCACAATGTTCTTTGAAGAAAAAAGAGAAAGCGGAAGCACACTTAATTATCAAGACAACAATAAATGTATGACTATATATTATTTTTAGAAAACATTTTGAACAAACGTACACACGTGCATTTGAGAAATTGGCGTTGCTGGCTTTCCATAGTTATGATTGATTGGATCATTCGTAACTCTTTGTAAGACAGGGCCCTGGGGCTGTCTCATAAAGCTGTTCGTAAGAACGACTGCATCCGGGGACTGCATGGTGATCCTTTGTAAATGTTCATTAGTGATTATTTAGCGCGTATGAAAGGTTCACCAGTCGTATGAGTCGTTTTAAACTTACGAACAGCCTTACAAACAACTATATGAAATACCCACCAGGTCCTGCGCCGATATTTTATTTCATTCTATCGATATTGTTTCCTATT
This sequence comes from Lytechinus pictus, assembly GCF_037042905.1. NCBI lineage: Eukaryota > Metazoa > Echinodermata > Echinoidea > Temnopleuroida > Toxopneustidae > Lytechinus > Lytechinus pictus. The sequence goes on from NC_087263.1 coordinate 5,188,524, forward strand.
ATATCTTTGTCAATTTTTATTATTTTTTCTTCGGTGATTTTGATGGCGGGAGCTTCATTTTGTTAAAACCATTTTGTCAAAATATTGCAATTTTGTATGATAGAAAACTAACAAATATTTTGTTAAAGAAAGGTTCAAATGCTTTAATTTTAATACCAGTAGTGTTTACATTGACACCAGGGAAAGTTTAATATATGTTTTCATCAAAATAAATTATTATCTGTGTTGAAGGATTATTGCCCAAAATAACGCAAACCCATGTCTTAGATTTACGTCACACTTTATGAAACGGGTATTAAAAGCGATGTTATAAACAACTTTGTAGGGCTTTTCCATTATTTTCGTTCTCGTATATCTTCCCCTCATGCACGATTAAAACTAATTCGATTTCGCTGACTGACATCATGACTTATTCCTCATTCCGTGACAAATTAAAATGACACGTGATACAGATAACTGACCAATTACAGTCACGATTTATGCACTATTCCATATTTTGACAAATTACAATGACACGTGACGCAGATAACTGACCAATCACAGTCACGAATCATGCACTATTCCATATTTTGACAAATTACAATGACACGTGACGCAGATAACTGACCAATCACAGTCACAATTTATGCACTATTCCATATCATGACAAATTTTAATGATACGTGACGCAGATAACTGACCAATCACAGTCACGATTTATGCACTATTCCATATCATGACAAATTACAATGACACGTGACGCAGATAACTGACCAATCACAGTCACGATTTATGCACTATTCCATATCATGACAAATTACAATGACACGTGACGCAGATAACTGACCAATCACAGTCACGATTTATGCACTATTTCATATTTTGACAAATTACAATGACACGTGACGCAGATAACTGACCAATCACAATCACGATTTATGCACTATTCCATATCATGACAAATTACAATGACACGTGACCCAGATAACTGACCAATCACAGTCACGAGTTATTCACTATTCCATATCATGACAAATTACAATGACACGTGACGCAGATAACTGACCAATCACAGTCACGATTTATGCACTATTCCACATCATGACAAATTACAGTGACACGTGACGCAGATAACTGACCAATCACAGTCACGATTTATGCACTATTCCATACGATAACATGCGATATTAAATCTTACTGTTTGTATTTGTAAGCAATATCGGCGAAGACTTTCCGCCGTTGTCTATATTCGTTGTCTTTGAATCCCTGAAAGACAAAATGCACGAGGGGGAGACGAGGGTTGAAATGAAAAAGGAACGTTTTCAAAAAGCACGAGAAATATAAACCACATAATGAACTTTAACTTGTAAAGAGCAAAGAGGCACCCATTTGATTTACATCGCGAAATATAGGAAAGAGTGATTAGTGAAGAAACTGATTACCACAATAAAATATATCATCAAAGTAGACAATTTATTTTCAAAGTTTAAAGGAAGCGGGAAAACAGAATAGAACGGTGCCGTGTTTTCCCCCATGTAGGCTTGGACTTTGAAGAAAAAAATAATTTCAAAATGAATACAGGGGGGAAACAGAAACGAAGTTATGTAATATAAATATCACTCGGATTGCAGCTTAAATGATATGATGAGCGATACCTCATCCATGTCTTCGTGCATTGCTAGATCCCATGATGATCGTCATGATAAAGAATTACTACGAAGAAAAGGCCCTGAGCTCCCGGGTAGGGAATAGAATGATGACGCAAGCTCAGTTGGACTGACGACTCCTTGAGTACAGACGATTTTAGTCAATTCCGCCCGCCCTTCGCGTGTATTGTTTTGCTTATCCCTCTTGTACCTCTTTTGTTGTTGTTTTGTCATTACCATTTATTTATCATTATTATGGAACTGATCGTAGTAAAAACAAAATAATAACAATCATATTTGGGGGTTCTCTTGCTTCGCGCGCTCGCATTTTTATAAAAATTTTGCATTGCCTCCAACTTAAGATATCTTACCGCCCCCATATATTTTCAGTCATTATTATTGGGGCTACGTCAGTGAACATTAAACAATATAAGAGGAAAAGAGTGCTAAACTCCGATCTGCAAAAACAAGCTTGGATGTAAGCTTTTTTTTATGGAACTTAATGGCAATTTGGCACGTTAATAAATAAAATTTAAAAAATGGGGCTGTAATTAGATCATAAGTGTCTTACCGGGTGATCTGCATCCAGTTCTGCCCCGTATGTTAATACCCTGTTGGCGCTTTTATCCAGGTCTGAGATTTTACGAGGAAAATCAGGCACTTTGTTCTTCCATTCTGCTGTGAAAATGAAACAACATCATAATAAATGAATGAATAAATGGATAATGGATGGATGGATGGATGAATGGATGAATAAATGAATTAATCAATTAATTAATGCATGAATGAATGAATTAATTAATGAATTAATTAATGAATGCATGAATGAATGAATGAATGAATGAATGAATGAATGAATAAATTAATTAATTATTAATTAATGCATGAATGAATGAATTAATTAATGAATGAATGAATGAATGATTGAATGAATGAATGAATGATTGAATGAATGAATGAATGAATGATAGGAATTAATGAACGAATTAATAAATGAATGAATGAATGAATGAATGATTGAATGAATGATAGGAATGAATGAATGAATGAATGAATGAATGAATGAATGAATGAATGAATGAATGAATGATAGGAATGAATGCATGAATGAATGAATGAATGAATGAATGAATGATTGAATGAATGAATGAATGATAGGAATGAATGAATGAATGAATGAATGAATGAATGAATGAATGAATGAATGAATGAATGAATGATAGGAATGAATGAATGAATTAATGAATGAATAAATGAATGAATTGATAATGGATGGCTGGATAGATAGATGGATGGATGGATGGATAGGTAGATGGATGGATGGATGGGTGGATGGATAGAGGGAATGCTGGATGGATGGAAGGATATATGGATGGATGGGTTGGTGGACGAATCATTTTAATTCAACATTACAACCTGGACAAAAATAATAAGTAAACAGATACATGAATAATATTTTTGATTAAAGAACAAGATAAAATAATAATATGATCTAAATAAGCGAATATACAAACGAAAAAGTGATTTATAGTTTACTTCAATTTATTTAATTCACTTAATTATGGTCAACAAATTGATAAACGAAAACAAGTTTGATTAAAATGTCATTGGGTCACCTTGGAAACGCTTACCATTATTGTCAGTCTCCTTCTTATTGGTCGAAGTGTTAGAAGGCGGGGTCATGACCTCTGTCAACAACATGGCGTCCTTCATAAAAGCCATGACGTTTTTCAACATCTTCTTCTTGCCCTCACAATCAACGAATATCTCCAGTTCTGAGCCCTTTCCATGAGCTTTCCTCGACTCAATATGAAGTACCCGGATGTCATTTTCCTGTTTTAAAAAATGATAATAATAATTTTGGATTATGGAAAGAATAGTTGATTATTTGGTGGTGGTTTTATTCTTTAGACATACACGCTTGTAATAATCTTAAACTAAAGAAAGGTACATATCTGAAAGAGGGAAGAATAGGTGGCGGTTGTGGTGGTGGTGGTAGTGGTGTTGGTGGTGGTGGTGATGATGATGATGATGATGATGATGATGATGATGATGATGATGGTGATGATGATGATGAGGGTGATGATGATGATGATGATGATGGTGATGATGATGATGATGATGATGATGATGATGATGATGATGATGATGATGAAGAAGAAGAAGAAAAAAAAAGAAGGAAGATGAGAAGAAGAAGAAGAAGGAGGAGGATAAGAAGACGATGAGAGGAGGGGGATAATATTCATACCTTAAACAGTTTAAGAACCTTTGCTAGATTGCCCAATTCATTCTTAATTGAGAATATCATCGGTGTGTTCGTCAAGACATCGGAAGATGACATTCTTCTCAGCAAGGAATAACGATCCTAAAACAATAAAAAAGGAATACATTAAATACGCTAATTTATACTATTATTAATCAACCTGGACCCCGTTGCATAAAAGTTACTATTATGGTAACCATGCAATGGTAACTACCATGGTAACGTTGATCACCAACCAATCAGAATCAAGGATTCCAGACAAGTTACCCTTGGATGGCAAAGTTACCATAATGTTAACTTTTATGCAACGGGGCCCTGATAACATTGGCGATATTAACGATAACACTGTAATGAGTATAATGATAATAGTAGTTTAATTGAATCGTAGTTTAAAGCACGACGCGCGTGCTTTAAAATAATGATTAATCTCTTGTATTGTATTTATATACTTTTTTTTAAATAATGCATGATACCCATCTCGTACTCATCTGCTTAGGCAAGTTTGTTTTTAGAAATTGTACTATTTTGATATATTAAGCATTTGTAATTATGGAATGTATTATCATGTTCATATTCATGTATTTGTCTTGTAAAAAGATTCTGCAATTCAGCCTCTTGCTGCGAATAAATTCTTCGATAAACCATTACCATTACCATGAACATAATTATGATAATGATAATGATATAATTAATCACAACCATAATCATACAAACTGTTGTAATGATGATAACAACAGTGATAGTATTAACAACACTTTTACTTCTTTTGTTAATTGTGTTTGTAAACTACTATGTAATTGTTTTATTTTATATGTCATCTGATCCTTTATGAATATTGAAATAAAGTGATACAAAATATAAAAAAAACACCTATGAAAACAACACCAATGGTTACATCACGACTAACATGAAGATGAGGAAGATGAAAAAGACTGAAATAGGAATAGGAGGGGGAGGGAAAGAAGGAGGGATAATAGAATGAAAACAATATGACAGCAATAATTCAAACTTAATCAAGAACAAGAACAAGATTTTACATAACATTCAAGTAGATTAAGATAGAAGAGATGTCCTACCGCTGCATCAAAGCTCTTGGCGTGAGTCATGTTGACAAGGCGTTTCTGTTCCCCTCTGAGCGATTCTCTTCTTCTTAGTGACATGATGATGATGATGAGGAGGAGGAGGATGAATGTCGACCTCGACCACGAATGCCTGCACGATCACGAGTGGATTGATAACGTTGATCTTGGAAGGTAGTCTACCTGACGACCTCGAACACCTACGCGATCTCGGACTGATTGACTTGGATTGTCTTCGAAGGGAACCGACAGTATCCTTCATAATGAGCAACAGAAATGAAGATTATTCAGTCATTTAATTTTTTTTTTTTTTTGGGGGGGGGCGACATTGCAATTTATCATGTCGTATTGCTTATGTCATTCTAATTATTTTATTCTTCGTTTTCGCTCACTTTCTAAACATTTAAAAAAAATCATTTATGCCTAATTTCTAGCGACTTATTTTTGTTTAATTTGTTACACAGTCAGGGTAATATAATGTTTTCTTGTAATTTGTAATGAATTTTCAATTGTCATTTATGTAATTGTTACGTGCAATGATTATGTCATTTTTTTTATAAATATTTGCTGATCTTTTTTATTCCATTTTATATATTCATTTTCAATTTCCATATGGATAAAGGCTATATATGCTGATCATGTTATATCCTGTATAAATGAATTCAAATAACCAAATAGAAAAATAAAAAATCTGTGTGTTATAAAGACCAGAAGTATGCAACCTCAATTTAAATGACTAAGCTCGATTCATCATTTTAACAACTTTTGGTCACACTGCAAACGTCATTATTCCCAATTCCAATTGAATTTCCAAAAGAGGGTACATGGGTAATTACTCAAATGAAAACGAAATCCACTTTCCTTTCCAAATTACAGCTATACTGAGAAAAAAGGAAAATTTGCACTTCCTGACGATTTTATTCATTATTATTTTATTTTTTAATTTAGACGATTGGCGTAAGGAATTATTATTATTATTATTACTTATTATTTGTACTGCGCTTTTCCCATTAGGCCCAAAGCGCTTACAATGAATTAATTAAATGTAATATTTTAAAAACTACAAAGTACGAAAGAGATGAGTTTTTAATGACTTTTTGAAAATTGCTAATGTTGGAGACTGTCTAATTATTAGTGGCAGGTCGTTCCAGGATTTTGAAGCCGACGCTGTAAAAGTTCTGTCACCAGCTAATGTACGAGTTAATGAATATGTGAGGCGAAGGTGATCACTGGCCGACCTAAGTGCTCTAGTTGGTGTATACAGATTCAAGCAGTTACTTAAATACTGTGGAGCCTGTTTATTCAGTGTTTTGTAGACAATCAAGAGTAATTTGAACGTAATTCTCTGTTTAAAAGGAAGCCAGTGAAGAGAATTAAAGAGTGGTTGGGAAGGATGATCTCGGGAAACCTGTAAAATTAATCGTGCTGCCCAATTTTGTAGTCGTTGAATACGAATTAATTGATTAGAGGGAATTGTAGAAAGGAGCCCATTGCAATAATCAATACGAGACAGAACCAATGAACGAACAGCATTGTGACAGGCAGACTGGTCAATGAACCTTCTGATTCTAGAAATGTTCCTTAAATAAAAAGTGACTGTGCTACAGATATGAGAGATATGGTACGACATTGACATGCGGGAATCAAATATGACACCAAGGTTTCTTATTTTTTCTGATGGTCTAAAGAGTGTACCATCAACATCAAGTTGAACATTTGGAAGATTGCGCAAGTTATAAGTAGAGGCCGCAACAAAAAATTCAGTTTTTTTGTCATTTAATTTTGGCTTATTCACTATCATCCACTGTCTTATATCTGATATACAATTCTGGAGTTTAACCAGTGCATTATTGAGAGCTCCAGGAGTCTTCGGATCAAAAGAAACGTATAGTTGTATGTCGTCAGCATAAAAATGATAATTGATACAGTGATTTCGGATGATGTCGCCAACTGGAAGAGTATATATTGAGTAGCCTATGGGTCCGACTATTGACCCCTGAGGTAGTCCAAATTCTAGAGTTATGGGATTTGACAATGTGCCGTCAATATCAACTTGCGAAGTCCATCCAGACAGGTATGATTGGAACCAGGATAAGACTTTGGACCTAACGCCTATTCTATTGAATAACCGAGATATGAAAATGTTATGATCTATTGTATCAAACGCGGCAGATAAATCTAAGGAATGGCACTGACCACAAGTTTTAATGGAAAGAAGGCTTTTTCTTCCGACCTTAAATCCACTCTGTACAAAGAAAAGAGTGCTCTAGGCCCTTTTTAAGAAATGTTATAGGAAATTAAAGAGAAATTAACAAAAAATGTTTAGGTGGTTTTTTTAAGTTTCGGGGGTTTAAGGGATACTCCAGGCTGAAGATATTCATATCTAAATAAATAGAGTAAAATTCACAGAGCAATATGCTGAAAATTTGATCAAAATCTGATAACAAATAACAAAGTTATTGAATTTTAAATACTTGCATTATTCCGGTGAAACAGTTCTAGGCATGTCTTCATGAATATTCAATGAGCGAACTGACGATGTCCTAATCCCCACTAGTTCTTTTGCATTTCATTATATGAATTTAGGTTTATAAAAAATGTTCTACCAAAAACTAAATCAATTGGATTGACAACTCATTAAGTGCATTAGTTATTTATTGCTGCAACTTTTTTCATTATAATGTATGAAAAAATGAAACAAAGATGATTTCATGTAATAACATAAGAAAAAGGAAAGTGGGGATGTGACATCATCAACCCACATAATGAATATTCATGAATACGTGCATATACCTGTTTAAAAAAAATATTGCTAAACTTTAAATTTCAATAACTTCGTTATTTGTTATCCGATTTTGATGAAATTTTCAGCACCTTGCTCTGTGAATTTTACTCTGTTTATTTAGTCAAAATATTTTCAGCCCGGAGTATCCCTTTAAGCACATTTCAATGTCTTCAGGGAGACTATTCTATAACTTAGAGGACGAGTGGATGAATGATCTTTCCCCCAGGTTTTGAAAACTTTGGGAGGGGGCGAGAGAGCTGGAAGTGGAGGAATGCGAGGATCTTGAAGGGGTGTAGCTTTTAATTAATGCAAATGTACCGCAAAGGATTGCCATGTACCAATTATAATGAAGAGAAGTGCCATAACTTTTTGAGCTTGTTTGAAATCAGGATGGAATATTGTTCCCGGTGTCGACAGTATTTTGTTGGATGGGGGTACAAGACTTCATGTGTTGTGAAATAGATATAAAAACTCCGTGATGAAAGGCTCATAGGTTCGGATATATTGGAATCATGCTCAGGAAGAGTTATGAACTTTCGGAAGAAAAAACGATAACATAGCCATTCCCCCAAAGCACTTAATCCTTTCTTCAATAATAATTGGTTTAAAATTACTTCTGAGGGGGGGGGGGCATTAGGCCTCATTCTGGTACAGGAGCTTTCAAGAGGCTCTGGAACTACTCTTACCGTCTTCTCCTTACGATTAGAGGTTTTGAAACGTGTATAGTATATATTTTTCAGGACCTTTCTTTTACCAAGAGAGCACACGCATACATTTTATTTCCCTTATTTTGTTATCGGTATTTTCTTAAGATTTTAAATCACTTTCCTTTACACATCATATTTTATTCCACACACACACACACCCACTCCCACCACAAGACACAATGTATTACTGATTTGCATAACATTAGCTAGGCCCTAAAGCAAAGTAAAAAAAAAACACCAATGATTTTCCTAAATCTTTGAGTCAACATTGACATCATCATCTAAAACAACAACAGTTTCTCCCATTGACATCTTTAATGTCAAGTATTCCATCTTATTCCAATTATCCAGAGATAATCCATCTTTTAATTCAAACTGTGGTTTCTTTCTTAGCTCCTTGTCAGATGATTGGCATTGCTTTGTGTCCGAGTTGCCCATGCCTCAGCCACATAAAGTAACGGTTTTCCAGATCGAATAAGACGATTGCATAAATTTGAATTACGTATTGTGTCGATCACAATTAATGTCGGCTCCGATCACGGCTGCGGTGAGAATGCGGCATTTTTAATTGGTCCGCGGTAATGAACGAAGTGAAAGTTTGAGTAATGACTAATGTCCATGGTATCTGAAATCAGTTTTTTTTCTTCCTTTCTTTGTATGCAAGTTTTGAAAAGCTTGTTTGGACCTTGTAATTTCCATAATTACTTGTAGGGTAAAATCACTGGCATACAGACATGTGGGGGGAGGGCATGGCAGCCACCACCCCACCCACATGTTTTTCGAACAAGAGAAGAAAAAAAAGGAAAGGGAGGACAAGGGGTGAAATATATTATATCTCTGGATATAAATTATATCAAAATATATCCCAAATTTGACTCTTGTATTTAAAAGGTCAATATTTTTGCTCGCTCACAACTGTATTACTGTTTATAGAAATTATGTCCCTTATATACTAGGTTTGGTCCCTCAGAATTTTTGGCTCAGTACTGGGCAAAATAACAACGATTAAATGCTTATCAATTCGAGTCTAATACACCCAGTTTGTGTTGACTGCAACATTTTAAATCGCCGCAACACTTCGTTCCACGCACACAACATAACACACGATTTAACTCTGGTTCACATAGTAGGCTATATAGCTAAATCAAAGTTAAAATGCCAAAGTTGCAAATGAAATGCCTCGATTGTACCGTAAACGTTAATGTTTAGTGAACCTTTCATGCACTATGGCGAGATAGAGAGATATGCTAATCTGGGTTATCATCATATTATATCAAAGGTTTTCAAAGAGTTAATTTCATTTCATTTACATCTCAACAATAACAATAATGAGAAAAGGAGCATAAATAGATTATCAAAATTACATAGTTAACATCTAACATAAGTATCTGTGTACACAAAAAAGCACAATGATATTCAACTGTTCAAAGTCTTATGAATAAAAAAAAAATCACTTGTTTATGTGAGAATATAACTGTGATAGTAAAATTTAAGAATGTAAATAACTAAAACGAGTATCAATACATAATTAGGAATCAACAATGCATGCATTTTTATTGTGTTGTTTAAAAACGAACGAACAAAAAAACTTTTCTATATACTCACTTCAAGTGTCAACAGCTGTTTGGATGCTCTGGAAAACTGGTGAAAATTTAATCTGAACAATACTCGACAACGGCGAAAAAAGTTATAAAATAGTTTGATGACGTGTTTCAACTGCAATATGAATGCAACGTCGGTGTCCGATAGCTATGGATGAATGTTTGATTCTTGTGGAGTATTAAAATGTTCGGTTCTTTTAATATAATCAGAGCGAAGGCCGCGCTTAATTGGTAGGGGACCGATGTGACGCGTGCTCGTTGGGATCGGCTGGTGATGAAGAATGGGGATGAGTAGGATGTTGGATGGGTTCTTATAATGATCATGTAAACGGAAGCACTTCCCGCGATCTGCACACGACATTATGATATACGTCATACCTTAGTCACATTTGCTCTACGGCGGCCGTACAGCGAGTCGAAAACAGCCCTTTTAACATTTGTGTACTAGCTACATTAGGTGGTTTGAATAAAGATGAATAAAACACCTGTTTTCGACTCGCCGTATACGGACGCCGTAGGAGAAATGTGACTGAGGTATTAAGTAAGGGAGAGAAAAAGTTGAGAAAGGGTAAAGGATGAGAGGGGGAGGTGAGGTGGCTAACGGGAAAGGAAATAATTAACCGAAAGAAATACACAAATCTAAAAAATGTGGGAAGGAAGGGGGAAATGAAAAGAAATAAGAAGTAAGAGAGGGATACAGAGCGAAACGGGAGAGAAGGGGGGGGGGGGGGCAGAGATAGAGGAAGGGGGTTAAGTATTGGGACATTCTTTGAGGAGGGCCAGACATGGAGTATGTGATAAAATTTTCTTATTTATAAAGCTGCGAGCGAGCGAAGCGAGCTAGCATAAAACTTTTTTATTACAAAAATATAATTTTGGGATAGATTTTGACATACTATTCAGAAAATTATATCATATTTCACCGTTTTCCCTTCACTTTTCTTTATATTATCCGGGCATGGCTCCAAGCGCCCCCCCCCCCCCCACCATCTGTACGCCAGTGGGTGAATGATATTGAAATCCTATAATAGAAAAAGGGATGTAGGAGTTATTGGGGAGGGGGCTCTTTGTGGTGACAAAATATCGTTTAATGCACAACTTAAATAAGATAATCTCTATATAACTATTTCTTGAAATGAAACCCCATAAATCCCGGAAACAATTACCCCTGCTCTGAGAATTTTTTTCAGAAAACCAACTATTTAGGTGATTCATGGGTGTAGGCACGGATTAAGACTGAAAAACTCTCGGGTGGATGACCGCTACACTTTTCCACAATGACAATCAAGGCCTGTATAGAATACACTCCCACATTTTACGCATTTTCGTAAAGGGATTCTCCAGGCTGTAAATGATATGATTTGAACAAATGAAGTAAAATCAGACAAACAAAACACTGAAAATTTCATCAAAATCGGTCAAGGAATGACAAAGTGATGACACCGTTTTGCATTATTCTATTGCATTATTTTGATGAAACAGTTCTATGCGTGTCTTATGCATTATAGGCAATGATCATCCTGATGATGTCATATCCAAACTTATTATTTTATCCTATTGTATGAAATGAAATTTATTCAAATTTTGTCCACCAAGATGTTGAAAAATGAACTGACCGCTGATTTGATACATTGGATATTTATTGCTGCAAATATGTTGCTATAAGGGAGACATATCTGTCATAATACCTGTATAAAATACAAAATAATTATGTTTTCATGTAATGACACAGCTAGAAGAAAGGGAGTACATAACATCATCCTCCCAGCTGATTAATGTTTTCACCAATATTGCTTAAATTTAAGATTCACAGACTTCGTAATTTGTCATCGGTTTTGATGAAATTTTCAGCATTTTCTTCGGTTAATTTACTCTAGATGACTTGAGGTATAATTATTTTTAGCCCGAAGTATAAAAAACAGAATACGAACGGGTGAGAGACCCGGAAGCATGGCCGTTCCGTATTACCATGGCAACGGGTTCGCGTGGTGTTAATTCTAACACGAGCTGGTCTCAAAGCTATTACGTAATCTCCATGGTCTTACGAAAAAGGTAGTCTGAAATCGAATCTGGACTATTCCTATATAATTCTCTTTTCAGTGTCATAATTGGGTTGGGGCTTCAGGTTATTTTTTTCAGGTGATCTCCGGGGAAGGAGGGGGTGGACAATAATACTAAATGCCAAATTTGCAGTATTTATAATATCCCAAAAGGAGCCTGCGGGTTTTATATAATCCAATATAATCGCACCCCCGTGCAAGCAATTCCCCCATTATTATTCTTTAACCTCCTTTCCTTTCTTTCTCCGTATTATAATCTATTTAATTTTTTTCATTACTAGAAAAATGAAAGGGCGTGGTTGTCTTCACTCTCGTCGCGACGGCCTGAGCTCTTTTTTTTTCAAATTCAAATTCGTTTATTTCATTTTGAACTGAAACAAGTGAATTATTACAATGACATTGCAATATATTCACACAGACAATAAAAATCGAGGTATATGCATATACATCAGTGCACATAATATTTTTCCATGAATAAAAAAAACCAAAATTTAAGAGCAAATTATCATTAATGTGATCAGTGCGTATACATGGCAATAGAAGGATCTGCTGACAATCAAAATTATGGGGTAAATATAGTTCGCAAATAATGAGCTCATTAATATTTAATCGAATTAAGAGATTAAATTATTTATTAACCTGTATTAAAAAAATAATCATGCATTATTATCAATCAGTCTTCGGTACTCTATCAAGTAATCTGGAAGAAGGATTGAAGTATGTATTAGTTTAAATAATAATCATTCAAAATTAATTATCAAGTCAAAAGGGGCCTAAGCTTTCGATCCTAGCAGAATCTTCGTCGGAGGCAAAATGACTAAAAATTAATTATCAACATCCCTGTCTTATTCCTTAAGGACAAGTCCACCCCAACAAAAAATGGATTTGAATAAAAAAAGAAAAATCCAACAAGCATAACCCTGAAAATTTCATCAAAATCGGATGTAAAATAAGAAAGTTATGACATTTTAAAGTTTTGCTTAATGTCACATAACAGTTATATGTACATCCTGGTCAGTATGCAAATAAGGAGAATGATGACGTCATCCACTCACAATTTCTTTTGTATTTTATTATATGAAATATTCTAATTTTCTCCTCATTGTCAAGTGAAACAACGATTAAAATCCTCCTGAACATGTGAAATTAGCATTGTTTAATATTATATGGTTCAATCAAGTTGGTCCTTATTGTCAAATCTGTAAAAAATTAAATATTGTATAATTCAAACAATAAAAAACAAAAGAAATAGTGAGTGAGTGACATCATCGACTCTCTCATTTGCATGTCACTGAGTTGCACTGGCGTAAATCCCGGGGGGGGGGGGGATATATCCCCCCCACTTTTCGAGGAGGGGGGGATGGCCTGTACAAATATCCCCCCACTTTTTACGAAAGAAATGAAAAAAATCACAAGAGATAATTGTTTAATTGGTGAAAATTCTTCCTAAAATACCGCTTAACAAATAAAACAATATTATTGAATCATAAAATGCAAATTAAGAGCCAGTTCACCATTTCCAAACGAAATACTTATGTCCTTATTATAACATTGAAGAGAAACCCCCGTTTCTTCCAATTCATCAATGTTGGGGTCTTTGGGAAGGGATTAAGATGGAATGTCAAAATTTTTTAAATGTAATCTCTAATAAAACCATTAAACCATCATGGGGTAAAAAAGATAATAATATTGGAGGGGTATTTGCCATATGGACATACAGTGGCGTAACTACGGGGGGCATGGGGGGCACATCCCCCCCCCCCCCCATCGGCTGACCAAAAAAAAAAAACGGGGAAAGGGGAAAAGGAGAAAAGAGGGAGAAAGGAAGAGAAACGTAGTGGGAAAGAAAAAAATATTATTCATTATAATGTTATAATGTTATATTATATTATAATTATGTTATGTTACATTCAATAAGAAACATATTTATCATAACTTTATGAAACATAATTTGCCCAGGGCCTACGTCTTCATGGTTTCTGGTGCTCGCATTGTCTGTTTAAAGTGATATATAATCCTGTTGTACTAAAACATCCCGTTTTCAAGTCAATATAAACCAAATATATTTCCTAGCACTTGAGTTATCATTGTTTTATGTAGTGACATATGCTTCTTTTTCACGACTCAAAAAGTGATTGCCCCATGTTAAGGTCTTCGTATATATGAAACATTTCCTGTCCGTAATTACGTTCGTATTAGTGGATTGGTGAGATATGTCTGCTTTTCATAAATTCCTAAAATCAGTCCTTAAAATGTCCCTTCTGATCTGAATATCAAAAATTTTCAGCTCGCGCTTCGCGCTCGCATCATTTGGTTAATGAAATACGTATGGTCCTAGTTAATTCTTACAAAAAAACCTTAGAATGCCCCACTTCAGGTCTGAATTATCTAAATTTTCAGCTCGCGCTTCGCGCTTGCATTGTTTAGCGAGACAGGTACCTATCATGATTACACAAATTTGATTATAATGTCCCTTTTTTTGGTGTGAATATAAAAAAATTTCAGCTCGCGCTTCGCGCTCGCATTATTTGATCAGTGAGATACATATCAGTTTAATGACATTGTCCTTAAAATGTCTCTATTAGGTCAGTATAACTGGCAACTGAGCGCGCTCACTAGCGCACTCACTCAGTGATTCAAAAATTTTGCTGGTGCCCCCCCCCCCCATGCCGTGACCCACGGTACGCCACTGTGGACATATCAATGGCAATTCCTTGCATATCTAAAAACATGATTGCAAAAAAATGCCAAAATATTTCAGTCATCCCCCCCACCCATCAACACGGATTTACGCCAGTGCTGAGTTGTGCATATCACTGTTTTGTGAAAAAATAAGCGAAACTTTAAAATGCCATAACTTTCTTATTTTACATCCGATTTTGATGAAATTTTCAGTGTTCTGCTAGATTGATTTTTCTCTATTTATACAAATAAATTAACATTTTTCTGGGGTGGACTTGACCTTTGATATATCAATTTACATGTGTATTAATTTATTTCCCATCTGTTTAAAACATAGTATTATAAGATATCAGAATAAAACATTAAATATCATTCACTTTTGGTTTATTAAAGAAGGCCACAATTTGCGGCAAATAAAAACAAGGATTTTCGGTTAGCGACGTACTTGACCTGGAATACGTATATGCGTCATTCGGTACGGTGCACCGATCGACTGCAGTTGTGAACGGGTGCGTGCTTAACACATAGTATTATAAGATATCAGAATAAAACATTAAATATCATTCATTTTTGGTTTGTGTATTAAAGAAGGCCACAATTTGCGGCAAATAAAAACAAGGATTTTCGATGAGCGACGTACTTGACCTGGAATACGTATATGCGTCATTCGGTACGGTGCACCGATCGATTGCAGTTGTGAACGGGTGCGTGCTTCGATGTTACGTAATGCATTTAATGATAATAGTACCTCATATATATCATGCTAAATGGTAGAAATCGGACATCGTCATAATCCATAATTAATCCCAAGATCCTAATCAAAATCAATTAAGAAGATATCTAGTACTGACCCGTAGGCCTTACACGTCAACGAATTACGCGCGCAGACCTGAACGTCTAAAATGAAATGTTTTGTAATATAAGATATATTTATGTAATTTTTATAAACTGAATTCCTTTTCCTTATTTGGGCTCTTATCATAGGCGGCGGAAGCGGGGGGACGGGGGTCCTGTCCCCCCTAAATTTGAGGTGGGGGACGGACCCCCCCCTAAAATATCTGTTGATAACTTTTTTTTTTTTTTTTTTTTTTGCTTGTCCAATTTTTTACCTGTGTCCACCCCAAAATTTCAGGTGGACCCCCCTAAATTTTTTGGCTTCCGCCGCCAATGGCTCTTATTATCATAATCCAGGAACCTCATTGTGGAAGTTTCAATGATATAATCTCGATCTATGGGGAATTTTTTCTTGAAACATTATATAGATATACTAACGGAAATCAAGAGGAAATGTAGTTCCGGCTCTTTCCCCTTATCACCCCTCCCACCCCCCAAAAAAAAAATGAGTGAGGGTTAAGATGAATAGGGCAAAATCTCCAATATCGACTACTTAAACCATATATTTGTTTTTTTAATATACCTATATGCAGCTGCTGTGCTTGATTGTTTGTTTCTTTTTTTATTGTTTGTTAATTTTCCACTAGTTTTTAATTATAAAGCAATATTCAAGATAGAAAAGATAGCATCAAAAAGCTTAAACAAATAAATGTTTGAATAGTGTTTCTGAAATATAGATTATCAATTTGTTGGGGGGGGGGGGTAAACAGAGACTTGATAAAAACACGATGTAATTTCGTTTGAAAACAGAAACAAAAACTTATTCAAACAAAATAAATAACAAAATAAAATATGTAAATTGTGGATATATCGCTTTTCATCATGTCCGTGCAGATTCAATAACCCTAATCCTAAACCTAGAGCAAACATTATTTATTGATTATTATTTTTATAAGAATCATAGAAAAAGTGTACTAAAATATCATTCTTTATCATGCTATTTATTCATTTATCTATAAATTTATATATTTATTTATTTATCTATTTATTTGTTTATTCATTCATTTATTTGATTTGGGGGAGTGAGAAACATCTTCGTTGCTTCTGTCGACTATTATGAAATGATTGGCCATTACTTTCAATATTATACAATATAATGTAACCGAAATGCTAGGTCACTGAATTGGGGGCGTATCAATCATTGCATGCTTCTCAAACTAAATCGAGTTTCATCTTGCGGGATATTTGTTTTTTTATTCGTAAATCAGGAAGTGTCTTAGTTTTGAAAATACTTGGCCCAGTTAGGTATGTCATGTTTTCATGACGTACTACAAATTATCAACAATTTTCGTTCAAAATTGGATTAGAAATGAATTCATATTGTTTAGATTTGGGTCGATCATAATTTTGCATCTAACGAATTTGCGAACTATTCTAAATATTTATATCATATATATAATTTTCTCACTAATGTTCGATTCGATACGGAATTATTTTTTCATTACAGGGGACCCTTTACACGCTTTATCGAAAATAAAAATTAATACCAAAATATTATCTTTCTTTTGCTCAACTATTGTCTGTTGTATCTCTCCTTCAATGTACTAGGCCTCCAAAATCTTGCCCAGAATTTTGTTGAGGACATTATTTCGCTCAAGCCTAATCCGCTTCGAATAACTGTTTCGCATGCGTACCGCCATCATTTTTTTTTATATATAAATCAATTATTATTGTTTCTTAATTTTGCACAATAGTCATTTCATCACAACCAGATAAATGTTTTCCCGCGTTGACGCATATTATGTGATAAGAATTATGTCATTCAATGAATTCATTCTATTGACGTACATGTATATATGGGTGGAGAACTTGTAGTTTTTCAAGTTATTCCCTCAAAAAAAGAAAAGATAATAAGAAGGACTCGGAGTTTTTAAAGGTGTATATAGATGATATTGAATAAGACACAGAAACTCGATACAGTACCACTGGCGGATCCACGGAGGGGGGGGGGGGGGCAGCCGGCTAGTGCCCCCCCCCCCTTTGAGAGGCACAGTTAAAATTTGAAATGTAAAAATGCCATAAAACACAAGTGTGCCCCCCCCCCCTGAAAGTATAAGGAATTTCCCCCCTTTTTTGCTTGCTCGTCAAATTTTTCCTCGGGAAAATGTGCCCCCCCCCTTTTTGGAAAATCCTGGATCCGCCCGTGTGCAAGAAGACTATTTCCTCTCATTGACTGACCCTCGTCTCACTCTAAGAGGTGTGTGATTATAGGGGCGAGATTAGTTCTTTTAAATTTAGAGAGGTTTGATTTGATTTGATTTATTTATTTCCACATTCCAATAACAAAAGTATATACAAGTGTAATCATTTTTTTTTCTTAGCATAACAACAATAAGCAAATGACATAATTAGTAACATATGCATATATACAATCTAACAATCTAATTGAAATATATTAATACCCGATAAATTTCTTTTTTTTCAATCATTAAAACAAATAGCAGAAAAAATTATATATATACATATATCGACATAATACATTTTGAAATGTGGGAGACCTTCATCTTAAGATTAGAGCTTGAAATTGATAAAGGCCTCAAAAGGAAAGGAGAAGGAAAATCAGAGGTAATATATGGGTTTACAATTCCATTCCCTATAATTATCATAACCGACTATATCATAACAATAGACATAATAATAGAGCAGTAATTGGATATAGGTTTTGATGGGTTGACTTTTGATTTGGATATTGCACATAGTTTTTCTAAAAAAATAAATCGATTTAGCGAAGCGAGTGTGACGGAAAAAACAACATTGTATTCCATGAGAAGTAATACATTATTTCCTAATATATTTGCATTAAAGCATTCGAATGAGTCTTCTATTCAATAAAATTGTATTATTTTCAATTATATTTGTGTGCGAAAAATCGAATAGGTCATAATAAATATTCAAGTAAATTGCAATGACCATTATGGTGTTTGAAACGACAATTTTCGGGGATTTGGGGTTCGGTGCCTCCAACACTCGCTAGAGATTGAATCGTGCTTCGAAGCTTTCTTTGAAATGCATTGCGTAAGTACTTATATCATGTTATATGTTATGTTGATGTTTCCTTGGAATGGATGTCTTCCTCATTAATTTCACCAAGGGTTTCATTTTATCAATTGTCAATGATTATTTGGTGGAATCCCCAAGTCGGTTCCCACGGAGACCCTTAATTTCTTACACGTAATTACAAACGAGCGTAATTGCCGTTGAGTGAACTTTGTATAGGTTAAAGGGATGGTCCAGGCTGGATATATGTATACCTCAATAAATAGCGGAAAATTCACAAAGCGAAATGCGGAAAACTTGATCAAAATCGGATAACAAATAACAAAGTTATTGAATTTTAAAGATTTGTTTTTTTTCCGGTGAAACAGTTCTAGACATGTCTTTATGAATATTCATCAGGTTGGCTGATGATGTCATTTCCCCCACTTGTTTTTTGTATTTTATTATATGAAATTAGGTTTATTCAAAAAATTTCTACCAAGAACTCAATTGGATTAACACCTGATTAAGTGCATTACATGTAATTATTTATTGCCGCACTTATTTCATCATAATGGAGACACATTTACACATGTATGAAAAAATGAAACAATTATGATTTTATGTAATAGCATAAGAAAAAGGAAAGTGGGGATGTGACATCATCAGCCCACCTAATGAATAGTCATGACGATGTGCATATAACTGTTTTCACAAATCATTAGCTTAAAATTCAATAACTGCGTTATTTGTCCGATTTTGATGAAATTTTCAACATTTTGCTCTGTGAATTTTACTCTATTCATTCGGATATAAACATTTTCAGCCCGGACCATCCCTTTAAACTGTCTTCATTCTCCGCATGGTGGGCACGTTTTAAACGCTGTACAGTGTTTGACGTGTTATTCAGATGAAATAAACTATTTATAGTGAATTTAGTTTTGAAACCCCCATAGATTACGTCATTTTCTACCATCGTGGATAT
This sequence comes from Lytechinus pictus, assembly GCF_037042905.1. NCBI lineage: Eukaryota > Metazoa > Echinodermata > Echinoidea > Temnopleuroida > Toxopneustidae > Lytechinus > Lytechinus pictus. The sequence goes on from NC_087263.1 coordinate 5,208,181, forward strand.
CATTTCTTTACTCGCCAAGTTTCAAATCAAAGCATAATGGACACCAAATATTTTTTTAAATCTGAAATTCAAATGGAAATATAGATTGCTTATAGTTTCGTGTGCGTTAGATTTATTTTCCGACTGGTTTTACCGTTTGATGTTACTTACATGGAAGCAAAAAAATAAAAATGAAATAAAGGGAGGAGGATTGGTAGTAAATAATAAGGGTGGATGGTGGTCCAGAGAGGTAGAGAAGATAAGAAAGTAGAGAAGAGAAAAGACGAGAAGAGAAATGAAGAAAAGAAAAGAGACGAGAAGAGAAGATATAAGAACAGAAGAGACGAGTAGAATGGAATTGGTAGTTCTTTTCTATTGCTCCATCTTCAACAAAGCCTAAACGCCACCGCAAACCATACGACTGGTCCACTATCCGATTTTGGAACAAATCGCATTTTGCTCATTTTCTGAAAATGTGAATGAAAGTTATATTTTGGTTTGAGGTCGAAATTAACTTAAAGAAAAGCAATATAACAATCGTGGGCGATTGAAAGTCTTAAAGTTGGAGTAAATGCCAAAATTAGTTTCAAATCATCGCCAGTCATACGATTACTATGACGTCACTACGACTAGATATTGAATTTGCTATTATTCAAAATAAGGATGAAAGCATAGTCACAGATTCGAACATACATGTAGGTATTTCATTTGTACGATGATTTAGAACATTACACGCAGTGGCGTACCTGGCAAATTTCGTCAGGGGGGGGGGGGGGGGGGGGGGGCAAGCAACAAGGATGAGCAAGGTGGGGGGGTAGTAGGCATGGATGTATAGGCACAATTTTTTCAAGGGGGCTGCTAATTATTGCCCAAATATCAACTTCACAGTTTTTAATTTTCGAGCGAGCGAAGCGAGCGAACATTTTTTTTTCAATAATTATTTAGCCTTTTTACATGATGTAAAACGTGCAGAAATTATACATTCGGTCATAAAATTACCAATACACAAGGATATTTGGGCACCTCGCAGTCCTCGTTGCCCTGAATTTTGCAGCCCCCCATACACGTTTGGATGTGTAGGTCTGGAAGTGGCACTGAAGGTGGGAAAGGTTACCCAGGGGGTGCCCAATAAAACAGTTGGGATCTTGCTACTTCTGATATTTGCTATCGGGCGATTGCACTTTATTTTCGAAATTAATTCTTTTTTGGTATATCATTCCAGAAATGAAATGTATTGGATCGTAATCGATATATTTCTAATCAAGTGGTAATTGCAATGTTTATATTAAAATACAAATTGGTTTCTAACTGAATAATTTATTGATGCGAGCACGAAGAGCGAGCTGAAAATTTGAGATATTCCCCCCTGAAAAGTAGACATTCTAAGCACTTGTTTTCTAACTATGAACAAGATGGTAGTTAAAAACAATTAATTGGTGTGAGCGCGAAGCGCGAGCTGATTTTTTGTTGTTGATATTTCGACCTGAAAACTTTACATTCTAAGCACTTCATTTAATGGTGAACAGGATGGAATTTTATGCGAGTGCGACGCTCGAGCTGAATTTTTTTATATTCCAACCTAAGAACTTGATATGCAATTTCTATAACCGTGAACAAATTGGTATCTAATGATATATTTTTGATTTTTTATATTCCGACATGAAGACCGGACATTTTAAGCACTTAATTTAACTATGAACAGGATGGATGTACCTAAACATTCATATGTGAGCATGAAGCGCGAGCTAAAATTCTGGCCTAAGAACAGGATATTATAAGCACTTTTTGTAATCGTAAACAAATTGGTTTCTAACTAATCAATTGACGCGAGCAGGAAGTGCGAGCTGAAAATTTTTGATATTTCAACCTGAAAACTAGACATTATATCTTAGGTATCCAACTAAAAAAATTATGCGAGCGCGTAGCGCGAGCGAAATTTTTATTGTTTTAATTATATTACCTAAAAGTTGTTCTCTCCATTTCTCCTGTCCCTGGTCAGCCCAGTCCGTCCTCATTATCGGCATGAATGATCGGTACAGAGAGCTCTAAAAGTCGCATTGCGTAAAAATCACAATTTACCGATAAAAGTGAACAGTTTAATTGACATTTACCGACAAAGATGGTGGAACTAAAAAACCGAATCAGGTGGAACAGCCCCGTGTGCCCTACAGTTTATCATTTTTTTCCGACAGTCTGCAGTCCAGTTTTTGTTTTCCCTTTCTCTTAAACTCTTTCTTCTTTTCCCCTTCTTTCTCTCTCTCTTTTCCTTTTTTGCTTGTGACTCGTCAGGGGGGCAGTCTGCCCCCCCCCCTTAGGTACGCCAGTGATTACACGTTATAGATATTCCATGTCTCAGTATTAGCATCAAATTCTACCACGTTTTATTCCAATATCGGGTTGCAGACCAATCCTATGGTGGGCGCCACTCTTTTTCTTCTTGTACCCCCCCCCCTCTCTTCATCTTGGTGAAAATGTGAGTTTCTCTAATACCTCAGTCACATTTGCTCTACGGCAGCCGTACGGCGAGTCGGAAACAGCCGTTTAATTCATTATTATTCAACCAACCAATATGTAGCTGGTACAACAAATGTTAAAACGGCTATTTTGGACTCGCCGTACGGCCACCGTAGATCAAATGTGACTGAGGTATCACTCTCTCCCCTTTTTGCCCTTGCATAACAACCACAAAAAGCTCTCAACTTTGTAATACTCAATTTGCAAACAAGTATGTTCAAACAGTAGGCCCTGTAAGAATGAAAGAAAACTCCACCTATTTTTTTTCATAATTTTTATAATTTTTATTTTTACCTGACATTTTTTCAATATCAGTCAGTGATTAAATTACTTAACAAATAAAACATGTATACAAATAATGTACATACATACTTTTTGTCATGCCGAATGAATATGGAACAGACGAAAAGGGGGAAAAAGGGAGAAAAAATACAAAAAAATGATGACGATGATGTGCTATTACACAAATTAAACATCATCCTTTTTCACAGCCCATTTTATACATTATATTGTCTCAGCATGTATTTAAAAGAATACAAGAAAAGAAAACAAGTAATCTTTCACTTAGACAAAGTTCTTATTAGCGCCGCATACATTCCAGTTGTAATCTCCTTCCGCCCCTTCCTCTCAAATAACAGAAAAAACACAAAAATAAAAAGGAATAATACAGTTGCTCCTTGGCTAAAAAAAATATTACTTTTAAAGCTCCTTTAGTAAGGATTCAGAAGTAATTGCTATTCGTTCATTTAACATAACACCCCATCCATTCTTCCTTCATACTTTTAACAGAGAATAATTTTTCCACCCCACCCCCGTGGAAATCCTTGTAGAACTGATTGAGAGAGCAGAGTTGACTCTGCCCCCTGTGTAATGTCAAACACAAGAGGGCAGTCTTCCTCTAATAATGTCTTTGCCAAACAAAATACATGTACCAAGTAAATGGCTTAATTTGTCTAAGTATTGAACACTGGGCCTGGCACTTTCAGAGTTGCCTATGACCGATTTTTACCGATCATTTTCGAGTTAGGATGGCAAACGGGGGCTGGTGGCTTTTAGAAGGTATCGCCAATCACGATGGATACCGCTATCAATCACCCGTGGGGATCAGAAATATGCCTTTGACAACAGGATTGCTCGTTTTTAAAAAATGTATATAAAAAACACTTGATCGGTAAAACAGTAGCAATCAGAAGGCTGGGTAATCACAGATCCAATTTGAACCTCTGTTACATTCAAATAATCTGATATCATTTTTCCTTTAAAAACACAAGTTCCCCAAGGAATAAGTTTTCTCTGTAATTGCCTATTTTGGTTTCACTATCCCAAAAATATTTCCAATTGACTCAACAGCTACAGATGAGATTTTCCAGCACTATAATTGTAACTCCGCTGTTTAGTTTTAGTTTTTTTTTGCTGGAACACCCTGTGCACTGAAAAACTCTAGTGTTGATTTAACACCAGCCCGGATTCTATATATGTCTACACCAGAGAAGTGTTTGGTTTTGGTCTAGCACCAGATATGTGTTTATACAACACCAATTAGTATTAAGACAGCATCGGTTTGATTCCAAACTGGTGTTATTTCAATACTTCTCTGGTGTGGACAGATATAGATTCCGGGCTGGTGTGCAATCAACGCCGGAGTTTTTGCAGTGTGTATTACCTATTCCGTGGTGGGCCTTCTCCATACATGTGAGTCTGCATTGTGGACTTTGTGCTTAAATCAAGAATACTATTTCAACATAAAATGGACCAAACTCTGCTTACATTATATCTATCATGCACTGGAACATTGTAAGGTGGTGCAGAACAATCAAACGAAACATGAAATGACCAACATTTACGACAGGAGCCAACAAAACCAATTACTCATCAGCAAAAAAAAAAGGAGAAAGTTTAGGATGATCATGATGCATTAAAGGGAGTGTAGCTTTTAACCTTTTATTTTAGGTGTTTGTGTTTAGTCTAGTGGGTAGTTTATCTGGTATCAACCTCAAAGGACAAATTCACCCCAATAAAAAGTTGATTCGAATAAAAGGAGAAAAATCCAACAAGCATAACACCAAATATTTCATCAAAATTGGATTTAAAATAAGAAAGTTATGACATTTTAAAGTTTCGCTTAATATCGCAAAACAGTTATATTCACATCCTGGTCCGTATGCAAATGAGCAGACTGATGACGTCACCCACTCACTATTTCTTTTGAATTTTCTCCTTGTCATGTGGAAAAAAAATGTATTCCTCCTAAACATGTTGAATTACCATTATTTTAACAGTTTATGATTAAGTCAAGTTGGTCCTTGTCGTCAAATCTGTAAAAATTGGAATATGACAAAAGAAATAGTGAGTGATAGACATCATCGACTCTCTCATTTGCATATCACTGAGTTGTGCATATAACTGTTTGTGAAAAATAAGCGAAACATGAAAATGTCAAAACTTTCTTATTTCACATCTGATTTTAATAATATTTTCAGCATTATGCTTATCTGATTTTTCTTTATCACTTTAAATCAACAATTTTCGGGGGGGGGGGGACTTGACTTCCTGGAATGGAAAAAAGCAACCAGGGCCCTGGGAATGTTTGAACCCCCCCCCCCCCAATAAAAATAGCAATAAAACGAAGGGGATTTGAATAAAATTCTGCTATTTAGTATACATAACTACTAGGAAACCCAAACTACATTTTGTTATCATCTTGTCGTTGACGATCATTCCTAATTTACTATTTTCACAGACTGAGCAACTTTCCAAATCGAATCTCCCTGTGGAAAGGGATGTTCTCCTTGACCTGCGCAAGATTTCAAAGGACTGTCCCTCACGTGTAATACCATTATGGGGTTTGACTGGATCAATCACAACAAATGGAGGGGGGGGGGGTAGATTGCAATTTCCCATCACCCTTTCTTTGACAAATCATTAATAATTTACTCCATTCAAATAAACATTTTCCAAATCAAATTGCTCGACACAGGATTCGTCTTTGAAAATAAAACTGATCACAAATTGTACCCCAAATTGGCAATTTTTGTGTAACTTTGTCATCTGCGGATACCATATCAAAATAGAATGTACTGATTAAGTGTATTTTGCAATTCAAGTATTTAAAATAAAACGATAAATTGCGACTCAACAACAGCAAGAAACCAAGGCAATATGAGTGAAGGGATAACAATACTGTGAAAACAAAGTCTCGTGAACAGAACAGCGATATATCATGATCTTGAATAGCAAAGTAATCAGGGCCCCGTCTTACAAAGAGTTACGATTGATCCAATCAATCGTAACTCTATGGAAATCCATCAGTATCATAATTTTTTCTGCTGGAACTTTGCAAAATGTCCTTTGTAAACAAAGGAGATCCCACCAAATTGTCAGGAAATCAATGAATTTATGGATATACATTCATATCTAGATTTTTTTTTAATAAACATGCATTTTAAATGTTGACTTTGCTGGCTTTCCATAGTCGCGATTGATCAGATCAATTGCAACTCTTTGTAAGTTGGGGCCCATGTGAGCTATTAAAAACAACAAAAAAACATTGTATGAAAATAAGCAGGGCGTGTTTGGATGAATGGGAGACCACAAATCTCATCGTCACCAAGTGCTTTGTTTCACTGAAAATAATCAAGTGAAATTGAAGAAAATCTTGATCCTGGGGCCCATTGCAGAAAGAGTTGCAATCAATCGCAACTCTAAGAATCAGTCATGCGCAACTTGATTTTCAACCAATCAACAGCGTGCATTTGGGACTTACGCTTGATTTTTTTACTTGCGTTTAAACGCAACTCTTTCTGCAACGGACCCCAGTTGGTCAGAGTGTGTATTCGAGTTTTGTCAGACGTGTATCAATCAGATATGATTATTTACGTCTGGGACCGACCTTTAACGTCACCATCCGAAAGACGTGACCAGGGCTCGAACCTCGAACCTCTGCATCAATTTGTAACTTCCCCACAGCTTGGATTACAGGCGCACGCCACAACGCCCAGATAAACTAACAGGCCTACTAGAATAGGGAATCATGTTTGAAAATACTGGTTACAAATGTGCAGCAAGGTCTTAAGAATATGTGAATAAATCTTTCCCAATCTCTTCTGAGTTTGATAATAGTAGCTGGAAGTTCCTGGGGTGTATCACAAAGATTTAAGCATGGCTTAGAGTCGTACTTACATGCCTAATTGCCAGCGATATAAAAGGCATGAGAGCATTGGTCAGATCATGCCAAGAGGACGCGCATTACTGTGCATTGATCAATACGATCGCGCGTTGCATATCATGCACGCGTCGGCATTTAAGCATTTTAGGTCATACTTAAATATTTGTAAAACACCCCACCCCCGTCCCCTGGTTGAGTTGACAAAATATGAACGGCATTCATTGACCTATTGACTATTAAATTTGATCTTTTTCTCAGTGAGTATTAAAGCGATGTATACTATTCTCGGCTGTTCAATGAAGTTCTCTCACGATACCCCTTCAGTAATTAACAAAGTCATTACCGAAATTCAGCACTGCCCCCCCTTCAAACAAAGTCAAAAACTGTAGTACTACCGGTAACCCCATTCGCCCGTCCCTGCAGCCACGTTCCTGTCCAGGGGAGCATTTCATCATCATTTTTGTCCCACAAGTTGGACATGACATCTTTCCTTAATTTTGAATGGCCGAGGAGCACTGTTACTATGGTAACGGTCGGATAGAACAGGGCTTGTCGGACAACGCCAACAAATCAGTTCATGAAACGCTCATCACAAAGGTGTTTCACTAAGAGTTAAAAGTGACTTGATAAGTAAGAATAATAATAATAACAATAATAATAATACTAACATCATCATCATATTTTACCCAGGGTAGCCGCGTCAGTTCCAAAAACCTCTCCCAGAGTGCACTGCTTAACATAATATCATCATTACCCCAGCTTTAACACAGCTCCCTAGACTGGGGGGGGGGTGTTTCACAAGGATTTAAGTATGACTTTAAGTCGCACTTAAATGCTCAGTTGCATGCGATATAAAAGGCATGACTGCATTGGTCTGATCATGCCAAGAGGACGCGCACTACTGCGTATTAATCAATAAGATTGCACATTGCATATCAGATACGCGTTAGCATTTAAGTGCGACTCTAAGTCATACTTAAATATTTGTGAAACATCCCCCCTGGTGCTCAAGCATTCAAGGAATTTCTTCCTACCCGGTACCCATTTACAACAACTGGATTGAGAGGGGCAAATTTAGTTAAAGCCTTGCCTAGGGACGCGCGTGCTGTGTGGGATTCGAACACCAATGCACACAGTATCTAACGGATGACCTCATTGGATACTAAGCAGTAGTGTGCGCCCTCAGAGCATGGTCTGACCAATGCGGTGATGCGTATTATACTGCACGCAACTTGGAAATTAAGCATGATTTAAGTCAGACCTGAGTCTTTGCGAAACACCATCCTGCGCAGTCCCAACTCTATTTCATCTTTACTCTAGACCCTTACAACAGGGCAGCTTAAAACAAAATTAAAAAAACAAAAAAACAAGAAGCTTACAGAGGTATGGGAAGAATGGAGAATGCACGGAAGTGGGAAAGCAGGAGGGAGAGAGAAAGAGAGTGAGAGAGAGGAAGGGGAGAAAAGAAAAGCTACAAAAAAGAAAAACCATGAGAACTATTTCTGGAATGCGGGATTCGTCGAGGTGTTGTGGTGAAAGGATGCCGGCAGATGGGGGCGCTCTTCAAGCTTGTCGTAGTCGAGGTGGAAGTCCTTGGCCATCTTACACCAGCGATTGTAATCAAAGTAGTAGTAGACTCCCCTCTCGTATGTACTCGTCTTGACCTGGGGTTCCATGCCTGGTCCTCTGGTGATCCACACTCTCTCATCTTTATGGTATCTCCAGTCTCGGTTGTACCTGGTCAAAACAAAAAAAGAAAAAATTTCAAAGATATTAACCCTTTCCATACTTACTTCGCACCAATGCACACTTGGTGCTGCGCAACCTTCGCATTTCACGCTCGAACAAACGATCCATTGTTTCCCTCCCTGAAAATAATTCAGCACAGAGGGGTTCACAGCCCAGGTGGGTTTTTCATAAAGCTGTTCGTAAGTTAAGAGCAACTTTAAGAACGACTGGTGATCCTTTCTTGTGGTAAACGCTATATACATTGGTCATGGTTAAGCACGTAAGAAAGGTTCACCAGTCGTTCTTAGTCGCTCCTAATTTAAGAACAGCTTTATGAAACGGCTCCCAGGGCACAAAGAGTTAAAGTCAGATGGATACAGATGTGGGGATGCCGTGACTCAGTGGTCTAAGGCACCTGAATAGACACATGATAGTCCAGGGTTCAATCCCCGGCCACGGCACCTACACCCTGGAGCAAGGTATTCAATCAACTGATCTCTTTTATCCTATATTAAAATTAAATGGAAACTCTCCAATCATTCTTGATTACCGTGTGTGTACTTGTTAAAAAAATAAGCATGATGGGCGTCAACTTTCACGGGGAGTGGATTATTATTTGCTGACCCCAGATTTTGTGTAAAGCATTGGAATTGCCTGTTACAGAGATATCTCTGAGGGAAAGCAAACTCAGTGTACTAGAGAGAAATACTTCGGCCAAGCATGCTAAGCCTCCGGCAACTGTCAGGCAAGGAAAAGTGAGAAAATTACTTGAACATAATACAATTTCCAGTGGCATTACAAAGCATCTGCTGGTCATAAATCTTGTTTTACTCTAGTGATTTGGACCCCGTTCTCACTGCCATCCTAAAACTAGTTTAGTGGAAACTAGTTTAACATGTAATGAGAACGGTCAAAGCAGTCTTGTAAACGATCTTCCGAACCGGTAGAGAAAACCACCTCGCATTGTAGTTTTCAAGATTGCCTTGCATTGTGAAAATGGTTTTAGCGTATTAAATGGGGACACAACCGTACTTCGGGAAGCGATCTTTGCACATGTTGAGTGTAGAATGCCTATGCTGCGGTTTCAAATTTCGTGCGAAACTGATAGCTTACCCACAGCAACATGAAAGCTTTCTTTGAAGCGGCCGTGAAGTGGTTTTAAAAACCACTTTTGGGTGATCAAATAGGAAATGCTAACAAATCGATCTCCCAAACAGGTTTCCTAAACCAGTTTCCAGTAAACTAGTTTTAGGATTGTCATGAGAACGGTGTCACATTCCCAAAGGAAACACACGATAGCTTGACTTATAATGAACACTGATTGACACAGTTGAATTTTCCAGAAATTAGGGAAAATTTGACTTACAAAGAGCAAATTACACGCTTTGCATAACCTGGTCTCAAGTTTGCTTTAATCTGGGCGATCATTTGACACATGGAAGCTTGTGTGCAGCCACAGACCCTGATTGAAACTTTGATCAGCAAGTGTGTCTCCACGCAAAGACTAGCACATAGAAAACTTGCCGAGGGCCTTCAGTACACAAGGCATGATTAGGCTGCACATTCAGACCCTTAACTCGAGTGAAGGATTTGCACCTGTAGCAGGCTACATGGAAGCCCCCAAAATAATTTGAAAAGTGGAATACCACTAATAAAACTATCTTATTTATATCATCAAGGATACCATATTTCAACAAGTCCTTTTTGACCTCTGTGACCTTTGACCTTGTGACCCCAAATTTCTAATCAGACCATTGCTACTCCTATATGCATACATGTACAGAGATGCCAACCTAAAGGGATGGTTGTCAGGAATATTTACCATATTTGTCAGGAACAAATGGGAGTTTCTCAGGAACATCCCGCGAAGTAGCATCGTTTATACAGGGATGCCACTAGGTGTCCTCCAAAAATACTGAAACTCATCGCGGGCCAGGACAGTGTCCAAGAAAAAAAAAATTAGGGTAAAAAATTGGACAAGCAAAAAAAAAAAAAAAAAAAATTAGGAGGGGGGGGGGGGGGGGTCTGCCCCCACCTCAAATTTAGGGGAGGGGGGGGGAGGACCAAGTGGCTTCTTACCTTGTTGTGATCGATGACTTTGAAGTCAATTAGGTTTGAAAAACTGACGGTAGTTGGTTGTGTGTTTCTCATAGAACGCTAGACCAAAAGCTTCAGTCTCTGTATTTTGGTTGTTCAGCTGAGCTGAACCGCGTTGGCTCCACTCACCAATACATAGACTGAAGAGTTGTTGGCCCGTACATTAAGACAACGTATCAGCTAACCCAGGGAGCTCTGGGCTAGCTGATACGTACGTAACCCAAGGAGCTCCGGACCGCTTTTTGGGCCGGAGCTCCCTGAGTTCCGTATCAGCATGCAGCAGTAACGTTAGATCTAACATTCGGCGGAAACCCGATTTTCGGATCGTTTTTGGTACATCAAATGTCACATTATGAAAAAATAATTACATCCAAACTTACGAGAAAATATATAAAATTCAGAAACATCGTACCTTAGACCGCAGTTACCGCTAATTCCTTTCAAATGATGATCAAAACTTAGTCATCCTCGATTCCTTCGTTGGTCATCGTAAGTTGCCATCTTGGATGACGTCATCATCTTTACAGTCGTATTTACCAGTCGCTATTATACCGCGATTCGTGCCGCTGATTTGTGCTTGTCTATGTGCGTGCGTTCGGAACTTGTCGCTCGCATTGATTGGCCAGGATATCGATAATTCTAATCAGAAAGCCTTGATAAAAGCATAACTCAATGAACGTAGTAGGCAGTGCGCGCGTTTATAAATTATAGACTTAGAGAAACTCCCGTTGGTTTACCGTTGGCCACACACACGCTGCATGCACGATACATGTATACACAATACACGCATATACATGCACAATACACAATACACGCATATTTACACATGCACAGCACCAATACACAATACACATGTATTGTAGTTGTTTTTTCCGTAACCTTTTTATTGTTGCCGTAACACCGTAATTGGAGGAATAAAATCGGAACAAATACGGCGAATCCGTAACGGTTGGCATCTCTGCATGTACTTTGACCAAGTTTGACGTTGATCGGTCACCAAGCGCTTCTTTAGTTATCGCAAGAACACAAACAGGATGGACTGAAGGAAAAAAGGGATCACACGGAAACTAAACGACAGTATGACACCAATATACACCTTTTGATAAAATAAGAAATGTCTCATGCCCAGGACTGCAACAAAGGGAATATCTGTTTTCAAATAACAGCAATTAAGTTAATAGAAATTTGGACCATGATGAAAGATTGGCAACTACTCTACAATAGTGGTAATACTGACTACGTTACGAAATAAATAATGAGTATCACGTTGAATGTTGATGACAATAAAAGTATTAAAGTATTGTTATTAATAATAATAATGCTTCTGACAATGATGATAATATTCATAATAGATATAATAATAATGACAATATGATAACAAAATAAAAATAAAACAATAATATTAACAATAATAACAATAATAATATTTAGTAAAATATCAATAAAAGCAGTTATACAAATAAACAATATTAATGACGACGATGATGAAGACCAAATGCATGTATAATACCAATAAAATTAATAACTATATAGAGTAACTCACTTGTTCATATGTTTACCTGTTTACATGATTTATTCATTTTGACTATAGAATATAAGAATTTATTACGAGATTAATCGCAACGAAGATCTTTGCTATATATGATATATTATTCTGTTCTCTTTTCTATCTTGTATTATGTTCTATACTGTATGTTCTGCCTCGGCAGTAATAAGCCAGGACCTGGGCTACTTTTACTTCTTTTGTTAATTGTGTTTGTAAACTACTATGTAATTATTTTATTTTATATGTCATCTGATCCTTAATGAATATTGAAATAAAGTGATACAAAATCAAAAATCTACAGTGGGTGGAGAAACAAAAAAACATGGTGTTGGCTATACATCTTAAATATAGCTTTGATGACAGCTCAGGTTATTTGTAACACCATATAAGGTATATGCCTCGATTGTGATCATTTATCTAAATCTAGAGGGTAACCATACAACACAAGGTTACTCTTTGCGTCAAAAAGAAGACTGAAAAATAATGGGAACGGATGATTGAAAACATGAAATAAAAATCTTTATTAATGAAAAACAAAAATACTGATAATTAGAATAATCTCATTAATATTCCTTATTTGGGCTTCTTTTGTTCCAAAAATGGAAATTTCAATTAAAGTCACATTTCAACTTTTAAAAACAGACAAACAAGTCTTAATGAGACTGACGGTAAAGGATTTATATCTAAAGAACTATTTTTCTACTCAGTTCCTAGAATAAAACTTTTAAGTTATTATGAAGGACTGGAACGTTGAATAACAAACAACTTTTACGTGCGAACATGGGAAAAGGATAAATATTATTGGGAACCTTGTAACACATACTTTTCTTTATTGAATTACTTCCCAAAAATGTAAATGTCAGAAAAGGATAACAGTTGAAAAAAAAAGACTTATACAATTAGAATAAATGCAGCCATATAACACACATTTTGATCCTTACATCAGTAAATATCAAAAGGCTAAAACAAATCTTAGAGGGCAAACTTAGTCTTGAAAATGATAACAATTTGTTATGACATCTGCAGAAGCCACATGCAGGGTTGGCAGGTTAAAAAACGCTGTTTTATAACATGTTTCAAAACAACCCTTTTTTACAAAAAATGTGTTTATAAACACTACAAAAACTTATGTGCTGAAAATTTTGCTGTGATGTGATTTTAAATGATTATTTTTTTAACTTTCCTTCCTTTCTTTCTTTCTTTCTTTCTTTCTTTCTTTCTTTCTTTCTTTCTTTCTTTCTTTCTTTCTTTCTTTCTTTCTTTCTTTCTTTCTTTCTTTCTTTCTTTCTTTCTTTCTTTCTTTCTTTCTTTCTTTCTTTCTTTCTTTCTTTCTTTCTTTCTTTCTTTCTTTCTTTCTTTCTTTCTTTCTTTCTTCCTTCCTTCCTTCCTTCCTTCCTTCCTTCCTTCCTTCCTTTCTTTCTTTCTTTCTTTCTTTCTCCCCCTCTATCTCCCTCTCTCGCATTCCTTATGTGCTGAAAATTTTGCTGTGATGTGATTTTAAATGATTATTTTTTTAACTTTCCTTTCTTTCTTTCTTTCTTTCTTTCTTTCTTTCTTTCTTTCTTTCTTTCTTTCTTTCTTTCTTTCTTTCTTTCTTTCTTTCTTTCTTTCTTTCTTTCTTTCTTTCTTTCTTTCTTTCTTTCTTTCTTTCTTTCTTTCTTTCTTTCTTCCTTTCTTTCTTCCTTTCTTTCTTTCTTTCTTTCTTTCTTTCTTCCTTTCTTCCTTTCTTCCTTTCTTCCTTTCTTCCTTTCTTCCTTCCTTCCTTCCTTTCTTTCTTTCTTTCTCCCCCTCTATCTCCCTCTCTCATATTCCTTATATAACTTTACATATCAATCCATTAGAATTTTCTCAATCAAAAACAAATCTGAGTGTTATGCTTACTTTTTGTACAGGAGGAAAAAAAACTATTCGAAGAGCTGATAAACATGTATCTGTAAATAGTTACTTCAGTTTTTCCCTTTCACAAGCAACATGTGTTTAAAAATAAGTGTAACTGACTAACTAGCACTGTATCTTTGGGTTGCATATAACAGGGTGCTACATAACTTTTTAGAAGCACTTGCCCAGTCGGGCAAGTAAATTTTTGAATACTTGGAATATACTTGCCCGAAAATCTATTTCACTTGCCCGAAAAAAATCATTGAAAAAAAAGGTTTACCTCTCCAAAAGAAAGTTTTGCGGTTTTATAAACCATTGACCCTTTTCTCTCTTTTGACATGTACTGATCTACTTTGTTATTGCATTTCTTTTTCCAAAGTGATTTTATCTTGCCTACCATGACCAAAATTAGGGTCAATATATCATATCGACCCTAATTTTGGTCATTCTACTGTGAGAATTTTGCTTGCCAAATTCGGGCAAGTAGTTTTGGTCTTCAAAACACTTGCCCGACATTAACTTTTACTTGCCCCGGGCAATTGGGCAAGTGCTTATGTAGCACCCTGCATATAAAGATGAAATTTACGCTTACTAAAGTTGAACAAAAGTATAAACTCATTTAGATAATTTGCTGAAAATGTAAATACATGTACCCTTAAGTCATATATTTCATGAGTATATTTTGTGGTGAAATGTTTTAGCATTGTGCAGGGTGTAAGACTCTAAAAATCTTGAGACTGGAAAAATAGCCAAGAAACGTACCCTTCTATTCAATTATCGTCATTAGAAGCTTTTTTTACATTTTTGAATTATTAAATTTTCCATGATTTGTCAGTAGTAATTCTTCAGAAATGTTCTTTTTTCTGTTAGCAATTCAGTGAAAATCAAGTAGTCATCCATTAATAATTCCAAAACTGTGTATAGCCTAATCGTATTGTATTAGAAGAAATTGTATAATTAAAAAAAAATTAAAAAACCTGATTTAATATGTTTTAAAACATCTTAAAACAATGAAAAACTTTTTTTTTAAATAAAAATATTTTTATTAGAACCCTGGCCGCATGTATTTTTTCTATCATCAATTTAAAAAAAAATGGAAAAGCTGGTAAAGATCAGACTACAAATCGAATGTCAGAAAAAGGATTAGGGAAGTCTTGAAAAATAAGGTGGTGTTTAACATTTACAGAAGCCATACATATTCTCCTTTCATAAATACCAAAAATACAAATGTCAGAAAAAAATGATTATCCTAAAAAAAAGACAAGTCTTCTAAATGAAAATCAGGCTCACTAAATATCAAAAGGTTAAGTACTTTTGGAGAGCAAACAAATCTTGAAAGTGAAAATGTTTTTGTTTTTTTAATCTGCCAAAGCCTTAATATCACAACTTTTATTCCTCTTATCAATTCAAGAAATGAAGAGAGCATGTAAAGTTCAGAGACTAAACTTCAAAAAATTTAGTGTTAAATAAATCACAAGCTCTATTACCAAAGAAGTGGAATACCTCTGGCAATCTTGCTTGCAGTACGTG
The DNA here is from genome assembly GCF_037042905.1 of Lytechinus pictus. NCBI lineage: Eukaryota > Metazoa > Echinodermata > Echinoidea > Temnopleuroida > Toxopneustidae > Lytechinus > Lytechinus pictus. Next base: position 5,223,618 of record NC_087263.1, read on the forward strand.
ATTCAATATAGCAGCGGTTCTGACATAAAAAACATCTAAGATGAATAATTTGTTGGCAGTCATCTGACCGTCATATTGCGATACAACAGTGCAAAACCCATTGAAGGGAAAATTGACTTCAAAATTTGCTATAATTTGCACTTTTTGTCCTCAGCCTTGCAATGTTTTTATTGCTCGAAGAATACATTGTAGAAAAAGCCAAGACAAATGCTTAACAATGATATCTTTATTATTTATAATACAGAACAAAGAATTAGAGAGGTATCTCAAACGAGCTTCATTCCGTTTGAGCCGTTTAGATTTTCCCTGTACAAATGTCATAGGGAATACAACAACCCTGACATTGATCAGTGAAAACGTTGTATCGATTATTCACGGGCAAAGTCAATGCAGTGCCGATACGACGGTTTGGCTGACCGTGCATTTGCATATTAAGTGCGTGCAGCTGTTTCTTGCTTTGCTACTGTACATGCTCCATTGGGATTTGTGCATTTTATCAAAAAAAAAAATTTCATCGCCTTGAAAATCTCCACATATCTCAGAAACTAGAATAAATTGCTGCATAAAAATCTACTTATATGTATAGAGTAGGAACTAGGATTTGAACTTTAATTTTTTTAAAATATCTCAAAATCAATTTTTTGCCAAAATTGACTGATACGACAGTTTGGATGAACGCCAACAAAGTACTCACAAAAGATACCATTCATATAATAATAAAATACCACATTCATTGACCCTAAATGACCTTTTACCTTGATCATGTGACCTGAAACTCAATTTAATTAAACAATGGTATTTAGTGATGATCAAACATCGCAAACAAAAAGAGCAGCCGCAGCTGGAAAATTCATGTTTACAAGTTTGTTTAGGCACAATAAAGGACATAACAAAAACACAGTTAAAAAACATTAAAAAAGCTAAAGCAAATTCAGGTGAAAAGCAAAAAACGTTAAAAACTGAATATAATATATGAATGGTACATTTACATGTAAAAAATAGCCGACATGAAAGAGAGCATATGCGCTTCATTAAAGCCTGCCTATAGTGTTGGCAAATCCCCCCCAAATGCGTCCATCACTATTCTAATTCATTACTTGCTAATGTGAATGGGTATGCCTTAAAACAGGTATGATGTGAAGGATTTGAAATGAAAAGTGTTTCACAGGATTAATTTTGTAATTTTACATGAAAATTTAATTTCATCAGCTGCCGATGAAAATAAAATAAAAGCATGTTTTTTATTTTTATATACAATCTATTTAAAGCATGGAGTGGGCTGAAACTTTTGGTATATATTTCTCGTAGCTTTCAAATATCCAATCATTAAATTTATAGGTGCTCAAATATCTCTTTAAAAAAAAAAACATTGCCAAGAGAGGGCGCTAGATATCAAAGATTTGACTATTTGAAAGTTTCACAGAGAAGTGGCAGTTGGTAAAAGCTGTAATGACCTTTACACTTCAGTTAGATCGGTACATTAGAGAATACTTGATTATAATTCATATCATTGGCCCAATACCAAAGCTTTGGACAGGCTTCAAAGTTTCTGACAATGCATAAATTGAGTATAAAATACTTACAGTTCTGCAGCGGCTGCTAGCTGTAAGACATCCCCACCATGCGTGTAGTACAGGTGAAACAGAAGATCTTCTCCGTATCTTGATAACTTGATTGGCGCAAGCTACAAAACAAGCAAAATAAATCAAATAATGAATGCATGAATATTTGTGCTTTGCACATTTTTTAAACATTGTTTTTTTTTCTTCGTAAGTTTTGATATTTGCCAGTGTTATCTACCTAATGGTCGGTCCGATGACAATTATGTGGCCTCGGCCCTGGAGGTCTGAAGTACTTGGCCTTGGCCCCGCAGGTCTGAAGTACTTGGCCTTGTTTTGGGCCTTAGACTGTCTGGTACCGGCCTTCGACATTACCCCTGATATTTCCATGAGAGACCTTTCTTTTACAATTTATGCTATTTGGTGAGGTCTCCATATCTTTCTGTTTCACTATAAAATATTGATGAAACCGCTTCTGTACTAAATCATGTTTCTAATCTATGAAGGGAGAATTTGGCCTGAAACCCCAGCAATTTTTTTTCTGTTCTGAACCATGGTACACTTGAAACAGCCTTTGTGAATTTGGGCCATTGTGTTCACATGTATACTAACCTTATCTCGTATGTGTAGGTTCGTGAGATACTCTTGTGGTACGTGGTAGTCGATATCTTGAGGTCTGCTCGGCGCATCGGAACTCGGCGACTGGAACGTACTGTACAGGTTTCTATTAGAAAGCAAAGATCACAATAGGTACATGTTCAGTTTGGTGACAAGACAATTGCTCCGGCGACAATTGCTCCAGACTTTATTTCGTCTAAGATATAGAGTTAGGGTTAGTTTCACAATAGGATTTTATGTTAGATTTAGGATAGGGTATAGTGTTAAAACAAGGGTTCAAGTTGGTCATTCTGTTAGTGTGTGGAATTTACAGCGGAGCAATTGTCGCCAGAGCAAATGTCAAGGAACCGTTCAGTTAACAGAGGTGTAGAATGTAGATGTCATTTATAACAGCTACGTTACTTACTCTCGAGTACCAGCCGCACAGAAACAGCGGTAGCCTAACAGAACGTTAACAGTAAGCCCGGTCACATCTTTTGGATTGTTAAGTCAAAACATTTATTTCAGTGTGTAAGTAATGCATTATTGTAACATTAGGCATTGCTGCCACATTACTGGTTTTAAACAGGGCCTCTGTTAGCGCACTGTTAGCGCTAACAACGTTTCTGTGCGGTCAGTACAGATATTTTGTACACCAAATTTCATATTAACTCCATTATCTCTTTTTTTACAAACTCAACATATGTTGTGTCAGATACATTTTCCGATGATATATCTTGAGCTGAGGAGATAAGCTGCACATTGAGGAATAGGAGAAAATATCACATTTCATGAACGAAAGAAATTAAGAGGCAGACAGACATAGAGTTTGGAATCTAGTCTTCACGCTAGACATGATTTTAGTTAAAGCGTCAAATTTGGGTCAGTGCTTGCAGACTAGTTCGCTTCCCCTTTCAACCAGCATTGCCAATTTGAGGATCGCTACAGAAGGTAAATTGAAACTTTTCAAACTTTCTTATTTTGGCACCGATTTCAATGGAACTTTTCTTTTTAATTGCTTCTCTCCATCTTTTCTTTTCATTTCAAATTATTTTCTGTAGGGTTAATTCACCTTTAACCCTATCTAGGCCGGGGTATTTTGGAAGATCATATGGCCCCCCCCCCCTTGAGAACTTGGCTGTCGACCGCACGATCAGGCCAAAAATTGGCACGAAGGTTGTCTAGGACATTATCTACAAAATTGTATGGTAATTTACTTCATACAAATTGCTATTGATTGATTATGCTAATTTATGCATAAATTAGTATACATGCAAAATCATACTTTTTCCCCTCACTCGATAAATAAAGCTCCAAACGTTCTGATTTTTTTGTAGAAAGTCTTTGTAGTATTAGCAGCAAATGTACAGTACATGAAAAAATAGATCCATTTAGACCATTTAAACTAAAATAATCATACATTTATGATTTTTGGTTGAAAACACAATTTGCATTGACTTTGTACACAAATTCACGTTTTTGTGCAATTTTGGGTCTTGACATGCACGTACTAATTGTTGCATAATTTCGGAACCGCGTACCAGGGCGTCGCACATTTGGTCTAAAAAGATGCGCAAGACTTAAAAGTAAAAAGTCAGTGAGCGGCGCGATCAAAACAATTCACGAGATGGCGTAGTGACAAAATTTGTCGAGGGGTTCAAATTGACCCCCCCCCCCAGTTTAATAAGGGTTAAAGATGGAGTGAAAAGAAGAGCCTACTTACTCTGGAGAATTGAGATTGAGGCCCAACGTCGTGAGGTCGCTACCAAGGGCTAACTGGACAAGATTAGGATCCGTTTCAGCTGCTCTGATGAACGTTAGAAGTCCTACCATACCAAAGGGATCCGTTAACATACCTGGTGGGATGTTCATTACTTTACCTGAAAAAGAACAAAAATAATACACAATAAAACTACAATAACGATGAAAAAAATCAATAACAATCAGTGATGGGTAATTACAAAAACAATGATTGAAAAACCCGGAAAACAATTCTATTCAAGCAATATCTACATCTTCATAAAATTAACAGCAAAAAAAAAAAGAAATCAAAGTGACAAATATAGACATTAAAGTAATAGATTAAGATAGCTGACTCCACTGATGTAACTTTAGTAGTTATTTCCAGTTCTTTCTATAATCATTGGTTTAACTTATTATAATTCTCTTCCAAAGAAATCTGATAATATGCCTTCCGATCTTCAGTACTGATTTTCAAGGTTTGGGCACTGAAGGAGATACTACAATTATGGTATCATAGGCCCGTATTCTGAAGTCAGGTTTAACTATGGCAATGGTCTCAGTCTATACTAAAATTATGGGAAGCAGATAATGTTAACATATTGTTTAAAAGATATATTTACTGTTTTGTTTCCTAGTGCTTCAATGGTAAAGAAATCCATATTGATTACCATTCCCAGACACTTATTATTGATGATAATAATAATAATATGCAACAATTATATAGCACTTCATAGTAATACCGATGTTTCTAAGTGCTACATACTGTTACTCTGGCTTTAGCACAAATATCCTGATCGAACGCATTTAAACCACAACCTTAGACTAGGGTTGAGAATACGGGCCATGCTTGAATACATACCGTCTGGATGTATTTGGATGCCTTTGACCTCGTTGCCATTGCCATTCTCTTCTGAACTGTTATTATTCGCCTTGTCCCCGGGGAATCTTGCATTGTCTTTTTGTTCTGAAAAAAATAAGTATGGCATAAGAAACGAGGGCAACGTTATTACTTTAAGATTTAAAGTTCCAACATTAAGGTTAATCTAATTTCTCCACATCGATTATAAACATAGTGTAAGTGTGACATAGACACATTCTTGTTGAGCCAGTGCAATCAACATCTTTGAATGGTGTGTGCACTCTATAAAGTTACACTACTCCTGTTGTTGTTGTTACTATTATTATTATTGCTGTTATTATTATCATCATCATCATTATTACTACTATTATTGTTATTAATCATTATTGTTATTATTATTAATATCATCATCATCATTATTACCATTATTATTATTCTCATTATCATCGTCATCTTCATCATCATCATTATCATCATCATCATCTTTTGTCATATTTTGTCATATGTTCGCTTACTTCGTTGATTATCGGTTTCCAGAGTTACTTCGTTGATTCGAATTTGAAAGTTTGATCGTATTCGATACACAGTTGGTGTAACAGTTAACAGGTAACAGGTGTTACGTGTTTGAGAACTGTGAGAACTTGACTTTCTCTACAAAAACGTGTATATCTACTCTGGAAATCTACCTTGGAAATCTGATAATTCTCTTGCAACAAGGACAAATATCTCTCAACAACCTCACTATGACTGGAAAAGATATTGTTGCCATTATTATTATTCTCATTATCATCATCATCTTCATCATCATCATTATCGTCATCATCACCATCATCATCATCATCTTTTGTCATATTTTGTCATATGTTTCCAGAGTTACTTCGTTGATTATCGGTTTCCAGAGTTACTTCGTTGATTCGTATTCGAATTTGAGAGTTTGATTGTATTCGATACACAGTTGGTGTAACAGTTAACAGGTAACAGGTGTTACGTGTTTGAGAACTGTGAGAACTTGACTTTCTCTACAAAAACGTGTATATCTACTCTGGAAATCTACCTTGGAAATCTGATAATTCTCTTGCAACAAGGACAAATATCTCTCAACAACCTCATTATGACTGGAAAAGATAGTGTTGCCATTATTATTATTCTCATTATCATCATCATCTTCATCATCATCATTATCGTCATCATCATCTTTTGTCATATTTTGTCATATGTTCGCTTACTTCGTTGATTATCGGTTTCCAGAGTTACTTCGTTGATTCGAATTTGAGAGTTTGATTGTATTCGATACACAGTTGGTGTAACAGTTAACAGGTAACAGGAGTTACGTGTTTGAGAACTGTGAGAACTTGACTTTCTCTACAAAAACGTGTATATCTACTCTGGAAATCTACCTTGGAAATCTGATAATTCTCTTGCAACAAGGACAAATATCTCTCAACAACCTCACTATGACTGGAAAAGATAGTGTTGCCATTATTATTATTCTCATTATCATCGACATCTTCATCATCATCATTATCGTCATCATCACCATCATCATCTTTTGTCATATTTTGTCATATGTTCGCTTACTTCGTTGATTATCGGTTTCCAGAGTTACTTCGTTGATTCGAATTTGAGAGTTTGATTGTATTCGATACACAGTTGGTGTAACAGTTAACAGGTAACAGGTGTTACGTGTTTGAGAACTGTGAGAACTTGACTTTCTCTACAAAAACGTGTATATCTACTCTGGAAATCTACCTTGGAAATCTGATAATTCTCTTGCAACAAGGACAAATATCTCTCAACAACCTCACTATGACTGGAAAAGATATTGTTGCCATTATTATTATTCTCATTATCATCATCATCTTCATCATCATCATTATCGTCATCATCACCATCATCATCATCATCTTTTGTCATATTTTGTCATATGTTTCCAGAGTTACTTCGTTGATTATCGGTTTCCAGAGTTACTTCGTTGATTCGTATTCGAATTTGAGAGTTTGATTGTATTCGATACACAGTTGGTGTAACAGTTAACAGGTAACAGGTGTTACGTGTTTGAGAACTGTGAGAACTTGACTTTCTCTACAAAAACGTGTATATCTACTCTGGAAATCTACCTTGGAAATCTGATAATTCTCTTGCAACAAGGACAAATATCTCTCAACAACCTCATTATGACTGGAAAAGATAGTGTTGCCATTATTATTATTCTCATTATCATCATCATCTTCATCATCATCATTATCGTCATCATCATCTTTTGTCATATTTTGTCATATGTTCGCTTACTTCGTTGATTATCGGTTTCCAGAGTTACTTCGTTGATTCGAATTTGAGAGTTTGATTGTATTCGATACACAGTTGGTGTAACAGTTAACAGGTAACAGGAGTTACGTGTTTGAGAACTGTGAGAACTTGACTTTCTCTACAAAAACGTGTATATCTACTCTGGAAATCTACCTTGGAAATCTGATAATTCTCTTGCAACAAGGACAAATATCTCTCAACAACCTCACTATGACTGGAAAAGATAGTGTTGCCATTATTATTATTCTCATTATCATCGACATCTTCATCATCATCATTATCGTCATCATCACCATCATCATCTTTTGTCATATTTTGTCATATGTTCGCTTACTTCGTTGATTATCGGTTTCCAGAGTTACTTCGTTGATTCGAATTTGAGAGTTTGATTGTATTCGATACACAGTTGGTGTAACAGTTAACAGGTAACAGGTGTTACGTGTTTGAGAACTGTGAGAACTTGACTTTCTCTACAAAAACGTGTATATCTACTCTGGAAATCTACCTTGGAAATCTGATAATTCTCTTGCAACAAGGACAAATATCTCTCAACAACCTCACTATGACTGGAAAAGATAGTGTTGCCACTGGAAAGAAGAAGAAAGTGACCACTAGAAAGAAAAAATCTGAAGTAAATCTGAGTATGACGACAACGCCGAAGAAAAATGGCGAGACGTACGGCTCGTCGAAACGCCGCCCGAGACCAGCCGGTGATCACACAGAAGGATTGAGTGCCGATTCCAGAGAAATTTGGGAGGACCCTGGGAGCAGTCCTCGTTTAGCAGACAATACACCAATTACGCTTGACCGAACGCAATCTACACAACTACAAAAGGAGATAAAAGATGTTCTATGTAGTGAGGACATGCTTAACAAAATGGTGTCCCTAATAGTTGACGCCATAATGGATCCAGTATCGCAGAATGTATACTCTGCCATCAAGCTTGACCTTGAATCGAAAGAAAGAGAAATCTGTGAACTTCAACAAAAAGTGAAGAAAATTGAGAAAGAATTGGCAGCAGCAGAAATCACCCATGAAGAACAGGAGCAATACTCCAGAAGGAATAGTCTTCGTGTGTATGGGATGCCAGAGGTAGCAAATGAAGACACCGATGCTCTCATCATTGACCTCATCAACACCAAGCTCAAATTGGACATCAGCGTCACGAAAAATGACATCGATAGGAGCCATCGCGTAACGCCAAGAAGACGATCCGAATCATCTAGGAACCCAAGAGCGATCATCGTAAAATTTGCAAGATACAACATCAGGCAAAAGGTCTACGCTGCAAGAACCAAACTGAGATCACTGACAAATATGAAGGTTTTCATCCGTGAAGACTTAACTTCGATCCGACAAGAAATCGTCAGACAAGCTCTGAAAAGTGACGCTGTCACGAAAGCCTGGACGATAGACGGCAGGATCCGCGTCATCACAAAGAGAGGCGAGATCGTCACCATCCGTAACCTAGCAGATCTCGACAGACTTTAACTTCAGTCAACATGCTCATACGTAAGCATAATCTGTACATTCTTCCTAGTCCACGAATCCATCTATGAACATTGCTTTTCCATGTATCTATTGTTCTAAAAGTGTAAGAAAAAACCAGAAATCGATTTTATGTGTGAAATGTTCCAAATGGTCACATGTTAAATGTGGAAATGTGACAGACGATATATTTTACTCTACGCAAGATTGGATATGTAACCTTTGTTATATGAATCAACTCCCTTGTTTCGTACCTAATACACCTGAAAAATATACAACCCATCCAGAAAATTCTGAATCTTTTGCCCTAGAAGACAATGATTTGGATACATCTGTCTTTCCAAAAGACAAAGGTATGAAAATAGGACATTTAAATGTTCGCAGTCTACGAAATAAAAAAGATGATACACAATTATTTCTCAGTGCAAATCCATATGATATCTTTGCGCTATCTGAGACATGGCTTGATAGTGATTTCCCAACCGGCTATTTACATATCAATGATTATAATTTTGAGAGAAAAGATAGAGAGGGTAGTAGCGGAGGAGGTGTAGGGTGTTATATAAAGACAAACATAGTCTATAAGAGAAGACAAGACCTTGAAGATAACTCATTAGAACTGATGTGGATTGAATTTCAATTAAAAAATCATAGACCATACCTTCTTGGAATAGTATACCGACAACCTAAGGCAACGATTAGTGAATTTGAAAATATTGAACTTAATATAGAAAATGTTTGTAATTTAACAGATAAGGTATTAATTACAGGGGATATGAACTGCAATATGCTAACCTGTAATAACTTGTCACAAAGAGTATTACAAATGTGTGAAACATTTCAACTTAATCAAATAATTTCAAATCCCACTCGTATTACACCATATAGTAAAACATTGATTGATCTCTTTTTTGTTTCCCATGTTTTTGGTCCATTAAGGTCTGGAGTTCAGTCTATTGGTATAAGTGACCACTCTTTAATCTATGCTGTCTTAAAAGAGAATAGTGTGAAATGTAAACCAAAGATCTCGAAAATGCGGTCTCTCCGTAAATTTGACTCTGAATTGTTCTTGAATGATCTGTCTAGAGTGGACTGGAGCTCTTTATTTACTGACATAAACAATGTGGACAAAATGTGGTTAGACTTTAAAGCAAAGTTCATTGAACTATGTGATAAGCATGCGCCATACATCACTATACGTAAAAAGTCAAAACCAGCACCATGGATTACAGATGAATATTTATTACTTTCAAGAGATAGAGATTTTTTCAAAGCCAAATTTGTAAAGTGTAAAAATTCATCTGATGTAAGTCAAATTGAACACTTCTGGAAAAAATATAAGTGCACACGAAATAAAATAAATAACATGAACAAAAAATTGAAACGGGAGTATTATTGTAATAAGTTCAAAGATTTTTCAAGAAACGATCTAAAACAAAAATGGAAAGTAATAAAAGAACTCCTCCCAGCCAGTAAGTCGGATTCTCAAAATGACTTTAAGATAGAACATGAAGGTATAATGATTGAAAACAATGAAGACATTGGTAATGTATTTAATGAAATGTTTAATTCTATTGCAGATAAAATAAAGAGCTCCAGTACGCAAAGACAAAATTATTTGGATACTGATTATGATTATATGAATAATGTACCATTCTCAGAGAGTACCTTCACTTTTTCTGAAATTAAAGAGGAGTTTGTATTGAAAGAATTGAATGGTATTGACACCCGCAAAGCCTATGGTCTCGATGATTTGCACCCTGCGTTGTTAAAGGTTGCTGCAATAATTATTGTCAAACCACTTACATGTATATACAACTGTTCACTTAAAACAGGAAGTGTACCCAATGATTTTAAGCTATCAAAAATAATACCCATATATAAAAGTGGAGAAAAAACACAACCAATGAACTATAGACCCATTTCTATCTTATCAATTGTAAGTAAAATTTTTGAAAAGGCAGTCCATAAACAGCTATATGAGTATCTCAACGATCATTGCCTGTTGACTGACAGCCAGTCTGGTTTTCCGGCCTTTCCACTCAACCAACTCTTGCCTTCTCGATATTTCAGATTACATCTTACAAAATATGAATTGTGGGTTTATAACAGGCGGTGTTTTTTTAGACCTCCGTAAAGCATTTGACGTTATACCTCATGATAAATTATTAAATAAACTATCTTGCTACGGCATAAAAGAAAATGAATATAGTTGGTTTAAATCATATATAACAGGTAGAATACAGCGTGTTTCAATAAATGGTACTTTAAGTGATTCGTTAATCGTAAAAACAGGAATTCCTCAGGGTTCGACACTTGGGCCTTTGATTTTTAGTATATATATCAATGATATTGCCAATATGAAGTTTATGCCATATTCAAAACTATCTTTATACGCTGATGATACGGTGATATTTTGCAGAGAAAAATCTGAAGATAATTTGAAGCATTCTTTACAATCACAGTTTGATATGATAACTGATTGGATGGACAAAAACGAAATGTATATTAACATCGACAAGACTAAAGTCATGATCTTCGGTTCCACAAAGAAAATAAAAAGTTGTAAAATTGACATATCATGTAAAAATCTAACACTGGAAAACGTAAACAGCATCAAGTATCTTGGAGTTACTCTCGACCCAGTTATGAAATGGACAAAACATGTTAACAGTGTGTTAAGCAAACTTCATCGGGTCACTGCTTGTATTAGGAGGATTAAGCCCTACTTAACCCATAAGACACTGATTGATCTGTATTTTGCCATGTTTGTCCCTCATCTTGATTATTGTTCCGTAATCTGGGGTAACACGACAAAAACGAACATTAAGAGACTACAAAGAGCCCAGAATCGCTACGCCAGAATAATTCTCAATGCCGACCGATATACATCTACGTTATACTTACTGCAGAAACTTAATTGGCAATCCGTTCTCCAACGGATCAAGTTTAATCACTGTATTATCATATTCAAAATAATTAACAACCTTACCCCAAATTATCTAAAGAAGCTAATATCGAACAGGCCAATTTATTATACGACAAGAAATGCTGCAAATACCCCTCTTTTTATCCCAACTTCACGCTCTGAATATATGAAACTATCGTTTTCTTATCAAGGCACATTGATTTTTAACAGTCTTCCACTTAATGTCCAAACTTGCCTTACATTTCAATCTTTTAAAAGACAGTGCAAACAACTGAGCCACACATTTTAAGACCTTTTTAAACAAGTTATTTTTCCTTTTTTACTAAATACTGCCAAAATTTCCACAAAAAAAGGGGGGGGGTCCTAGGCAATTAGAGAATTGTTTCGTTTTTATTTAATTGTTATTTTATCATACTAATAAAATGACTATAATCTGATTGTTTGTTTCACAGTTTTTATATATATTTTTTTTAATTTTCCAGGCCAGTAGCATGATCATTATCGCTATTTCATTTTATTTTGATGTATTTTTTATTGTTACATTTCGACCACTCTGGGTATCCATCGTGTTTTTTAATTTGATATGCATGCTTTTAATTTTTATTTCTTTTATATTGTATGTAGTTTTTCTTTTGAATTAGTTCTGTATTATGTATTGTATTATGATTGTTTTATGTATTTTTATATGTACAGGACTCTCTCGAAAAGCAGTTTTTATGTACTGAAGAGACCACCCTGTCTAGAGAAAACAGAAATAAATAAATAATAATAATCTTCATTATTATCATTAAAGGGGTGGTCCAGGCCAGGTTTAATTTATATCCACTAGATAGACAAAAACCTTCTCTTTCCTATACTAAATTTTTTTTAAGAAATAAGAGGCACAGTTATTTTTTATTGAATTTTCAATTTTGCCAAAATCATATTCTGGCACGAGTCTGTACGATCCCAGAATGCAATGCGCAGCTTTTTCTGTGACGTAGCATCTCCACTTTGGCTTCGCTGGCTGCTGCTACGAGCGCGAGCGAGCTAGCTAGCTAGCTAGCTATCGCTCGCACGTATGCGTATAGATCATCAGCGCCGGCCGGGCCGCATACGTACGGTATTAGCTACATGTAGTTTTCGACTTGCATTGATTGCAGCCACCGTCGACCCTGTAATTCACAATTTGTTTGTTTCTCGCCGTTTATTTCATAATTTGAACAATTAATATGTCGGGTCCTGCGGGATATGCATTCCAACCAAGGTGGAATGCGGAAGAGTTGGAGAACCGTCGAAGAATAGAAGATTTGCGAATAGAAGAAGAAGAGGTGGAGGAAGATCCGATCGTACCGCAGCCAGCGGCCGATCGAGTGGGGAGAAATGACTAGTGTCGGTGCGGGAACTGCCCGGTGATGCCGACGGCCAGAGAGAGCATTTGGTCCTCGCAAACGACTCTACTCGCGTTATATTTGTATGTTTTTATGTCAAACTTGTCAGTCCCAATATTGTGAAGCCACTGGGCACATCTCTCTCGATCTCGGATCGGATTTGGTATAGAAAACGCACTTTTATGGTTATTTTCTCCCGGCCGAACCGAGCAGCCGTATGCCTGACACATAGGCATATTGCAGCTGTGAGACGTCGTGCGCTGGATTGTTGCGAAACCAAAGTGGAGATGGTACGTCACAGTCACGTGACCGATCTCGCTACATGTGCGCGAAATTTAATTCTTTTTGCCCCAAATAACCGTTACAAGAAATGCTCTTAAAAATCTCCAAAGTCGAGTAAGGAGATAATACTTTTTGAAATGGCTCCTGTAATTATTTACTACGGGCTAAATATTTTTTGGAGCTGGCCTGGACCACCCCTTTAACTATAACTGAAAACAAAATATTCAGTATATGGATCTCTGAAACATTACATAAAGGGGGCACACACATTCAGCTCCCATAAGCAATGAGTTATCAACAATGACCCTAAAGGTACCTCTGGAAAAGTGACAAGCATATTTAGTAACTTTTCTTTCAAAATGTTGTTTTTGTTTGAGGTTCAAACTTTTGTTTTAGACAGCTACTTAATGTATCTGAGAAACAGTCTGATATCGGTAACTCAATTTTCATTAAAAAGTGGATGTATCTTTGGTAAAAGTGTGTAGCGGTGTGCATTCATTTAAAGAACAGATTGTTGCGTTTGGTTGTGTATTATCTACCTATGTAAAATATGGTTTGATATTAATGGCTAAATTTTCATGAAAACTAGAAGTAAATCCTTTCGGAACTAAAGGTTTTGGGTATGATACATGTAGATACACAATTCAACAAACTTTTTACCAAAATCCACAATCTAACAACCTTTATCCGAGATAGTACACAATTCCACAAATTTATATCAAAGATACTCAATCCCAGATAGTACATAGTTCAATGCACTTTAAAAAAAAGATAAATGCATGCATAAATGACACATACCATTCTTGATGTTTGCTCCTGGAAGGGCGGGGAAGTCTTCACTCTGCATCTGGAACTCCGGAGTCGGTTCCGCTTGTTTGCTTACCATGCCTACTGGATTAAAATTAACATGGGGGAGAAAAAACAGAGAGACAGAAAAGACAAAACACACAACCATCCTCTTCTACGCCACTATTATAATCTTCTTCTAATCTTCTTTCTAGCTGAAATAATTTTGAGGGATCATAAAGATAAAAGTGAACAGCTATTTTTATTACTGAAATAAGGGGGTGGGGGGGGGGGAGGTGCAAAGAGATATATGAATAAAGAAAATGAGGAGTGCAATTTTTTTTTTAAAGGAAAGAAAGTTTTTAATGCTTACCATAAGCAGGCCTGCCTGCCATGGGATTTGGCTGGAACAAGCTAACATTCCCTGACGATGATTCTCCCGTTTGTCGCCCTCTCGTGCCCGCCAGGACTGGAAAGTCGGAGCTGTCAAGGATTGAGGTGTCATTTGCTAAGAGAAAAAAAGAGAGAGGTCCGTTATTCAAGTTATCAGTCCCCAAGGGTTCATATCAGGATGCCGGTTATTTTGGAAAAAAGAGATTTGCAGAAAATACATTTAAGGATAGAAAAATATCAGACATTTAGAGAGATTGTTTTAGAATATTTACATAGTTTATCATAATTAAACATTATGAATGAGAACCACCTTTTAATTTTTTTGGGGGGTATCAAAGGGGTGTATCAAGAAAATATTTGCAATCTATTGCAAATTTCTGATGCACACAAATGATATACCAATTGTAACTAGAGCAAATTGATTTTTAGTTCTTTTACTGCTTTTACCAGTGATCACGTGAAGATTTGAAATTAATTGCCAGACTTACGAAATTGATCGCAAGTACCTCGCAACGTCCCAACTTTAATCTGCATTTCTTCTTTGATGTTTACCATGATTTATTATCTATGCTGGCTGAAACAATAGTACAATATGAACCCCCCTAAAAAAACACACGCACTTATACATATGCAGTGTTATAGCTACAGTGGACGGAAGTGGTTGGGGCCAGCCGGCACAGAAGATTTCTGACCACCAATCATCATAAAAAAACACTGCTTCAGTCCACCACTAATTTCAAAAGAAAAGTGTTTCAAAACTAACTCCTTACAAAGAGGAATTGCACTCGCATTCATTGCCATCTCTAATCTTGTTTTATTTGTATAATTTACATTAAAAATGTATATATTTGATAAATATCAGTTTATTTTCAAAGATTTCCTAAAGTCAGATTATTATTACATTGGTGTTCCTTCACTTCGGGCTTTAAGACCACTAACTCAGCCTGAATAAACTTTGTTATGCCGAGAAATAGCGACCACCACTAAAATGGGTCTAGCTAAAACACTGTACATATGTACATCTACCAAATATTGTTCTGATTATGCAGATTATGAATGACACTCACCATTCCCGTAACCACCGAAGTTGCCGAGTAACGCGCTCTGTCCGCCGCCGAAGCTCGGGGGTCGATTAAATGCACCGATGCCGCTTGAGTTGGTGGGCGTGACTCCACTTCCGATTATCCTCGACTGTTGTTGCTGCTGCTGTTGTTGTTGTTGCTGCTGCTGTTGCTGTTGTTGTTGCTGCGCTGTTGAATGTTTCTGCTGCATAGCTAGAATACTGGGTGAGGTCCTGTTATGACTCATGTTTAGCATCCCCCTGTTGAAGACAAGAGTGAAAGGAACAATGTGTTTTATAGATGAAGCGCTTCAACAAGATGTGAACGGACTCCGACGATAAATAGGTTTATACTCACTTGCAAGAAAATATTTGCAATCAAATGCAAATGTTCTAATGAAATTTTACAATTAACAGATCAATTTTAACTGTAGAAAATCACTTTACACTCCCTGTTACTAGAAGCTAATCTGCAATTGACTGCAAATTGGCAATTAACTACAAGACGTATATAATTGATTTGAAGTAGTAAATAACCTTTGAATTGCAAATTTTTTTAAATTTTTTATATTGATAAATAATTAAAGTCATGATTTGTCACAATTTCAGTCACACACGTGACCAAGAATGGCCCACTTGTATAATACATATCATGCTATCATCTAGCGTCTCTACACTTCAAGAGGACTTTGGATATCATTTCACCCTAGTGCAAAAAATCATTGTTTAAGGTAAACTTTATTTGAGTGACAAACACTTATCTTATAGTGTTTTTCTCTTTTTATTCAAATCAAATTATTTGTTAGGGTGGACTTGTCCTTTGACTTCATTCCCGATCTGAAATATTTTTCTATTGCGGCTAATACTGTAATCATAATTGCAAACCTTTAGGTCAGACAGCAATTTTTATGCTAATTGGTCATTTAATAACTGCGATAATGATGACTACAGTCAAAAGCTTCCATATAGACGCTTAAGTTAATACTGTATGCAATGGAGGGAAAATAAATATTGTGAAGCATGCATTGTTGCTTATAAAATAAAATTTTCAGGGTTTCCTCTTGAAACATGAGTGCATACACAGACAGCATATAGGGCCCCACAGCTGAGATTTTTGCAAACCTCCACTAGGATATTCAATCATTTTAAAACCAAGAGGTGACGATAAGTTATCTTAAGGCCACCGCACACCTTACGACTGCTCGCTATCCGATTTTGGAACAAATCGCATTCTGCTAATTTTCTGATAATATGAATGGAATATATCTTTTTATTACAGGTTGAAATTAATTGAAAGAATACTAATATAACCATTTTGAAAGATTGCAAGCCTTTATTTTGGAGTAAAGGCCAATTTAGTTTCAAATCGTACGACTGCTATGACGTCATTACGACTAGGTATTAAATTTGCTTTTATTCTAAGGATGATAGCATAGTCACAGATTTGAACATATGTATTCGTACAATGATTTTGAACGTAACACAGTAAGATATTCCATGTCTTAATATTAGCATCAAATTTTACTACGTCTTATTCCAAAATCGGGTCGTAGACCGATCGTAAGGTGTGCGGTCCCCTTAACTGACCTGTTCGGTGATGCAGGGTTGGGAGGAGGAGGCATAGAAGGCATCGGCATGCCCGATGACGTAGGTAGACCTAAACTCGAATGACTCGACATGCCCGAACTTCGGGGAGGGAACGCTTGCTGCTGACTCGACATCCCTCTCGGTAACGCATTCTGGATGCCTAATCCTGGTGGAATAATCAATAAAATCATCATTAATGTAAAATAATGATGAAGATGATGATGATGATGGTGGAGACCCCAGTGTAAAAGAGAGTTAACAAATTTCTCCCTGCACTATTTGTTTAAGAGGAGGGGGAATTCCCAGTGTAGAGGGGAAAACCCCACTGCAGTGGTCCACCTGTGGGTGCGTCGTCTAGTGGTTCTGACTCTCGCCTTTTAAACAGAGGATCGTGGGTTCGAATCCTAGCCATGGCGTGTTTTCCTTCAGTAAGAAATTTATCCATACTGTGCTCACACTGTGCTGCACTCAACCCAGGTGAGGTAAATGGGTACCGGCAGGAATTCCTCAAAAAGCTGTGCACACCAGAATTGGTAGACTAGCATAGCCGGGGTGATATAGGAGCGCCTTGAGCACAAATCCTATATTATTTTATTATTAAATCCCTAATCATCTGTTATACCAGAAGAGACCAGAGCGACACAGTGATTCAGTTCACTTTTGCCTCCCAAACAGCAATTTCGCAAAATGAAATGATGTTAATAATGATGCTACTACTGCTATACAACTACTATAAGGCATTTACATGCCACAACATTTGCTCCGGTGACAATTGCCCAAGGCTTTTTTTTGGTCTAAGATATAGGGTTAAGGTTGCAATAGGGTTTTTATGTTAGGTTTAGGGTTAGGCTTATGATAGGGTATATAGAGTTAAATCCAAGGTTGAACTTGGTCATGCCATTAGAGTGCGGAATTTACACCAGAGCAATTGTCGCCAGAGAAAATGTCTTAGAACCATTGGCATAGCCTTATCTATCTAGCTACTGAGGTGTATTGTTATTATAATTATTACTACCCTTGGCTTTAGCTCAATTTACTACTTCAAACCCCAGTATATCCAAGAAACATTTTTGGACCACTTTGCCGAATACTCTTTGAATTTCTTTTGTAAATGTTACACAACTAGAGCTAATCTCTAAGAAATTTTCCTCCTTACCTTGCTGTCCGCCGTAAAAACTTCCTGAGAACTGGGAGAGGGACTGAGATTGCGATGTCATTAACTGAAAGAAAAAGACAAAGTCAACAAATTATTCAAACATGAATTCTCCATGTTTAATCATATTGAAAAGGGGCTGTCGTAATACTCTTAATGTTCTACTGCAGACCAATCTCTCTATTAAAGAGGATGATAATAAGGACAATCAGTTCAGTTCTATTTATTCATTTTGTCATCATAAAAACGATATACAATATGAAATGGAATGAAAATGACATACATATTAAAAAGAGAAAAATGGAAACCACAAAACACTTGATAAAATCTTGTATAACTCCCAGTAAAATACATAATTACAACACTTAATGAAAAATTTACATCATTTAATTATCATTTGTTCTTAATTTCTGATTAATCTTGTGACATTTAGTTATTAATTTCTTATGCTTATTACCAAAACCATGTATCTTTTTAATGCAAAATTTGTATAAATCAGCCATTGGAGGCAAGATACAAATGGAAATACAGAATTCATCACCATTATCACCGATATCGTGATGATCATTATCACCACCATCATCATCATCCTCCTCCTCATCATCATCATCATCACCACAATCCTCCTCATCATCAACATCAAATTTTATCAGAATATATTGTCAACATCATCATCATCATCATCATCATCATCATCATCATCACCACAATCCTCCTCATCATCAACATCAAATTTTATCAGAATATATTGTCATCATCATCATCATCATCATCACCATCATCACTATCATCTCAATAAAGTAGCTTACATCCTGGTCTTTTCCTGGTCTGTGAGGGGGAAACATAGATGCTGGATTAAAGAACATGGCGTCACCGAAATCATTGTCACCTCCCTCCTTGTATGGACCCATCTTACTCGTCTTCTCTTTCGTTCTACTCCCTAATAACGAAAATTCCACTGGAAAACCAGAAACACAAACAATAAACAGCTTGAAAAATGACTGTACAGTTTCAAAAGCTTCCATGTGAATATTAATAAATAATTATCATGCTTTGAAAATTTGTTTCTAGTTTCAACAAGATATTCCAGATGGAATTACATACAAATGAGTAATAATAATAATCTAAAACAAGATTTTGTAACATATTGACAGTTGATGGATATGTTATCATTTAATTGTGTTTATATTCATAAGACTGCATGATGAAAATACTGCATTTGGGGGAATAAAAAAAAAAAGGGAAAATGAGGAAATTGTTGAGCAGTGTAGGACCTAAGCTGATGCTACTCAATTCAAATATGAAAAGCAGTATCAATAAAATTGAACCTTTACTTTAACAAAAAAATGAAAGTAAAAAAAAAAAGATGAAATTGAATGATAGTAAAAAAAGAAAAAAGAATGTAAAGGAAAGAAAACAAAATGAATGAACATGACAGTGAATTAAAGGTCAAGTCCACCCCAGAAAAATGCTGACTTGAATAACGGAGAAAAATCAAACTAGCATAGTGCTGAAAATTTCATCCAAATCGGATGTAAAATAAGAAAGTTATGACATTTTAAAGTTTCGCTTATTTATCAGAGTTCAGTGATATGCACAACTAGGTGAGTCAGTCGATGATGTCCATCACTCACTATTTCTTTTGTTTTTTATTGTTTGAATTATACAATATTTCATTTTTTATAGATTTGACAATAAGGACCAACTTGACTGAACCATATAGTATTAAACAATGCTAATTCTACATGTACAGGGAGGAATTAATCGTTGTATCACTTGACAATGAAGAGAAAATTAGAATATTTCATATTTCATATAATAAAATACAAAAGAAATAGTGAGTGGATGACGTCATTAGTCTCCTCATTTGCATACCCACCAGGATGTGCATGTAACTGTGAAATTAAGCGAAACTTTAATAAGTCATAACTTTCTTATTTTACATCCCATTTTGATGAAATTTTCAGTGTTATGCTTGTTGGATTTTTCTCTTTTTATTCAAATCAACTTTTTGTTGGGGTGGACTTGTCCTTTAAGTGTGAGCAATAGTTATATTATTTTCTTCATAAGTATAATCATATTTGTTTTTTCCTGATCCAGCCATTTGGAGCATCAGTGGAGGTGCTGTGGCCGAGTGGTCGAAGGCACCAGACTAGACACATGTAAGTCCGGGGTTCAATTCCTGGCCATGGCACTTCTGCCAGTGAGCAAGGCATCTCATCAGCAATATTCTTTTATCCTGCATTCAAATAAGTGGAAATGCTATACACATTCTTGGTAACTATGTGCACTTGTTTTAAATTATGAAAAATAATAGAACACACAAAAATAAAAGTCAATGAATTTTTGTCCCCACTAACCTTGTGATGACAGGTCTGTTGCACCGGGTTTCCTAATCTCTTGGGTCATACCAAATCTAATTCAGGGAGGAGGAGAAAGATAACATCTGAATTAAATAACATTGTTTTATTGTTAATGTAGAGGTGTTTTTTTTATATGTGACAGTGATGTATTATAGTTATTTTTTTTTATACAAGATACCAATTCCTTTCATTAATAAGTGACAACTTCCAGGTAATTATTTCCTTCTTTATTTTTTTTTCCTTTCTGAGAATCAAGAGTTCCAGCTAAACTCAGAATTTTTGTTTTGCCTACCTTTCTATACATGAAAACATTCAAAAGAAAGAAAAAAATACTTACACATCCATGAGTTTTGGAATTAAATATTTTGTTATTCTTAACCTCCATAGGTACATGTGCATCAGTTATAGATATAAGAGAAAAGACAAATGTTCTTTGATTTATCTTCTCCAGTAAATGAATTTAGGGGGAAAAATATGGTTAACTGTTATTTCAAAGTCAAGTCAAATATAAATTTTCTACTAGTGACAACTATTGTTGGTTACAGGCTCAGCTTGATAACAACTTCTGAAAAACATCTAAAATGACCCCTTTCCTACATGTAATATGCGTAAAAATGTCTGAAAAACAGCTAGAATGACCCTTTCCTTCATGAAATATGCGTAAAAAACCTCTGAAAATATCTGAAATAACTCCTTTCCTGCATGAAATATGCATTTTCTACAGCCAAAAATATGTTAAAATAGTCTGACTTTCAGACTATAGTCTGGAATGTGGCAACCACAAGGCTTCTGAAGTAATTGCATGAGACTGGCGATGAAAGCAAATTCAACAACTTAAACCACTGACAAGATCCTCCATGATTAAATATCTTGCTGCGCAAGATTCATGAAAACTCTGGGATGCCAGTCAGATATACTTGTTGAGCATGAAAAAGCCTACCTGACACATTAAGCCTAATAAAGACAATTATGTGCTGTAAATATAAAGACATGAAATTGGAAATGAACTGAAATCAGACAAGAATCTTAGGAATGAATCTCTAAAAATAAATCACAAATTGACTTACTGTCCAGACATGGTGAAAGTTGTTCTTTCATCTGGGTCGTCTTGTTCTAATCAATAAATAATAGAAAGAAAAAATGTAAATACATGTACATAAACAAATAAAACCCAGCACACGTTATGACTATGACATCATGAAATAAATATTCATAGATCTTTCTTTCATTTTACCTAAACCATGGTGATTCGGACAAAATACGAAAACTGATGCTCTTTTGAACGATTTTGGGGTCAGTCTGTTTAGGCAAAAGGAATCCCAATCAGACCTTCATTTTTTTAGGAGCGCAATCGCGCCGGCGCTCCTAAATAAAATAAGGAGAACAAAATATCGCGCTCCTTAAAAAAAAAAAAGGTTGCTGAAATTTCACATTTTACATCTTTATATTCATAAAATAGGCATAGATTCTATTTTCCATAATTCCTTAAAATTATTTTGATTTAGTTGGAAATTACCCAAAAAATGAAGAATATTCACCTCTTTCCTGACTCTGATTTATGATGTTAAACTCGGTAAATATTGTAGTCCCATGTGTAGATTTTCATGGTTTTGACCAAGTGTATAACAATCAACGATCGTTTTCAGTTAAAGGTCAAGTCCACCTCAGAAAAATGTTAATTATGCACAACTCAGTGACAAGCAAATGAGACAGTCGATGATGTCCCTCACTCACTATTTCTTTTGTTTGTTATTGTTAGAATTATACAATATTTCATTTTTTACAGATTTGACAATAAGGACCAACTTGACTGAATCATATAATATTAAACAATGCTAATTCCACATGTTTAGGGAGGAATTAATTGTTGTTTTACTTGACAATGAGAAGAAAATTAGATTTTCATATAATAAAATACAAAAGAAATAGTGAGTGGATGACGTCATCAGTCTCCTTATTTGCATACCGAACAGGATGTGCATATACTGTTTTGTGAAATTAAGCGAAACTTTAAAATGTCATAACTTTCTTATTTTAAATCCGATTTTGATGAAATTTTCAGTGTTATACTTGTTGGCTTACAAGCATTCATGCTTTCTTAGCAATCAGGTAAAAAATCACCACCACCACCTATTTTTCTCTTTTCATTCAAATAAACTTTTTGTTTGGGTGGACTTGTCCTTTAATGTTGCAACACCACGGAAGTCTACATGTGGGACTACAATATTTACCGATTGTAACATCGTCAATCCGAGTCAATAAAGAGCTGAATATTCTTCACTTTCAACTAAATCAAAATAATTTCAAGGAATTATGGAAAACAGATGGCCATTTCATGGATTTAAAGATGTAAAATCCGAAATTTCAGCAATTTTTTGTTAGGTTTTTTTTTTAAGGAGCGCGATATTTTGTAAACCCAGGCCTAGTTTCACCACAGTTTAATTAATAGCTACACAGCTATTGCATTTACAATTTTAAAAAAAATCTGCAATTTAGCATGCATGTATTGTATTAAATTGAGCTCCTATAGGAGAGCGATTCTGAGGAGCTCAACTGAGCTCCTCGAAAAAATAAGGAGAGCGATTTATTGGGCTCCATGAATTTATAAACGTGAAGGACTGCCCAATCATCATATTTTTCATATATTCTAATCATTGGTTTTTCTATGATCTCAGGTTTAAAGCCATGAAATTTTGTGCTCGGTGATTTTGACGACCGGCAAGGTCCCCACGGCTACCTGTACAGTGATTCCACCACTCATCGACCACCTCTTTTGAAACTGATCACCTTTGGCACTTGCGCGCATTTAGATTAAATTGCATACAAACGCTACGCACAGGAAACTAGGCGCAGCATCCATAGTAATGATAAAAACCGATTTTACGGAAAAAAAGAGGGATAAAATTTTAAAAAGCTGTAGATCTCCAGGACTAGCATGACTAGCAGAGGAAGGAGAAGGTGACATCGAACTGATTCGCAAGTCAATATGTTTTGCCACCGTGACAAACTGACAAGAATCGGCTGTAAAATTAACATTAGTGTATAGCAGCTGGTCAGTCCTAAAGAAGGATGGAAATTTGAAATCTTCATGTTCGTTGGTCACTGACATCTACGGCCATGACGGCTACGTGAATAGAATCTCAGTCAGTAGAGGCGCACGGCCAATATTGGAGACTGTCTCCAATGTGGGAGATTATCTCCAATATCAGAGACTTTTGTAAAGAATTTGGGTATCCAATTTCAGAGACAGTCTCCAGTTTTGGAGACCAATTTCCTTTGTTTACATTTGCTGCAAAAGGATTACCTTGGCGGCAAATAAAAATGTGATAAGCAGATTCCTCATGAAAAATTACCCCTTTTCACCGTCTACTTTTGTTTTGATAAGGATTTTTGTTGTCAATCACACACAAAACAAATGGGCTTCTGACCTCAGTGAGACAAAATTTTGGGTGGAAAAAATCATGCTTTTGTTGGTGTTGTTTCTTTTGTCCTTTTGCAAAGCAAGTCTCCAATGTGGGAGATTGTCTCCCCTATTGGGAGAGAGTCTCCCATATTGGCCGTGCACCTCTACTGTCAGTCAGAGCAAAGCAATCTATCTATTTTTTATTTCTAAAAAAAAGGAATTTTGATCCGCTCCATTTTCTGCACATGACTTGAGATGGAAACTAGCTTAAACCAATTAGATCTAGAGTCTAAAATCTTTGTGATTAAGATTCTTAGAAGAAAATTAGGTGGTCGATAAGGGGTACGTCCAACCATAAATATTTGACAACTCCGACAAACTTTAAAAAGTTAAAATTGCAGTCGAAAGTCAACTCAAATTCAAACAAGTCGTTCATAAGTCAACGTGATTGCTGATTTTGGATCCAGATCTACAACTCTAATGCCCCAACTTCCAGTCATATGGAATTCAACTTTGAAAAATAACATCTACCTGAGATCTGTAGGTTGATTAGAAACATTTAAATCGATATTTAATCTGTAAAGACAGAGTTCAATACAGGCACGCACGTACGCATTTACTTTTTACTCACACAAATTGCAACGTATGGGACTACATTTTAGAGAATTGCATTGTAAAGAACCTACGCGACACATCAAAATCAGAACAAAATAACGAACCCATCCAATAATAATATCACACACAAGAGAGCTCAACAATAAAATTATTATTCTTAGAATCATAAAATATCACAAACACTGAATTCTAAAGCACTAAGTTTGAGAAATATCGTTTTAAACTTCAACTTACTGAGATTAAAGATTGTCATTGATATTGTACGTAATAATGGCTGCCAGTTGTAATGCGTTTAGCGCCATCATGTGGCGAGATTTGCCCAAACAAAAGCCAACATACGTGACGGTTTCCGTATTGTTTTTTAATTTATATATCATTTCATCATACTCATTAACATCATCATCATCATCACCACCACCATCATCATCATCATCATTAGCACATCATCATCACCATCATTATCACCATCATCATCTTCATCACCATCATCATCATTATCACCATCATCATCATCCTCATCATCACCATCATCATCATTATCACATCATCATCACCATCATCATCATAATCACCATCATCATCATCATCATCATCATCATCACCATCATCATCATCATCATCATTATGATTTCTTGCTTCCCTGGTATTCTTTAAAAAAAAAACAGGCCCAGATAATAATGTAGACCTACAATCATATTTTAAATTTGTTTTTCCAAATAATGATATTTCAATTGTTTGTTTATGAGCTGTGTTGATCACCGACTTTAAACAATCTTTATTGTTATTATTACTAAGATTATTATTACTGTTGTTGTTGTTATTATTATCATTATTTATTATCATTATCATCATCATTATTATCACAATTATCATCATCATCATCATTTATTATTTTCACAATAAAAATGATATCAATATCAAAATAATCATCTTCATCATCACAGCATCACCATCATCTTTTTCTTCTTCCTCCTCCTCCTTCTTTGTCAATAAATTTCATATCATCATTTTTCAATCATTAATATCAGTATAACATCATTTATGGACATAATTATGACAGACTTCACTAGGTGATTTCATACCAAATAAGTACAATTTTATTATTTTCTCTGCAATACAAATTGAATAATACCTCAGAGAAACTCTTCAAATATCTAGATTTCAATGAAAAATATATGATGAATATCCTAAATGCATGTTTGAATGTAAATAATAATCAAGATAGAGCCCAAAAACTTTTTAGCAATGCCCAGAAATTATCGTCAGTGTCCTCCAAGAAAGGACTTATGGGTAATTTAACAATGTTTTTTATTTCAAACATTAAAGAGTACGTCGAAGGCTATCCAATGATGCAAAAATTATTTCATAATTTCACGTAAAACTCAAAATATCAGTAAATTAAAAGGACCTAAAGGTGAAATAATCATAAAACTTACCCCTACTTTGGGAAATTGATGTTATATCAAATTCATTCAAAAAATAAGAAAGATATCACATGCTGTGCTTGTCATAACATGTTGATTTTTTTTAATTAAAAAAAATCAAAGAAGACTTCTAATATTTTCCTATTAAAAATTTATCAAAGCAACCATACTTTCATTTTGCTAAAATAATAAAATACTCTTACTTCTGCATCAATTTACTTCGAAGGGAGGTACATGCGGGGGTACATGGATGAAAAAAAATAATAAAACAACATTCTAAGTTAAAATGAATGTTAGAAAATGTGAGAGAATTAAGGTCTAGAACATCACTTTATGTGCTCAAATATATAACTGCACAGGATTGGCAAGAAACTAATACATACATATACCACAAATGAAACAGACAAATATGTTTGACATTAACAATAAAATACCAAAACAATGTTTTTCTTACAGAACTTTCCAAATAAACATGCAGTATATACATGTATATATGTTTTACAAAATGACAGTATATGTTTACATTACTTGCTGATAGAAAGATCAGGAATCCTGTTTACAAATAATAATCAATTGCAACTTACAAAAAGTATCAGTGACTGACAAATTCTCATAAACAAATTCCATTATCAAGAAGGGTCAAGTACTGATAGTATACAAATTATTTAGCTAATCACTCGACTTTTGGAAGATTCATGTGGGGTGGAGTAAAGAAAAACAGAGGGAGGGGTCTCATTTCAAAAGGGAAGGGTAATATCTTAAAGAAGTCACAATTCCAGCTTGGAAACTATTTATTAAAGCACAGTGCAATTTTGAATGAAATCTTGGGAAGAAAATATGCTTGGCTGCCATGCCGGATCATAAACGCTTCTACAAATAATACAATTTAGTTTATCCTATTTTTATCAATCTCATTTAGTATTGGGCAATCATGAACATAACTCGGTGGGGTAGGGTCAGAGGCCCATAATGAAGATAAATAAGAAACCAATGATTCTCTGGGGGCAGGGGATCATATCAGGGGCGGATCCAGGATTTTCCAAAAGGGGGGGGGGAAATTTTTTGGAGGAAAATTTTGACAAGCCCCCACCCCCCAAAAAAAAAAAATGGTTTTCAACCACAAATTAAGGATATTTTGTACCTGAAAAAATTTGACAAGCAAAAAGAAAAAAAAAAGGTCTTCACTTTCAAAAGGGGGGGGGGGGGGCACATCTCCGCTTCAATGGCATTTTTACATTACAAATTTTAATTTTTCTTCTCAAATGGGGGGCACGTGCCCCCCCCCCTGGATCCACGCCTGGACCATATCTTCCTGATAAAATCTTCTCTGACCAATTTTCAAGTCAATATTGAAAACTGCAAATATTTAGATCCACATGTGCACACATGTTGTATGAAGAGGATACCTATGATATATTATATGTATATATTATATGTATAAATAATATATTCTATGCATAACTTATCACAAATTGTTGGCTGGGGTCTAGAAAAAATTTGTATCTTGAGACAACACATGTTTCCTTCTCCATTAAAAACAAATTTGTAGCAGAACCAACATAATTTGAACTTGAAATGGGTTATTTTCAGACGAGAGATGAGCAAAATGCTGCACTTGGTCGCTTTCTTTCGCACACGACACGACCGACATCCCAACGTTGCTTCCAAGTAGCCATGTTTTACTGCAACAAATAACAAGTTATTTTATGCATTGATAATTCGCCAGCAAAATGCTAAAAATGCTACTCAAGATTTTACTGCTTCTGTTAGAGGGCCCATTTAGATGCTTTCATAGTCCATTCATCTGCAGTGCTTTTTGGCTTTCATCACTTTTATACTCATTAGATTTACAGTGATATGTATCCCTGCCCCATATGTAAGCAGCCACCCCAAGACCAACAAGTTGCAGGGAAGGCTCTGTATCAAATAGCCAAAATAGTAATCTAGTCTTCAAAAGAAAAAATTAGCAAACTTGCTTATCTGAAAGGGTAGTTCTTCTTCTTTTTACTACCAAAATTCGAAGTTGTAAAGTGGAATATAAAAAAAACAAGATACATGATCTTTTTTTTAACCTCTTTTGTGTACTGCTTGGAATTTTAACCGAGAATTCACAGTATGCACATTGGTTTGACTTTTTAAAAATCTGAGCTAGAAGGTCACACTTGTCACCTGTGTCTGTGATATGTTACAAAAATGAAGCCCAGAAAAAATTGCGTTCGAAAATAATTATTTAGTGCTTCAAAAATTGAAATATAAAGTGACCGAAAACACCATCTTAATTTCATCCCATACACTTATGTGTACCATTTAGGCGTCTATAAGACGCCTATTTACAAAATCGGGTTAATTGCCTTGTAGTTTTAGCTTTTCATTCTCAATAATGGTTGTTTTCAGGGTTTATTAGTTCTAATACATGCACTTGTACACATGTTTCATCTTGGTTAGAGAATTTTTTAAATCGGCTGCTTTAAGATCAAGTTTAACTTCTTTTGTATTCAAACAAGCACTTGTGAGGGTCATTGTTGATCAATTTTAACAAATTATTTATCATTTTAAAGTTTAGGATATGTTCTTTCAAGCTAATTAAAAAGAAATCCCAAGATTGATTTGGGGCAACTAATTGTTGGTTTTGAGTGGCTGGTCACAAGTTACCTTCTGGCTTTCATTACCTTTATACTCATTTGATTTGCAGTGATACAGATATCATGTACTTATTCATATAATACACTGGGTTTCATTATGTATAAATTTATTGAGTATAATTTCATACTCATTGCAGTGATATCCTTGTGTATCATATTATATACTGGCTTTCATTGTTTTTATACTCGTCTGATTTGCAGTGATATATATCATCGGAAATCATATAATATACTGGCTTTCATTACTTTTATACTCATACTTGCAGTGATATATATCCCCGGGTATATATCCTTGTTAATCATCATCATCATCATTATCATCAGTGTATGGAAGAAGAAGGCAAGCCTGTCGAGACTTCCGGTCGTTCATATAATATATGGTCTTATATACTCAATATACTTGCAGTGATATATATATATATATATATATATATCCTTGTTAACCATATCATTGACTGGGTTTCATTACTTTTAAACCCAATTGCTTTGCAGTGATATATGTCCCTGTGATACATATATTGGCTTTCATTACTTTTATACTTATTATACTTGCAGTGATATATATCATTGTGAATGACAAAAGATACAGTCTTACATTGTTTGTATACTCACTATACTTACAGTGATATATATTCTTGTGAATCATATATGATACTTGGTTTTAATATGTTTATACTCATTTAATATGCAGTGATGTATGCAGTGATATATATATATATATATATATATATATTGATGAATTACATCAATAATATGCGAGGCAGTAATGTGCAAGCATCTGTAATTTAGACAGAATTCATAATTAGCAGTGATATCGCCATAATTCAAACTTGATACAAATTCTTGCTATGGACTTAATGAATGACGTGCAATAAATGAGCAAATCAATTGGATGAGCACAGACAAGAACACCGGTGACAGCCCAGAAGCTTATGCAATCCGTTCAGTATAAACCCCTCCAGCGGCGGACCGTGATCCGGAGGAGACAAAGCATTGGAGGGGCACAGCATTGTTCACCAAGAATACAGTGCCCCTCCAATCATTGTCTCCTCTGGGTCACGGTCCCGGGGGGGGCACTCGACCAAAAAAGTGGTAGGGGTGTGCCGCGGGCGAGACAAAAAACGGGGGCCTTGGAGCGGGCTTCTTGTAAAAAGGAGGTTCCTCGGAACGGGCTTCGGAACTACAATTTTGTGAAAACGGGGGTCCTTGGAACGGATCGCCAGCGTGCGAGTACGTGCGTATGTACCCCTATGGAACGGGCATGCGTGCATGATGCAGCTATACGCGGCCTCCGCTGGGTGCGCTAGCGCAGAGACGATGGTCGGACAGCGCTCGGCGGCCGCTTTTCACCAAAATTGCAGCAGATCAATGCGACCCATAGAGATGTTATGCGACCGGAACGGCGTAACGAAAAATATGCGAAGCTTTGGAGCGGATTTCTTTCTTTTTTTTTCTCGATAAGAACAAAGTGCTATGCCTTGGAGCGGCTTTCTTTGTTTTTTGTCTCGATAAGACAAAAATGCTATGCCTCGGAACGAAAATTTGAGTGTGAAAATGGGGGTCCCCTCCGCGGCACATACCCACTATGCATTATATACTGAGTGCCCCCCCCCCGGGGTCACGGTCCGCCCCTGAACGGCCCCCTCTGTTGCTGCTGTTGTTTTATTTTTTTTAATATGGTGTTTTGATCCATCTAGAAATAGTCTTGTCTCCAGGTGGGTGTTTCATAAAGCTAATCATAAGTTAAGAGCGACTTTAAGAACGACTGGTAATCCTTTCTTGTGGTAAATGTTATGTTCATTGGCGATGGTTTAGCGCGTAAGGATCACCAGTCGTTCTTAAAGTCGCTCTTAACTTACGACCAGCTTTACGAAACGGCCCCCAGGTTTCACAATATCATGCAACATTTAACAGCAGATGGGGCAGTTAGTTCCTTATCAAGCATAAGTCATAAAATCAAGCATGAGTTCATTAATTAAGCACAAATCTGTAGCTGCTTTGTGTTCAATTGCAAACTCAACTTTCTTGCAACACCCGGTTACAAATTCATGGTCAGAAGAACGGTTTAGAAAGTGGGGGGAGGGGAGCTGACCACGCAAAAAATCACAATCAGATTGCAATTAATGGCCCGAATTCACAAAGGTGGTTTTGAAAACCCACGGTTGAGTCCATGGTTTATGCAGATTTCCTGTATAAACTACGCTTAATTTAGCGCTTAACGGGCGCATGTATAAAAAATGTCCAATGTTGATACATGCTTTTGTCACAGTGCGCCAATTTGGCACCTGTTACCATGGTTAGATACGCTATTTTATTCCACTGATTGAAGAGTGGACTCATGAATAAAATAGCATGGATAACCACGGCAACAGGTGTCAATTTGGCGCACTGTGACAAAAGCGTGCATCAGCATTGGACATTTTTTAATATTCGTGGTAAAATAAGCATAATCTATACAGGAGATCTGCATACCGGTAAACCATGGACTCAACCGTGGGTTTTTTAAACCACCTTTGTGAATTAGGGCCCTTATGTTTTAGGTACACGGTTTTGGAAAAACGTGGGGGGGGGGCCTAAATCCTCAGCCCATGCACTTGATTAGGGGGTTTAGACACGATTTGCAATTGAACCCATGTTTTCTTGCAATGCCCCATTAGTGTGCACGAGATGGAAAAATGGGTAATACTTGTTGCCAATTTGAGTAGCAAAAGTAAATTAGATTTGACAGCGAAGAAAGCTTATTCCCCTCGGCGGGGGGGGGGGGGGGGTTCACAGAGTTCAGTGTGACTCAAAGTCATGAAGAGTGCTAACGCATACATTACATGTTACGCACAATCTTATTGATTGATACACAGTAGTGCGCGTCTTCTTTCATAGCAAGATCTCAGTGATCAATGCGGTCGTGCCTTTTATACCGCGCACAACAAAGCATTTACGTGTGAATTTAAGTCATACTTAAATCTTTGTGAAACACCCCCCCCTCTCATCAGCATAACACAATTTCTTTCAGATCCATTTGACACATGCAAACATACACTTGTGTGGTCACTCCATTGGATTCTGTATGAACACATTTTGTAATCACTACCACAACTGTCATTTATCTCTTTTTAAAAAAATACAGCAAAACATATGTATACATAAAAATAAACGAGCAAATGAACTAGTAGGGAAATTTTGACAAAAGCTGTTATATAGACCATATCGGGCTAGCAGAGCTCCAATAGCGATGCATGAGCTGTATTAGTTATAGAGGAATATACTACACTCCCCAGTCTTCCATTATTCTAAAATGCAAATTATGTGTCCTATATGTTCAAATGATTTGAACATATAGGACACAGAAAATTAGAGTTATACTGTTTAACATATTTTTGCAATATAAAGCATTCACGCTTGCCCAGCTTTTAAAAAAATATATCACTGACAAACACACAAAAGAAGATAGAAAACTGGGGACTTTGGTTTATAAAAAGACATTTATGTAGATGTGAAATATACAAATGAGAAAGAAAAACATAGATGAAGATTGTCCTGCACAGTAGATGATTAGAGTGCGCTTATGCTTCCGATATTCAGACAAAAGACTTTACCGTTATGCTTTAATGTTTCAAAACATGGTTCTGTACTTTCTCATTTTCATTTCAATGGCGATCACAAACTCGCGGAAAGGCATGTTTCTCAAAGAAGACTGTTTCTTGAGAAACAAAAATGTAACATCGATTCGAAAATGATGTCATTATGAATGAATGCATTTCTGGGTGACCAAGATCGCAGCATAACAGCATAACACTCTTGACTGAAAAAAGATTGAACACAGAGATACAGAAGCGTTTCGACATGCACTCATCAGGGTCACTTCGCCAATCAACGCTCGTCATTCAACGTCCACGTTTCGGTTTTAATATATAGTGTAAATGTTCTCGCGTTCTGTTCATTCATGCGATTTTACTCCGATGAGTGCATTTAAAAAAACTTTGTATTTCTTTGTTTGATGTTTTTTTCCAACAACAATTTTTTTTTTTGGAAAGAGCATGTGTCCTTAACTGCATCTCTCCTCTGGATAATGGTAGCATGCTCCTAAGAAAAAAAAATACAGACAATACTTTACAATGAACCTTTATGATGAACATTATCATACACATAGGCCCGTGTTCTGAAGTCGGGTTTAATTTAAACTCTGTTTTTAACTTGTGGTTTAACTATGGAAAGCCAGTTGTTACATAAATCTCTAACAGTAGAGGTTCAATGTATCAGCTCACTTGACTCCCAAAACATTATCAACTGCCTGGAAAGGATAGGTATGACCGCTGTCTTCACCATTAAAGAATTACTAAAGAGCACAGTAAACATGAGAAGCATTCACTGTAAATAATTTTAATTTTAGCAGAGTTAGGCCATGGTTCAAGTTAAACCCGACTTCAGTATACGGGCCATAGAGAGAGAGAGAGAGGCAGAGCCTTTTCCTTGCTTTACGAAAGTGCCGCACAACCAACCTTTCTCTTTATATACCAAGCTCTAATTTACAAGAAACTCATTTAAGAGGAATTGAAAAGTCAACTTCCAGCCAATTCATAATTTCCAAATTTCAGCCTGATATATACAAATTTCAATTTAGCAGTCTTCCTTCATCCACCAGCAAAATATATATATATATATATATATATACAATATCAAAAGCGCACATTTTTATTGCAAATTCCACTGACCATTGGGTCCAAACTTGTAATACAAGTATACTTTCCTCTGAGCAATGATTGAAAAATCTGTATATACACCATCAATATGTACTAGAGGGAATATAGACAACTTTTAAAGTACAATAATTTTGATATATGATTGATAATAGTTCTAAGAACAATAAAGAATTTTATGTTTTTCAAGTGAATGTATTGTATTATAAGCAGATTATTTGAGTTTATGTGATTTGCAATCACTTAATAATCATTTGTAAATTTTGTAATTGACTTTAATTTCTTATAATAAAAGCAGAATTTGAAGGAAAAAATAAAAAATAAATAAATATAATTTGAGGCATGGGCATTGTTGATATATAAGTGTGACACCAAAAGGATATATGCTGGTCTTTAAAACAATATTGTGCAACATTTTAGGACAATGTTGTAATCTGTTTTAATGGAAATGATTTTGACCTTCATCCATTGACCACATTTCACCTAGGTATTCAATTAACGTAGGTGAATCAATCAATTGACCAACTCTGACCATGGTGATTCGGTAAATTCAAAGAGTTTGAATTATATTGCGCTGTAGCAATTGTAATTGTTTTTACCTATGTTATGAAAATATGAAAATAAACTTTGACCTTGGTCAAGAACCGGTAGTCATCTGACCAACATTGACCTTAGTAAATTGGTCAATCAAACAGAATTTCAGGGCAATGTTGGGCAGTAGCGGATTATTGCTATGTCTCTACTTGGTCAAATGGTCAATCAACATTGGTGGTCAATTCACCATCTTTGTTTGACCTTGGTCAATTTGACAACATTTCAGGACAACGTTGGGCGGTAGCGGACTGTTGCTACGCCTCAACGTCCTGCGGAAGGCGTCTGTGCCCTTCTTTCGTTTCCTGCTGCCTTCCTTTGCAGATCAGGAAAAGGAAAATAAGCAGAAGGATCAGGGCAATGATGGATGTTCCAATCAAGATAGGTATTGCTAAAGAGAAAAAGGAAAAAACAAAATCATAATTATAATTGCATCTACATTGTAATCATCAGAATATCACGGAAACATCATGACGTAGTGATTCTGACTGTGGCCTTCAATCAGTGGGTCGTGGGGTCAAATCCTACTTCATTCTTTAATTTCCTTCGGCAAGAATCAGCATTGTCCTGCACTCAACCCAGGTGAAGCGATTGGGTACCCAATAGGAATTTTTCCTTGAATGCTCTTAGCGCTTATTTGTTGGCTCAGCTCCAGCCGGGGTAATAATATGATGCCATGTAATAATAATAATCCACTTTTATATAGCGCTTTATACATCGGAACGACGTGTCTAAGAACTTTACAGATATATCATTACCCTAGTCATCGGATTCAATCAGTCATTCCCACACACAATGTGCACACATCCTCCACTCCCTGGGGAGTATTCCAGTCAGTCGCCGGTGAGGCGCACACAGTATCGGACAAGCTACAATGACTTTCACATCCTACCTGGTGCCCATTTAGCACCTGGGTCGAGAGTGGCGAAATGTGGATCAACGCCTTGCCAAAGGACGCCACACTGCGGTGGGATTCGAACACACGACCCTCTGTTTACAAGGCCAGAGTGAGGTTTGGTTGAGGGGGGAAGGTTCAATGAATGGATGAAATATCAAAGCAAGCATATTAGGAGGCTTCTTTCCTTCTAGAAGCAGGTGCATGTAAAGCAAACTAACAAGCACTCTACCACCGTTTTCAAGACCAGTACTTATATATTCTAAATAGATACACACACTATACCAAGCTGAAAATATTATAACGTAATTATATCCGTACAGGCAATAACAGATCTGTAATCAAAAGACTTCATTGTTAAGTTGAATATAAAAAAAAATTATAATAATAATCAGTGGGAACACAACGATGTGCTTTGATTAACGAAAGTGTATCGATACTTACTGTAGTTCTTTTTATATGTCGCTCCACACTCAGCTTCAACGCTTAAAGGTACCACGTCTTTTAAGAGCTCTTTGAAACGCTCCAGCCCACACATATCGGAACAGCTCTTTAATTGAAGTGTGTAAGGTACCTTCTGGTCTGTAGAATTCCTAAACCACATGCTGATGTTGAATGACCTAAAGGACACGATAAAAAGTGAATGATATCAAAATTAATCTTTATTATCTGATAAATAATATAATAATAATATAGGATTTGTATAGCGCACGTATCCACCTTGCTAGATGCTCAAGGCGCTCCTGTATTACCCCGGCTAAGCTAGTCTACCAATTCCGGTGCGCACAGCTTTTTGAGGAATTACTTCCTGCCTGTACCAATTTACCTCACCCGGGTTGAGTGCAGCACAATGTGGGTAAATTTCTTGCTGAAGGAAAACACGCCATGGCTTGGAATCGAACCCACATCCTTCAGATTGAAAGACGACAGTCTTGACCACTAGACCACGACGCCCCCATGAATACAATTTGCATTAAACTTCCAAATTCCGATCTCTGGGATCTGTAACAATTCTTTGTAAGGTGGACTCCTGGGCATCGTCCATAAAGCTTAACAGCACTGATAAGCTGTCATTCTAACAGTTACCATGGTAACAGTTGTAGACCAGCGCTTCTCAGCCAATCAAACTCAAGGATATTCCTGAAATTAATAGAGCTGACAATTTAGTCAGTGCTGACAACTCCAATGAAACATCCCCTGGTCTCTAGATAAACTTATGTAGTTCTCTAACTTCTTCTTATTTGCATTGTCGTTACTTATTACCATAGAGATAACTTAAAAGTTGTTTCAAACAATAGATATTATTTCTTATATCAATATCTGACAAGATTCAAGAAAGCCAAACTACTTTGTTGAAACAGAAACTCCTTTAAACCAGGTACACTAAAGATGGCCAACACAACACAGAAAGCAAACATGTGCATATTCATTGATTATTTCTTCAAGGGGAATGAAACACTTGGAACAAGGGGGCTTGTGTGGAAAGAGAAAAATCAAAGAATAAGATCAAAGAAAGTTTGAGAAAAATCAGACAAATAATGAGAAAGTTATGAGCATTTGGATATTGCGATATGTGTGATGTCACATGTGAACAACATTCCCTTTGATGGACTATAAAATACCCCCAAATTGTCTCTTTTTGCTCTTTCTTATGGTGATACAAACTCTTTATCCATAATATATTCTTTGAAAATTTGTATTACAAGCCCTCCTATAGAAAGAATTAATGATCTACTGATAGATGTGATAAAAGAGGCATTTTAAGTGAAATATATACAAAAGCAATGAGAAAGTTGTTCACATGTGATATCACACATCTTTGTCACATTGCCAATGGGAGGATCTACATTACAATAACCTTCAAATGCTCATAACTTTCTAATTATTCATTCAATTTTTCTTAAACTTTTGTTGATCTGTTTCTTTGAATTTTCTGTTTTCACGCAAGCGATCTTGTTCCAAAGGTTTCATTTTCCTTTAACCAAAACATCCTTTTACTGATAAAACAACATGGTTATTAACTATAAAGCAACTACCTTTATTCATTTGTTACAGAATTATTTACCACATATATACAAACACTTGTTGGTCATTTTTTGTTTCGTTAAAATTCATTTAGTGATAATTCATTAGGGCCCATTGCATTAAAGTTTCTTGTCAGATGCTTTATCTACCGGTAATAAAGTCTGTTTTATCAGACAGTAATATTGGGAGCAATAGTTCCCAGCTAATTAACATCAAGGACAGTTTTCACACATCGTTAACATCAAAGATATCTTACTTGGTATCTTTGTCTTCCCACAATTCCACTCCCACGGCCGATGCGTACGGAGACTGTTTTCCGTTGTACACGCCCAATGCAGACATGAAGGCGGCCAGCGTTGTATCATGCTGCAGGGGAGGAGAGAGAAATAGAATCGTCACGGGCGATGGGTCACATCACTAATGAGAACATGCAATTCAATGAAATAATCAACCATTTTTGTACATTAGACTCCCATTTCTCACCAATCTAACTTCATTTCAAGAATTGCCAAAAAGTCTTGATCAATTGAAAGCAGTATACATTCTCACAAGAACTAGGAAACGAAGACAAATAATTTCAGGCAGGTCTCACATATAGGAGGTTGGACTTGTCTATCTGATGGAATAACGTGAATAACATTACTGTTACATTGAGACATTTTTAAAGGGGAATGAAACCTGTGGAACAAGTAGGCTTGTGTCGAAACAGAAAAATCAAAGAATAAGAACAAAGAAAGTTTGAGAAAAATCGGACAAATAATTAGAAAGTTATGAGCATTTGAATATTGCAATCACTATAATGCTATGGAGATCCTCCCATTGGCAATACAAGGATGTGTGATGTCACATGTGAACAACTTTTCCTTTGAATGACTATAAAATACCCCCAAAATGTCTCTTTTTGCTTTTTCTTATGGTGATACAAACTCTTAATCCATGATGGATTCTTTAAAAATCTGTATTACATGCCCTCCTATAGAAAAAAAAACACATGATCTACAGATAGATGTGATAAAAGAGGCAGTTTAAGTGAAATATATACTAAAGTAATGGGGAGAGTTGTTCACAAGTGACATCACGCATCTTTGTCGCATTGCCAATGTGAGGATCTCCATACCATTAGTGATCGCAATATTCAAATGCATATAACTTTCTCATTATATGTCCAATTTTTCTCAAACTTTCGTTGATCTGTTTCTTTGATTTTTCTGTTTTCACACAAGCTATCTTGTTCTAAAGGTTTCATTTTCCTTTAAGGAATTCTTGACTTGAGTACATTTTATCATATCAAACAGGAATCTCAAGTATTTCAATTGATTAGATACACCAACCTATCTAAAACCATCATAAATCAATAGTATGTATAATCCAATCAGCAAACACTTCTTGCTGCTATGACCGGCAAGCATTGGGCAAGGGGGTATGGGGAGTCCATAAATGCATCAAAAATCCTCTAATCATAATAATAATAATAAAAATCTGCTTTTATATAGCGCTTAATACATCAGAACGTGTCTAAGCGCTTTTCAGATATATTATTACCCCAGTAATCGGAGTCATTCCCGCACACGCTGTATGCACATTCTCCACTCCCTGGGAGTATTCTAGTCAGTCGCTGTTGAGCCACACACAGTACTGGACAAGCTACAATGACTTTCATATCCTACCGGGTACCCATTTAGCACCTGGGTCGAGAGTGGCAAAGTGTGGATTAACGCCTTGCCAAAGGACACTAGACCGAGGTGGGATTTGAACACATGACCCTATGTTTACAAGGTGAAAATCAGAACCACTACACCAGGCTCTTCCTCTCTAATTTGGACCCCAAATTGTATTTTTCCCAAACTTCTTTCACTATGTATTAGAATGATACCTCCAATAAACACATTATACCTCTAAATAGAATAAATGGTGTAGGAAAAACTGCAAACACTGCTTTCACACATTATACAGACCTGCCAACCTCTGGGAATGAAAAACTGTATTCTGTGATACAAAAAACTGTATTTCCCCCCAAAAAGTGTATTTCATAATAAAATGCTTGCGCACTCGCCCATCACGGCACTCAAGCTGCATGCAAGCTAAAATGCGCACTGCTCTTGCAGATGAAAAAAAAACCCATTGAAACTTGTGTATATCTCACCCTGGTTTTTACAAAATGATTGAAAAAAAAACAAGTAACCTGAAATTACATTGATCTAATAACCATATTTGTGTATGTTTTATGAAATAGAGACATATAGAGATGATTTTTCTCAATAAATTACGATTTTTTTTTTTTTTTTTTTTTTTTTTAAACATATTTTTTAAAGAAAAAACGTACTGCCGTATTTTGGTTGGCAGGTCCGATTATAGCTTTGAAACTGATATAGTAACTCTGATGAAGAATCCTCTACAAAAGTTATAGCCCTTTAGCTGAAATGCAAGTATAATTTAACAAAAATGAATTTATTTGTAACTGTATAACTTACAGCTGAATACATGTAGAACTTGGAAGGGATGCCAGACACATTTTTACTTTTCTCTTCCATGTCGGCGATCATCTTACCAACCAGTGGACCTGAATATGTGATAAATGAAAATAAAAATACTTATACAACTCATTCAAAGATTCTTGTAATTTGATTGGTTAAAACCATTCAATATTTGATCCATTTTGTGCTGCATGCAAATTTTATTTTACATTGCACGGCGACCTTGCATTTTTTATTTTTCCATTGCACGGTTGAGCACTCTCCCTCAGTGTGTACCACTGAGCATGCGTGTGTACGTAAATTTTGTATGTGTGTGTGTTTGCGCGCATCGAAGTAACTGTAAGCGCATCAACAAAAAGGCTGACTGTGCGCACTCAGATTCATGAATCAAAGTGCGTCACAAAAAAACAAAAACAATTAACTGCTTTCATACACCGAGAAAATAATATTTTCAGAGAAAATGAATTGTCAGACAAAGGCAAAATATGTCTTAATTCCATCTGCTTTTTTTCTACTTCTTCTCTATTGTCAAATAACAAAATCTAGAAAATTTGTTGTATAAACCAAATGATGCATGTCTTCATTCGTCCATTATGCGACCTATCCACTCTCGTTGAGGCTTTGTTCAACCCATTGCACTCAGCCTAACGGCTTTGTGCAATGGATTGAATAGAGCCTCAACTCGCGCGAGGATAGATTGCCTAATGAACTCATGTACATGCATCATTTGTATACTATCAATGACCCCGGTGTGATTATATACAGTGGTGCTCAAAAGTTAGTGATCCCAAA
This sequence comes from Lytechinus pictus, assembly GCF_037042905.1. Classification (NCBI taxonomy): domain Eukaryota; kingdom Metazoa; phylum Echinodermata; class Echinoidea; order Temnopleuroida; family Toxopneustidae; genus Lytechinus; species Lytechinus pictus. The sequence continues at coordinate 5,263,650 of NC_087263.1, forward strand.
CGGAAAATGAACATATTCCAAGTGTTCAAGTTCTGCCATGTTTTAGATATTTAATTGTGAAGTCAGGTGATAAAATATTACAGTAAGAAGTTTGTTTCTCTGAGCTAACCGAACATTGTAGTGTTGGTGTCTACATTCAACACTCAACATGAAGGAGTGCATTATGTGGTGGGGTTCACTAACTTTTGATTACAACTGTAGCTACTGACCTAGGAAAATAATATATCTGTAAAGAGCAAAGAAATTAATTCAGATTCAGATAAATTTATTGGTCCATAAAGGACATCTATTGTGTTGGAATAGTACAATGCAAATTACATACAAACAATGTACAATATCACATTTACATTTACAGTCATGGCTCTATGGAAACAGAAACGCAGGGACATTGTTCAGAGGTTTCAACATCTATATGGAAGCAGGAAATTATTATCATCACAAACACAAAAACAATACAAAACACAAATAGAAAACAAAGATCATACCTCCTTTGAGTCTGGCAAGTTCCTTTGTGCCAAAAAGCATTGCCATGCCGATATTTGTCAAATTCTCCAGCTTAAGTATGACCTCATCTGTTGCCCACGTTGGGAGAGTACGATTATGAGCTTGCTGTTTGAAAAAGAATTAAATGATTTTGAAAATTCTAGGATGTAAATGTTAGTCTGAAGTTGCAACATTAAGATATACTTCAAGGACAATCTGAATAGAGTTGAAAATTATTAATAGCAAAAGCATAAATCATCACAAATTTCACAAACTAGCAGAAACCGGAAATATCTTCTTTTTCAATTTTCATTATTTTCTTTTTGTATTTTGGACATCTTTCAACTAATGACAATTTAATCAAAATCTGATGAAACAAAAGTTATCAGCAGTTTACTTCCTTCCAACATGAAAATCTGTGGGTGGGGCTGCAAACACTCAAATTATACTTACCTCACAGAAGAGGGGATCCTCTATTTTGTAGACATTGCTCAGAGTGATATCATATGTGACACCAGTATTATTCTTTAGCATCTCAAAGAAAGCCTAGGCAGAGAAAAGTAAATAAACATATCAATGCTATGCCCTGAAATTGTGGTGGTGATTTTCTCTTTTACCTGATTGCTAAGAAAGCATAAATGCTTGCAAGCAATAATCAAGAAGACCGAAGGCTTCAGGTCCTCTCTGAGGGACCAGGGCCCCATTGCATAAAAGTTACCATTATGGTAACTTTGCCATCTAATCGTAACTACCATAGTAACAATGATCAACAGCCAATCTGAATCAAGGAATCCATGCAAGTTACCATTTGATGGCAAAGATACCATGATGGTAACTTTAATGCACCTAGAGTCCTGGTAATGAGGATAAGTTAGTTAATAAAGGGCATTAGTGCACCAAGTGGTAATTGAATCTGGGTCACCAGAATCTGAAACCCCCGCTCTACCGACTGAGCTATCAAGTGTTTATTTCCATGGTTGACTGATTGATTGGATGATTGACTGACTGACTGACTGACTGACTGATTGATTGATTGATTGATTGATTGATTGATTGATTGATTGATTGATTGATTGATTGATTGATTGATTGATTGATTGATTGATTGATTGATTGATTGATTGATTGATTGATTGATTGATTGATTGATTGATTGATTGATTGATTGATTGATTGATTGATTGATTGATTGATTGATTGATTGATTGATTGATTGATTGATTGACTGACTGATTGATTGACTGACTGACTGATTGATTGACTGATTGATAGTTTGATGGATGGACAGATGGTGGATAGACAGATGAACTGATGGATGGACAGATGGAGGGAAGAAGTGAGTGATCAATTGACTGATGATAGATGGATGCAAGAGGAAGGAAGGATGGAGGGGTTGATTATTTGTATGTATGAATGATTTCATGAATTCTGGTGAAATCATTAAAAGAATACTATAGGCTAATGATTAATAGTAAAACTTATAAATCAATATATTAAAAACAACAGTAATGCATGCATCAACAAGGACCAAAGAACTAAAAAGTTATAGGCTAGAATCCCAGTTGTGTATAGTTCCTGTACTATTACCAAGAACACTTTTTCTGTTTGTTGTAACTCCTGTAGGAACTCAGCAGGACAGCATTTTTTGCTGGTAAACGCCTAGTTGGTATATAACCAATTACCTAGGAAACATTTTACGTCTTGGTTAATCAGTCATAGTGGCTGACTTTATAGACGACAGATATTACTCTTGGGCCTTTTTATCAAAATGGAGACAATGGCAGAGTGGGGATTCGAACTCACAACCTTGCGATTATGAGTCCAATGCTCTAACCACTGGACCACACGACACTGAACTGGAAATTACTTGGCATGTTCTCACCTTGTTTTCCTTGTTGATTTCCTTCACACGATCGTCCTCCAATTCTTTATCATACAGTTCATCATAGTATGGACATCGCGTGCCATCTGTACGCAGTAACTGAAATGGGAAATAGGTCACTCATTGGGAAGAATGTGTCAACGCTTCAAGCATTCGTTTAAAATGGAAAATAGCACAACATGAAATGTTTGCATGTAATTATTACTGTTATCATTGGTAATATCATTTAAAACATCATTATCATTATCCTAAACAATATCATAGTAATAAGTATTACTATCATCATTATTATTATATGCATTATCATATTAATCATTATACTTACTAACAAAGAATATAAAGCTTACTTTATGTCAAAAGTCCCAAAGACCTCTACAATAATAGAGTATGATTACCCTGGCTTAAAGGGGAAGCCAACCCAAATAAAAACCTGTTTTTGAGGAAAGGGAAAAAATCAGACAAGTTGTTAGGTGAAAGTTTTGATAATATCTGACAAACAATAAGAAAGTTGTAAATTTTTAAAAGTTGTAAAAATTGGTAATCACTATACTCATGGAGACTTCAAATTGGTCGCATATGTGATGTCGTAGTGATGTAACTCTTCAATATACTCCACAACAGGTGGCTAAGATGGCTAAAATTTCTTTTTTTTTCAGGTTTTACTCCAAATTATATTTATCTTTCATGAGGACATAAAACAATATACTACCTGGGTTATATCTAGAGTACTGCCCCTGGGGAATGGGTACTTTGAAGAAAACCACAAATCCCTCATAATTAAGTACATGGCCTATGGGAAAGTTATCTTTGCCCCTTGTCATAATTAACTTACCCAGTTGCCAATTTGAAATCTACATAGTTGTAAGGATCTTAATTTTAAAGCAGCCATAACTTTCTTTAATATTACTTGTCCGATTTTTTCAAACTTTCACCATTCTGTTTCATTTATTTTTCTCCTTTCTGACACAACATTTTATGACCACGTCTGGATTCCCCTTTAAATTAGACAGCTTTTTTTTCATTGCCAACCCTGCATCAAACTTACATAATCATCCTCTTTCGGAATGGTATGCACTGGGATGGGTTGCCAGGATATATTCCGATTGAACTGCATCTCTGCCAGCGGTGGGTACAGCCCCGCTAGATTACTCTCCGCTGACATCAGACAGCGATCCACGTCGGTGCTGCGGACGTTGATCTCAGTCCGGGTGTAGTTGGTGTTTAGGAACCCAGGTTCTTGGTACATATTCCCTAAGAACTGGCCGAGACCGTACTGCATCTGCATCCCAAGCTAGCATAAATAAATGGCAAAAAATATCATACGAGCTACTGATAATAATAATAATAAACAGTTCTTGTATAGCGCATATCACGATTATGAATAATGTCTCTATGCGCTTCCAAAGGACTTGGATACTGATAGTGAATGGATCCCACAAAATCAGAAAATTAAGGACCCACAGGATCAGTTGGGGCCAGGTCTGGTTGTAACACAAGATGGTATCAATAAGTCTACAACAGTGTTTAATTTGGGAATGCCATCCGTCTACTACAAGTGCACATTTCACTTGATTTACATTTACAAAAAAAATGTCAAAATTTATAATTAAAGTATAAATTTTCAGACTTTTGAAAAAAAATCTACTTGACCCTGGTATTCAAATTGCGTGCTTTCTTTCGAGTACTGTATAAGCCAAAATGTTCATGAACAGGTTTTTTGCGATTTCAGATTTTAGGGAAATTCATTATATAATTTTGTAAGTTTTGGCACTTTTGTTTTTGTATAATTTCACAATGAAGTACTAATTTTTATGATGATAGGCCTGCGAAATTTGTAAAAGTCAAACTAACATTAATATAATGAAAGAGGATGGATATTGTTTTCCCTCACCTTAGAAAGTTGACCCCATCCTTGAGGCCAGCTATCCTCCTGATAAGGGTCATTGGGGAAAGTTTCAGCTGGAGAACGATCACCATGACGATAGAGCTGGAAGATACAAATTTGAATTCAACATTAAATTTAGAGCTAAAGCAATTAAGTAAAAGTTGGAAAAAAGTTGAAAAAAAAAACAATTTCAAACAGAAACATCTTGCATTCCAAACTTGCAAGCTGTGAATGACACAAATCATCTTAATAACCATTTTCTTTGAAATTTTCGGCCATTTCATAAAGCTATTTGTATCTAAATTTACCCATGACTTCATGCATCATTGAAGCCATTTTCTTGAACTTGAATCCTCAAACTTTTACTTTTTCAATTTCACAAGAATGAATTTCTTATACAACTAATCCAATTTTAAACAAAACAGATCTATGCTTATTAACAACAGATAATTTAATCTAGATAGATCATAGTTCAGCTTTGCCTGATGGGAATATAAACCCGGGGATGGGGGCACTTCCACTGATGAGTGGATACCATGCGTGACCAAATAAAAAACATAAAAAGGATCTCTTTTTCAAAATAGGGCATGTTACATACATATTGTAATAAGGGTGTCCAAAATACTAAAATAATGAAAAAAGGGTATATATTTCGCGAGGGAAACTATGTGTTTACGGTCCAATTTGCGAGGGTATAAAAAGACTTTAAAAAATTAGTACTTTTTGCCCAACACTATGTGTTTAGGATCCGATTTGAGGGAGTTGTGTGTGGTGGTACTAAACCCAATGAAAGTAAAGGTAAAGCCGACATCCGTGATCGTCACGTCCATGACATAGGCCTAACAATTAAAGGTCAAGTCCACCCCAGAAAAATGTTGATTCGTACCTGTGCAGTTTTGGTGAGAAAATAGATCCTTTGAGAATACCTTTCATAATTCATATAAAATGTAGGAAAGTGAAATTCTAGGTTGATTTTGGTACAAGGTGGTAGAGAATTGCACGCTTGTTTTGACTGAATACTGTGTGGGGCACTGGAAGGCTTGCACTGCGAATGCATGCTATTGTTATGTGATGATAAAACACATCTCACATATTCAATAATATATCAATACATAATCAATACTTAATCGATGCTTCTACAGGAAGTATAAAAGGAAACTATATGTTTACCAACTCCAACTTTCTTAAGAAAGTATTACTCATTCTTCTTCCAGCTAAACTTCTGATGCACACACATTTTATGGGTTTCTTATTCACTACATTTCATGTTCTCCCTAAAAGGTCAACTCCCCAATTCAGAGTAAAGTTATGACGTACAGATTGTTTTGGTCAAGCATCCAAGGTTTACCAACACCTGTTTGGTTGTAAAGAGTCTCGACCAGACCAATATAAAAGGGGTTCACTTCTGAACCAAATCAGATTGCAGAATAGAGATTACAGACTAGTTTTACAGAATAGAGATTGGAGTTTAGAGCTACAGAAAAGTTAGACCAAAAGCTTCAGTCTCTGTATTTTGGTTGTTCCGCTGAACTACGTTGGCTCCACTCACCAATGCATAGACTGAAGAGTTGTTGGCCCGTGGCTGCAGACAACGTATTAAGAAGTAACGTTTTGTACGTCGTGATTTAAAACTGTTTTTAAGCAAAATTTACAGTTTCATGGTTTCCATTTTCAGGGAAATATAAATAACTTAAGTAATTGCGTACCTTGGACCGGAGTTATTGAAAAAATATCCTCTGGATGATTGAGAAATCTTTCATCTAAGACATTTTCACCTAAGCTGATGGTTTTTCTTGCAAGTTGCCATCTTGAATGACATCATTATCCTTATTAACTTTTCAATGTCTCGATATATCGAATGTCGCCTGCTACCTGTGATTGTAGTGGTTTAGCTCGCATATGGAGCAGATCGTATAATATTGAAAGCAATATCGATATCACATTCGTAAATTGGTGATGCCCTCTCCGTTTGTTGCTAAATATTTCATATTTTGGCTGCCATTTTGGGGGTGATTCTCGAGACCAAGACGGGACAAGAAAACATCGGTAAAGTACCATTTTCATACCTTTTGATCGATTTTTGCATATGTCGTTATTTGTTATATATTCCACATACATTTCGTAATTCCGAAGCTTCGTTATTCCGAAGGTTCGGATATTCCGAAGGTTCGTTATTCCAAAGGTTCGTATTTCGAAGGTTCGTAATTCCGAAGGTTCGTTAGTCCGAAAACGTGATGATTAACGAACCTTATTTCGTTTCCGGACTAACGAACCTTCGGAACAATGACCTTATTTTGTTTTCGGACTAACGAACCTTCGGAATATCGAACCTTATTTCGTTTTCGGATTATCGAACCTTCGGAATAACGAACCTTCGGAATAACGCCACAAATGTTCGGATTAACGAACCCTTTTACGTTTTCGGATTAACGAACATCGAGGTATAGGCAATTTTTTTGTTTCGGAATTACGAACCTTCGGAATAAAGAACCTTCGGAATTACGAAGTGTAACCATATATTCAAGATAGTAGTTGGGTAGTTTCTAAATCCTTAGACTGTAAATTCGAATTAAAAAAGAATATTAAAGTCTGGACAGTTAATCGGCGAATTGGCGGAAGTGATAACACATGCGAGCTCACATAACGAACTACCGTCGGTGAATGGGGATTATAGGGAAATGTCAGAAATTGTTAAGGAAATCCCCAGAAATTACGGTTATTCCTGTCTACAGAAAAGTATACTACATCAGTTTGCAGCATTTATAATATCTTCATCTTCAGAGTATAGTCACCATCAGACTTACTCATGAATGTACATGTATTTGTCATCATCATCATCAAGTTATCATCTTTAATAAAAATATATGAACTCTACATCTTGCATTGGTTCGTCTCATTTAAGTCTGGTTGAAAGCAAAAGTGCAATATTGAACCGAAGACAACACAACACTATATTTTCATTCATAAAATGGCTCGTAGCAGTGGCTGGATGACGTCGTGTAATAAGTAAAATGTACACGCCCGCTAGCATTGAACTCTCCCCTATCCGTTCTATACAATTTGCCACTGTGGAAAATTAACTAAACATTGCCAACCTTTACTTTGCCACACAGGGAGTAGTACTAGTAGTAGTAACAGAGAATAAGGTTATATTATAACCTTGTTCATTGAATGAGTGGGGTTGAATTTGTTCATGCAAGGATCTATTACTAGATTATGACATCCTAATTTACCTTTTCAATGACAAATTGTACACTTTTTTCAATATGAAAAGGTTTTTTTTTTGCTTTACATTACCTTATTAGTTAAATTATTCAGTTAATCAATTATGCATGTTTCAAAGAAAAACTATTTCATAATTTTTTAGTCTAATTTTAATTTCTATAAAAAACATGATTTTTTTTTTATCTACATGAATAAAATATTGATTACTTTAGAAAACATTCTTTCATCATATTCATATTTCAATCTGATGTGATGATAATGAACTTTTCAAGACAATATGCATGTTTAAGTTTGCATGACACAAATCATAGATCGATCCATTTAAAAAGGTGGGGAAATGAAAAAGGATAAATCCACTCATTCAATGAACAAGGTTATGATATAACCTTGTCCTCAGCTCAGTTATATCTCCATGTGTGACAAAATAAGGGTGGCAATGTTTGGCTTATTTTCTCTTTTTCTTTGGGACAAATGCTTGATTTTTTTTTTACACTGACAGTTTCCATTACACCTATTCGTCATTCAACTTGGCTCTTATTCTTAAGTAAATTTGATTCTTTAAATTATTTTTTTCTTAATTAAAAATAGAGATCAAAAAATGAAAATTGTCTTGCCATATTACTTTCCACCAATACAGGGCATACACAAAAATATGCCCCAAAATCAAGTTTTTGAGCGCTGGCAGAGGCTCTGGTGAATACAAAAATTATTCCCAAGTTACTAATGAAAAATAAATTGCAACTGTATGAAAATTAGTAATTTTGGTCACAAAAGTGATATTTTAATGATTTTTTAAAGTATTTATGGGGATTCATCAAGAAAGGAAGAAACTGGGAATTTCTCAAAATATAGATTGATGTGAATGAGTACTAAGACCCGGGGGGGCCACTTACATTGACGAGTGGATACCATGCGCGACCAAAAAAACACGTAAAAAGGATGTCCTTTTCACGATAGGGCACGTTACGTACGTAACGTGATAAGGGTGTCAAAAACACAAAAATAATGAAAAAAAGGGTGTCTATTTCGCTAGGAAAATTACGTGTTTAGGGTCGAATTTGCGGGAATGATGAAACAAAATTAAAATGTTTTATAAAGGATGTCCATTTTGCCCCAACACTTCGTGTTTAGAGTCCGATTTGCGCGAGGTGTAGAAGGTGGGGTCGTACTAAACCAAATAAGGTAAAGCCGACGACCGAAGGACCCGTAACAATAAAACATTCCTCTACTTGTTTAGGGGTTCATTTCAGGGAATACTTGCCAAGAGTATCGTTTTGTTTCCAATACTTGTTAAGGGTAGGGTTTCACACGCCAATACTTGTTAAGGGGTGCATTTTCAGAGTATGGAAATTACGTGTTAAGGGTGCTTTTCGAGACCCCATGGTCGCGCATGGTATCCACTCGTGAATGGAAGTGGCCCCCCCCCCCCCCGGGTACTAAGATTAATTGTCATCGAGCTGTCATTAAGTCCTAATATTATAAGTTTCATGCTCATTTTTAATTTTATAACCTACAATTCAAACCATTTGCCATGAGGCATGACATATGATAACATAACAAAAGAATGATAATACAGTAATAATATAAACCGTAGTAGTAGTAAGTGATTGCCATGAAAAAATAAGAACTAACAAGTTATGCTGGATGAAGATAAAACGAGGCACAAAGTCAAAGCCAAAGGTGAAAACTGAAAGTGAAACAAGCATCCATTTTAAACGCATGGGACTAAGTTAAAGTTTTCAACTTCAGTTTTATTCGATACATAAATAAAGAAATCTTACCACATTTACGAGACGTAAGGTACTCTCTGACATAGCACCACTTATCACAATGAAAATTGCCAAAGAGATAAAATGGATAGAGCTTAAGAACGACATTTTTCCTTCTTTTCCGTGAGCCGATCGGACCGGAACACTGTTTTTTGTTGACAAGAATGGAAGATTGATCGACTGATTGTAGATGAAGTCATGTGATGCTCCCGGGGTACGGTTTAGATGCCACCGACCCCCACCCCCCCCCCCCCCCCCCATGGAAACCGGGCACGGAACGTGTAAAGTGAAAGAAACCCGGGGCAGGGGCGGATCCAGCCTTCGCCAATAGGGGGGGGGGGGTGACGGCGGAATTTTTTCAGCCACATTTCCCCCGATCGGCCGCTCGAAGCTAAGTTGATATTTGTTTGTTTGAAGGGGTAGACCTCTAGTGCTAGAGGCTTTAGATCTATATAGTCACTTAAAGGGATGGTCCTGGCTGAAAATATTTATATCTTAAAGGGGAATCCAGCCTTGGCCATAAAATGTTGTGTTGGGAAGGAGAAAAATAAATTAAACAGAATGGTGAAAGTTTGAAAGAAATCGGACAAGCAATAAGAAAGTTATAGCTGCTTTAAAATTGAGATCACTAACAGAATGTAGATTTCAAATTGGCAACTGGGTAAGTAAATTATGACAAGGGGCAAGGACAACTTTCCCATAGGCCATGTACTTTATTATCAGGGATTTGTGGTTTTCTCCCAAGTACCCATTCCCCTGGGGCAGTAATCTAAATATAACCCAGGTAGTATATTGTTTAATGTCCTCATGAAAGAAAAATATAATTTGAAATAAAACTTTGGGGAAAAATGACAATTTAGCCATAATATGTATTGGAGTACATGGAAGAGTAGTCCTTGCCTTACATCACTATGACATCCCATATGCGGCCAATTTGAAGTCTCCATGAGTATAGTGATTACCAATATTTATATATTTTAAAAATTCATAACTTTCTTGTTGTTTGTCCAATATTGTTCAAACTTTCACCTATCAACTTGTCTGATTTTTCTTTTTCTTATAAAAACAAGTTTTTCTTTGGGTTGGATTCCCCTTTAATACATAGAGTAGAATTCACTGAGCAAACTGCTGAAAATTTCATCAAAATCGGATTAAAAACAATAAAGTTATTGAAGTTTAAAGTTAAGCAATATTTGGTGAAAACAGTTGTCATGAATATTCATTAGGTGGGCCAGGGAAGTGTTTATAACACTTCCCTGCCTGGGTGGGCTGATAATGTCACATCCCAACTTTCAGTTTTCTTATGTTATTACATAAAGTCTTTTTTTTCTTCATTATTTCATACTTGTGTGAATAATATGTCTCCCTTATAATGAAATAAGTTGCAGCAATAAATATCTAATGCACTAAATCAGTTGTCAATCCAATTTGTCTAGTTCTTGGAGGAAAAAAATTGAATAAACCTAATTTCATATAATTAAATACAAAAGAACAAGTGGGGATGTGACATCATCAGCCCACCTAATGAATATTCACGACGACTGTTTTCACAAAATATTGCTAAACTTTAAAATTCAATAAGTTTGTTATTTGTTATCCGATTTTGATGAAATTTTCGGCATTTTGCTCAGTGAATTCTACTCTATTTATTAAGCTATAAAAACTTTCAGCCTGGACCATCCCTTTAATTGTAAGCTTTATTCTTAAAAATCAACATAAATATATATAGGGCCTATATAATAAGTTTTATTTGAATAGTGCGAGCGCGAGCAATTTCATGTATTTTGTTCTAAAATTTAAACATTCTGGGCAATGTATGTGATCCTAAACGGGATGATTGTGTATCCAACTAAATAATAAGAAATTTATATTATTATTCTGATAAAAAAAGAATCTGTTAACGGCTGCTTGCAGTTAGCCATGAAGACATTACATATTTCAACAGTCAAATAATGCGAGCGCGAAGCGCGAGCTGAAAATTTTGACATTTCTACCTGAAGAATGGAAATTCTAAGCACTTTTTGTAATCGTGAAAAAGATCATAACTAATTAAACAATTGATGCGAGCGGAAAAATTCGAGATTTACACCTAAAAATGGGACACTCTTTTCATGTTTTGTAAATCACGAAAAGGATGAGTAATTGGGAAATCTTCCTACATTAATAATGCCAGCGCAAAGCGCTAGCAGAATTTTTTTTAAATGGTGATCTCAAACTGGATGATTAAATAGAGAACAAGCTGCGTATCTGAATAAACATGAGCGCGCGTTTCAGATTTCGCCTAGAATCTGGGCATTCTGAATACCTTTTTTATCATAAAAATCAATAAATCGAGCGCGAAGCACGAGCTTAAAATATTTTATATTCCTATATATCTGAAAAAGGGTCAATTTAAGCTCTGTATTTCAAGCACTTTGTAGGAAAAGTGTGAGGTGGATGTGGATCACAGTTAAAAAAGAGGTGATATTATGTTTCATTATTAATACTTTGAGTTTTGACATAGGGCCGGGACATACTAAGAACATTATGTCATCATAAGGAAATTATGACTATCTTCATATTTCGCTTCCTAAGCGCGAGATGAAACGTGTCGATATTCCATTCTTAAAAAAGGGACAATTTGATTATTAAATTAGTTAATTAATCTAATAAGCCTAATGAAAGCACGAAATATGTTCTGGCCTGAAAACTGGACATTTAAAGCACTTTGTAATTATGAATAAGATGCATGAGTTAATATTTTCAACAATAATGCGAGTGCAAATCGCGAGCCGAAATTTTTGATAAACTGTCATGAAATGGGGATTTTTAGTATAGCTTGTTAAAGAATTAATATTGAGATACGCATAACGCACCAATCAATATGCCAGCGTACAACGCTAGCTGATACGTTTTGACACTCTGACCTGAATAGGGATATTTTGAGAACTTTATGAAATACAGGAAAATAATAGGTATACCTGACAAATCAAATTTTGCGAGCGCGCAGCACAAACAGAAAATGTTAATATTCAGAAAACATAACATAAATTTTTACAGAGCACTTTAAAAAAATTAATTTGTAAATCGAACAAAATAATGAAAGTTCGATTTCTGAGCTGAAATGTGTTTTGTATATTGACTTCAAAATAGTTCCCTATTGAGCAAGACATGTAAATCACCTAAACAATGCGAGCGCGAAGCGCGAGCGAAAATTTTATATAGTGCCATGAAAGATTTTGTAAAATTATTTTCCAAGTCTTCCCCTCATCTTATTTTATTCACTCGTTTTCCTCCTCTTATGTTTCCCCCTTTTTTCCCTTCTTTTTCAATTTTCTTTCTTCCCTCGCTTTTTTTTTTGCTCCGCCAATAGGGGGATCGGGCCCCCCTGGATCCGCCTATGCGGGGGACCACTTCCATTGACTAGTAGATACCAGGCGCGGCCATGGAGTTTCGATAAGCATCCTTAATAAAGGTCAAGTCCACCCCAGAGAAATGTTGATTTGAATAAATAGAGAAAAATCAAACTAGCACAACACTGAAAATTTCATCAAAATCGGATGTAAAATAAGAAAGTTATGACATTTTTAAGTTCCACTTATGTTTCACAAAACAGTGATATGCACAACTGAGTAACATGCAAATGAGATAGTCGATGATGTCCCTCACTCACTATTTCTTTTGTTTTTTATTGTTTGAATTATACAATATTTAATTTTTTACAAATTTGACAATAAGGACCAACTTGACTGAACCATATAGTATTAAACAATGCTAATTCCACGTGTTCAGGGAGGAATTAATCGTTGTTGCAATGAGGAGAAAATTAGAATATTTCATATTTCATATAATAAAATACAAGAGAAAAAGTGAGTGGATGACGTCATCAGTCTCCTCATTTGCATACAGACCAGGATGTGCACATAACTGTTTTGTGAAATTAAGCAAAACTTTAAAATGTCATAACTTTTTTATTTTACATCCGATTTTGATGAAATTTTCAGTGTTATACATGTTGGATTTTTCTCTTTTTATTCAAATCAACTTTCTGTTGGAGTGGACTTGTCCTTTAACAAGTATTTTCCATATTCTGAAAATGCACCTTTGACAATTAGGCCCTATATTCCTTGAGTTGACCCCCCAAACAAGTATAGGACATACAGGGATATTTTAAAGGGGAAGTTCACCCTGGAGATAAGTTTGTTTTAAAAATTACAGAAAAATAATAAAAAATATTGGTAAAGATTTGATAAAGATGACCATAATATATTTAAAAATTAATAAAGTTATTAGAATTTCAACTTTTGGATTTGTGACGTCATAAACGAGCAGCTGCCCCACATGTTATGTAATATAATGCATTAATTTCAATTTTTTAATGGTTCGTGATGACTTATTTTAGTTCAGTGTAATGACCATTTCGTCTCATATACCTATTAGGCCTATATACCCATAATTTCATTCATCTTGCCTACTACATAAGGACGTTTCACACTTAAAATGAAATCCATATCATTTTCACAAAATTTTGCACAGAGTTACTTTAGCACCTGGATATTTCAAATATAAAAAAATATAACATGGGTTCATGACTGTGCTTGATATTTTGCTATTGAGCTTTGAAGTTCTCTCAATTAATAAAGTTCTCGCGAATTGCGCATTCAAAAGAATTTGACCTTTTAGACGACGTTGAGGTCGACCTCTTTTACTAAGTCAAAATATTTCATCAAATTTTGCAGTATTAATCAGAATTGTACACAGCAAAAACTGCGGTGTTAACCAGTGTACATAGAGGATCACACCAGTGATTTTACACCGGTGTTAAATTGACAGTGTTAGTTTAGCACCTATAGGTGTTATTGCAACACCTTTGGTTGTTACATGTACACTCTTTGGTGTTATATTCAATCTCTAAGGTGTAATTTTAATACCAGAGGGTGTGGTCATCTATTAACACCCACTGGTGTCAGTTTTAACACCACATTTTTTACAGTGTACACTGAAGATGGAAAGTTCATTCATATTGCTATTCGTTTGCCCTTTTAAGGCTATAGCAGCACTTTTATTTCTTTCAATTGAAAAAAGCCCCATAATCTAAAAAAGTTGAAATTTCTATAACAAATCTGAGAAGTACAATAAATGCTGCACTTCATCCAAAACCCAAATCCATGTTATTTTCGCCAAAATTTGCAAGCGTGTAGAGGAAGGTGTACTGAAAGCAGTGTAAACATTAAAAAAATAGGGGTTCATGTGCTCGTTTTTAAACTATCAGCACTTTGTTGGAGCAATAGTACGAAGTGCTCTGTGTGGACATCATATTCTATGATGACCACTCCCCGGGCTTCTGATCCCCTCCTCTCCCCCCGGCCGTTCCGGAGGGATGGAAAAAGTTTGTAAAGGTCAAGTCCACCCTAGGAAAATGTTGACTTGAATAAATAGAGAAAAATCAAACTAGCATAGTACTAAAATTTTCATCGAAATCGGGTGTAAAATAAGAGAGTTATGACATTTTAAAGTTTCGCTTATTTTGCACAAAACAGTGATATGAGTCAGTCGATGATGTCCATCACTCACTATTTCTTCTGTTTTTATTGTTTGAATTATACAACATACTTTCATTTTTTATAGATTTGACAATAAGGCCCAACTTGACTGAACCATACAGTATTAAACAGTGCTAATCGTTAGAGGCCAATGGATATATGAAATAAACATGTAAGAGATGAGATAGTCATTCACTTCTAGTTTGACCCACCCCCCCCCCCCCCCATTGCCCTTCGTCTCCTAGTTTTCCGGGTTATTTCCCGCGGGCCCATTTCTTTTGTCACCTTTCTCTCAGCTCTGTATAGGCCTACTCATTTTTCCTTTTTATTTCCATTTCTCTTTCTCTTTCCCTTTTATTGCTTCTTTCTCACACTTACCTTGCGTTTTCTCCCCGTATTTGGTGCTGGGCTTTGGTGAGTTTTTACTAATAATTGCCCCCCCCCCCCCGCTTTTACATGCACCACACCGATTTGCATTCGATTTTTGTCATATTTTTTTTTACCACCGAATATGTTTTTTTCCCCAAGCTTTTTCCCCGGGGTTTTTTCCTCCTCGTTTCTGAAGTGTTCGGGTTCTTCCCGAGTCTAAGCAACAACCCTGGGAAAGGGCCTGGGAAACGGGAAAACGGTTAATTTGTTAGCAAATAGACAAAACTTGTTTAGGGGTAACTATATGGCGACAAATTAGGGGCCAAATTAATGTGTAAATGAAGCCCGCGAAAAACTTGTTTAGGGGGTTATTTTGCACACAGAGAAAAACTCGTTTAGGGGGTGTTTGGAAATAATTTTGTCACGCATAATAGTGTACTGCAATATATAAGATTCCCCCCCCCCGGCCCCCCGGGCCCATAAAGTACACCCAAACCACTGTCACATAGTGCCGGTATGCCCCACCCATATGGCTCCAACAATACGACGAGAATGACGTCATTTCAATTCACCTCGCCATTTTTGCGAATCGCACAGCCGCGGAGTTTTTTGGGAGATCGAGAGAGAATATAAACCACTTACTTTTTCATTTATTGAGACTTAAGGCTTTCTGATGGTGTTTTCAATGAAACAGTCGGTAAGTTGATGAATAATTGTTGATTTTTGTAAGTTTTTTGTGTTTTAGGACTCGTATTTGAGGTATGATTGTATTTGTATGCCACATTTTTATTAAAATATTACAGTGAGTGCAAAAAATATTGGATGCATTGGCCCACATACAGAAATATTTGTACCGGTGTTGGAGATTGAGTGCAGTGAGATGAACATTAGAACAGGCCTGCATAGACTGTGGGTTAACCCATGATCAATCATCACTGTGTTCACGCAAATTCTGCGTCAACTGCAATGCTGAAGGTCACGCATCAGATAGTACACGGTGTCCTGTGTATACTCACATTCTCCGTGGTCGCTGTGAAAGAGATTTCCATCTCAAACAACATGCAGTTTAATATCCTCCAAGCTAACATTCACAGCCTGAACACTTCTCAGTCCTACCTCCAGGCTTATGTTGAGAAAAGGAACATTAGTCTAGCAACTCTATCTGAAACATGGAATAGAGGAGATACAATCAAGTTTAAGAACTGGAAATGTGAAGACATGTGCAGGAACAGCGATCACGATGGATATGGTGGGGTTGCCTGTCTCCCCAGACCAGGGGTTAAGATTGTGAGGAGGAAGGATCTTGAAGTTGATGACCTAGAATGTATGTGGGTCCAAGCCGAAATAGGATCTACATGCTATACCATTGGCTCCATCTACATCCGTCCTGACAGCCCTGGGCACTTTCATAAACTTGACCAAAATCTGCATCAGGTTCTCAACAAAACCACTGGACCAGTTCTTATCACAGGTGATTTTAATGCAAGAAGCTATACTTGGGAAAACTGGCACAGCGATTATAGACCCCGGTATGAAACAGCTTGGAGAAATGGTGCAAAAATGGAAGATATCATGTTGAAATATGGTTTACATCTTCATAACAATGGCTCTCCTACAAGAGACTTCAATGATAGACTAAGTGCAGTTGATCTCACACTTTCTGCCAGATGCAATCCGAACATGATAACATGGCAAGTTGACAAGAAAAACCCAGTGTGGTCTGACCACTATCCTATCCTAGTTTGTCTCAAATCTGGTGCCAACCTTGCCCATACCAAAAGTCGTATGTCATTTGCTGATGTTGACTGGACCTCTTGGGAAAAGGTGGTGTCAGGTAAACTGAGTAGTATTGATATTGAATGCACTGACCCTGATACAGCATGTGAGATGTTTACTGTCACACTGAGTGATTTAGCTTCAACACATATACCGCGTAAGAAGATCTGCCATCACAGCAAACCTTTCTGGAATGGTGATATGACCAAACTTCTCCTGGTATGTAAACAAGCCAAGAAGAAATACAAGACAAGGAGAACTCCCCAAAACTTGGAAAATCTTCACAGTCATGTAGCTCACTTCATGTCCGAGTATGAAAGAGCTTTCAAAGCGTGGCAGCTGGCAAAATGTGAGCAGCTGAAAGAACATCGAGAGGATCCATGGAAAATGATTAACAAGCTACTAAATGGCGGTATCTCTGCACCTGTTCAGCCTCTTGAAAGAGATGATGGTGACTATGACTTTAGTGATGCAGTTATTGTTGACAGGCTCAAGTCTGTTCACATCACTAGGACCATTCCTCCAGGCAAATTCGATGATGACTGGTTTGACGAGGTAAATTCATCAGTTCATGCGACTTTGGAGCATGAATCTCAGGCTGCCAGTACTGGTGTCGACCCGTCTGTGAAAACCTACAACTCAGACTTGTCTTATGGTGAAATACTTGCAGCTTTCTCTCAAATGAAGTCAAACAGCAGTCCAGGACCAGACCAAATCCATCCTAAGATGATCAAGAATGCTGGATCATCTATTAAGCGGTTTCTACACTGTCTGTTCCAACTCTGCTGGAAGAAGGGAAAGATACCAAAACTTTGGAAGCTAGAAAATAAAATCTTCATTCCAAAGCCTGGTAAACAGTCCTATCACACTGAAAAATCATACCGTCCTCTCGGACTCACATCCGTTGTCGGCAAACTGTACGAAAGAGTCATCTCCAGAAGGTTACTTGCAGCCTTACATGATCAAGGATTTTTCGAACCTGAACAGTTTGCGTATTTAAAGGGGCGTGGTATCACTCAAGCTCTCCTTAGTATGACTGTCCCCATCCTGAAGGGATTCAAACAGAACAAAAGCACAGTCGCTGCTTTCATTGACCTAGAGGGTGCTTTCGACAATGTGTGGCGGGAAGCTGTACTCTACAAACTTGCCAAAGCTGGCATCAGTGGAAGATTGCTGCTTTACATTTCTAGCTTCTTCACTGATCGTTTTTGTAGATGCCTCGTCAATTCTGTCACTTCAGACTGGCAAGAGACCAAGATAGGCGTACCGCAAGGATCAGTTATCGCTCCGATTCTGTTCATCATTGCCGTTAGTGACGTATCTCCTCACCTAGGTCCTCACATGAAATATGCTGATGACATCACCTTATGGGAAACTGACAATGATCTACACACTGCAGTTGCTAGTTTAGAGGCCAAGCTACAAAGGCTAGATCGGTGGTGCCACACCTGGCGATTCTCTGTCAACACATCTAAGACCAACATCATGTGTTTCTCTAAAAACGGTCACCAGAATGTAACAGTCAGGATGAATCACCGTTGCCTAAGTCAAGTAGAGCAATGTAGACTTCTGGGAGTCTTCCTAGATGAGAAACTCAGCTTCAGAGGTCATGTTGAAAAGGCAGCTTCCAGAGCTATGAAAGCCTTGTGCAAGATCTCTTTCCTCACATCGCATACAGCTGGCACCAATATGGAACTAATGCTCCTCCTGTACTCATCATGTGTACGCCCACACTTAGAGTTTGCATACCCAGTGTGGTGCACTGTAAGATCGATCGCTGCCCTTGAAAGGGTTCAGAATCTTGCTCTACGTATGGCCACAGGTACCATCATGCACTGCTCATCAGATGCTGTTGAAGTTGTTTCCCACACTGTGCCACTTGACATCAGACTTCGAGAAATCTTGGCCAGAACTCTCTGCTACTACATTCTTTGTAAAGAGAATAATGACAGTTTCAAGATGATGGTACAAAGTTTCCTGTCTGACCCTGACTTCATGCTCGGACCAAGACTGACACCTCTATGTTTAATGATTAGAGCTCTAAAAGACTTCAACATCAACTTGGACATGGATAGCCCAGGATCTCCACCCACAGAGTCAGCGGTGAGCATCCTTCACAGAATGATGGAAGTCTGCATAGGCTGGGAATCATTAGGAAATAGTGCCAGCAGAACTAGTGAGCAAAAGGATAAAGCTCATAAACTTGCTACTGACTTTCTCCTGAACATCTGCTCTGACACTGTCATCTTTACTGATGGCTCTGCTCTGAACAATCCCGGCCCTTGTGGTGCAGGTGTTGTCATATACTGGACAGGACTCAGCAGTAACCCTACTCTCCTCAGTGTTCCAATATCGAGTAACTCCACTAGTTTTCATGGAGAAATGGCAGCCATTGACATTGCTGTTGAGCAGGTCACATCACGGAGACCAATCCTTCATGGCCAAACAGTCCACATCCTGACTGACTGTCAAAGTGCTCTCCAAGCCATGACTAGCACACTACACCCTTCCTCACTTCCTGAAATCGTCTCAAATACTAGCAAGAACATTTCCATTCTACACAATAGAGGAAGTTCTGTAACTATAACTTGGATTGCAGGTCATGCTGAAATTCATGGAAATGTAATTGCAGACAGACTGGCAAAGGAGGCTGCTTACCATGCACGCAATGCTCCACCTCCCTCTTCATCCACTTCATATGCAAGTATCACCAAGAACATCAAGAAGAACACTGTAAGACTCTGGCAAAGGCGATGGAATATAACCACCAAGGGTAGATGGACCAATCAGCTTCAGCCAAATGTCACTAGAAAAAAAGCCTCTAGTAAATATGATAGGTCAACAGAGGTCAAGATCATGAGGATGCTAACTGGACAGACTAAGCTCAGAGACCATATGCACAGAGTACTCCCTCGTGTATGCCCTACACCCACATGCGACTGTGAACATGACAGGCAGACAATTGAACATGTCCTTCTTCACTGCCCACTCCACAAGTCGCATAGAGAGGAGATGATGCAATCCATTGACGTTGGATATCAAAGGACAAGCACCCCCTCCTATCTTCGAGATATATCCCTCTTTTCCCTCCTTGGGACTAACCCCAAATTGTCACCCCAAATGCAATCTATAATAGCATCTTCTTTGGCTCGCTTCATCAAAAGCACCAATGCCAACTTCTAGCACCAGTATCTAAGCAAATAGTACCTAGCAGCTCATCAACCTTGTGACAAACACACTGAGAGTATACCGACTAGGAGATCATTTGGGTGTGGAAACGACCCACAACGAACAACAACAACAACAACAGATGAACATTGCATTGGACTTGGATGAAGTTGGAGTTGGAGGGCGAGGAAAGGATTGCGGTCGCCTATTTCTGTGGACTGTGCGTTTATCAGATGCAGAGAGAGCTGATCTTTGGTTACCATCAACACAAAATAAAAATAAGGAAAGGAAATATAATAATTGTTTTATTGTAAGATGTGCTGTTTTATGAAAAAGTTTTTTTTTATAATGTGTTTTTTGTCTAATGACAATGTGATGATGAATAGATCTAGATGATGATGTGATCGAGTGTTAGCTATTTAGTCTGACTAATGTAATATCGTTAGAATGAGGCAAATGAGCTGCTACTTAGCCTACATGTAACAAAAGTTAGCTGATAAAATTGTGAAATCGTAATAAACCCAACTGAGAATTGAGAAAGAGCATGCTTGCTTAGCTGAAACATCAGCTGTGTGGATTTGGAATAGGCCCGTTTTGAAAGTCCATTTTTGATGCACGTGTACACGGCGTGTTTTTCGGTCGTGTACACGTGTACACGTTGTAAACACTCTGAGAGCGAGTTGTTTTCATGTCGACACGGACCTGCATCAACATGTCATTAAAAAGGGGGTCTATATAGCCTAAGTCACGGTTTTAAAGCTTACCAGAGAAGTTTGAAGTATCAATCCACAAAAATTGGTGCAAATTAAAAGTTTACTCAGCTTAGCAGCGCATTAAATTAATAAAGAATGCAAAAGAAAATCAGTGCAGGGCCCTGCTAGCGCCGACGCTCGTTGGATGCGCATTTTGTATACTGTACCGTACGTGCATGCACAGATCGCTGCAGAATGAAGTGTAACTGAAGTTATCGATTGATTTTCATTATTTTGTTGCCAATTTGAGGAGCGTTTGTTTGTAGGCTTGTAGCACATGTGTACGAGCGTATAACACGTAAGTTGTAGCAATGATCGCTGTTGCAATTGGTGATTCTCAAATTGGCTATGAGTGTAATTGAGCAACACTTTCGAGACCGGAGGCGGAGCAGACCCATTTCGTGGTACAAAAACTTGAGTCTCCAGAATGTATGTGGATTAAATCGGCGATTTTGGAAGTGAACTCACTCTAGATTAATTGAAATATATTGACATATTAGTAATTAGAATATGTGCAGTGTCTGAGAACTATGATTTAATGTGAGGCTGTGAGCTTGTTCACTGATTTTGTAGTCCCATGCAAGCTTTATGCAGATGCTACCGTGTACACGGTGATGGAATTTAGTACACGTGCACTGACTTGACCGTGCGTGTACACGTGTACACGTGTACCCGAAACGGGCCTAATTTGGAATGAAAGTTTTTCTTTTCATAAATATGTTTGAGCTCAGAGTCAGACTGTTTTTATATAAAAGGTTAGATGATCTATTTATAAAATGCCATGATTCCAATCCAATTGTTTTATTTTTGTACATTATTTGCGAATTTGTTAGTATTGATTTGAATTTTTGTGACCAAATAAACCATCACAAAATTAATTATTTTCATGAGGCTGTTTCTTAATTTATTGATAAAAGAAATTTTAGTTTACTTTTGAGAGCTTGGATGGTGATGATGCTGATCAAATGATAATCATGATAATTGTGACATGGTAGTAGAATAAAGGATTTAATATGAATACTGTTAATTGTGTTGTTCAATGGTATTGTACATATATAAACCCGAACACCCTTTGAATTCCAAAGGCTTACTCATTTCAGTCGCATGAAAAAAAAAAATACCAAAGAATCCTTCAGGATGGGTTAACGCCATGCCCCCCCCCCCCCCCCGCTAGAAAAAAGAGGGAGGGGGTTGAACATTTATTTGTCTTTTCAGTGGACCAATAAAAAAAAATTGTAAGAAGAAATTAAATAAGTTTACGATTAGGGGGCCTATTTACCAAAATTTGTTGATTCAACTTTTTAAAAATGATGTCCATGTTAGGGTCATATTTTTGGTGTTTTTACTTTGTTTAAAGAAATTTTCTTTAATTAATGAAAAAAAAATCAAATTTTTAAATATAAAAATCTGATTAAAATCAAATAAATCTGAATTTTTAAAATAAAATAAAAAAATTGTCAACATTGACAAAGATTGTAACTACATGTATAGTATTAAAGAAAATTTTGCTGATGCAGAGAGCTACAAAGGTTAGCCTAAAATTTACAAAAAAAGAAAGTTGACTTCCTTTTTAATAAAACACAAAGAAATGAAACTCAGGGGTGTTTTTAAACATTATTTTTGTAGTTTCTTAGAATCTCAGACAGATGAAGTTTATAATAAATTAAAACAAAATACTCATCAAAGCCATGGATTTTGGTATTTGAATTCTATTTTGAACAATAAAGAAAAGTGAGGTATGTTGAGAGTGAGATTCAGGCCATACTGTGTCACCCTCACCCCCCCCCCCCCCCCATTGTCAATGACCACATAAGACTATTTTATTTTTCAATCTGAATAAGTATTGCTGCCATCATGTACAGTACTACATGTACATGAATATGGGGGGGGGGCACAGTGGGAGGGGATCATTGATCATTACTTGCAAGTCAATAACATTGTTGTCTACTCAGCCAATACTCACTTTTAGTCGTAATACCGTCACTATAATCAGGGGCGGATCCAGGATTTCACAAAGGGGGGGGGCACATTTTCCAGAGGAAAAATTTGACAAGCAAAAAAAAGGTCTTCACTTTCAAAAGGGGGGAGAGCACACTTCTGTTTAAACAGAATTTTTACATTACAAATTTAATTGTCTCTCTCAAAAGGGAGGGCACGGGGCGGCTTTGCCCCCTCCCCCCAGATCTCCAAGTGCTATAATACTGCACATGTACATACTCACACGGTACTTAGATGTACAGCACCATTGTCATTGCTGTGTGCTGTACTGGTACCCATGGTTACGGTACAAGTTCCTTCTTTGTATTCGATACAATCTTAATTATTTTACCATTACATTTATTTAAAGTCGCATGGATTGAAAAAGAATAACTTTGGGTTACCAGGTATATAAGCAAGCATATTTTTCCCAGCATACTGTACAACTTTCATCCTTGATTGCTTGTATTTGTTGATTATGCCAAAGTAACTTTCATTGTAGCTTGCATGTGAGTTGCATAATATTCAAACTTCATTACAGTACATGTACATGTAAATGTTCATAATTGGGTGGTTCTTCCAAAGTGTAGCATTAAAGGCCCAAATTCACAAAGGTGTTTTTTAAAACCCACGGTTGAGTCCATGGTTTATGCAGATTTCCTGTATAAATTACGCTTATTTTACCGCCTATATTAAAAAATGTCCAATGCTGATGCGCGCTTATGTCACAGTGCGCCGAATTGACGCCTGTTGCAGTGGTTATCCATGCTTTTTTATTCATGAGTCCACTCTTCGAACAGTGGACTCATGAATAAAATAGAGTATCTAACCATGGTAACAGGCGTCAATTTGGCGCACTGTGACAAAAGCGCGCATCAGCATTGGACATTTTTTATACACGTGCCCAATACGCGCTAAATTAAGCGTAATATATACGGGAAATCAGCATAAACCATGGATTCAACTGTGGGTTTTCAAAACCACCTTTGTGAATTCAGGCCAATGTATGCAGAGGCAGAGCCACAACCATTATAAAATAACATCCAATGAAACATTTATTACACCTCACTTAAAGCACTTCCTGGTGCCAACTTGCTCATACAGTAATTATTTTTAACTTTAGGGTTATTTTATGAGGCAGTCATTTCATTGTACTTATATAAGTACACCCCAACAATATAAAAAGATGATTTTATAAAACGTATATGTCAACCAAATCTTAGGTAACCGTAAGCACTTGCATTTACATAGATCTACATGTACAATGACATGCATCAGGTCTAAACAAAAGTTCATGTTACTTTGAAAATATTTTAAAAGCAAAATTCTTTTGTCAGAAAGACAGATATCACAATGTCATAAGCTCTGAGGTTTCTGGTGTATTTTGATTTAGTTGGTGATACAATGTACACTGTACATTGTTAATTGTTGTAGACCTACATTATACATGTACATGCACTTGTACATGTAGGTCCCGACTCCTTTTTACCATAACATTGTTTATATATTACCAGTTTATAGTTATGCAGCCTTTAAATGTTGTCATTGAGCCAAACCCCCAAAATAGAATGATTAATAGTTTACAGTACAAATGGGAAAGGACACCTACTGTACATGTACATGTAATCAAAAGTCAAAACCAATCTTTAGTTTGGTTGTAATTCCCAATTTTCCCCAATATGACAAGGACAAAACAATCTTTTGCAATGACACATAAAATGCATTTTCCAGAGTCCATTGTGATGTCATCCTGTGTACATGTATGGATGTGATATTACAGATGACATGTACATGTATACAGGTAGATGGTGCAATCCCCCAATGCTGGGACAGCCTAACACTCAGACATTGCCTAGTCTTACTAATCAGTCTCTTTGT
Organism: Lytechinus pictus; assembly: GCF_037042905.1. NCBI lineage: Eukaryota > Metazoa > Echinodermata > Echinoidea > Temnopleuroida > Toxopneustidae > Lytechinus > Lytechinus pictus. The sequence continues at coordinate 5,288,336 of NC_087263.1, forward strand.
TGTAAATTATTTATGGGTATTACTGTTGGCCTTATCCTGTTTATGCATTCCATTCCTTTACATTCATTCGTGTGATATTAGTTTGCAGAAGCCATAAAAAATGTATGTAGGCCTGTTATGATACTGTATGAAAAAACAGGGGAAAAAATGATGGGACTCAATTTTCATGAAATGCTCAAAAGAGCCCACCCCCCCCCAAAAAAAAAAACAGTATAAAAAATCTTCATTCACTGCAGTGCAGTGCTAAGTCTTAAAAGATTTTGCAGATTTAGGCAGTTGGTGAGATAAAAAGCCCCCCGATAATAAATAAATGTTTTGCCCTTGTGATGAAAATGTATGTGCCGTATACATGTATATTCCTTGCTATTAGTGTATACATGTAAATATGCTTTTTGACTTTGTAGGCCTACATACATGTATATGTACATTTTAATGTATACATGACGTGTACATGGTAAATGGTGTCGATTTTTGTATGCCTCTATAGTACATTGCTTGTCAAATTTCATGGTACATACTGTATATAATGTACAGTATGTTGCACATTTGACATGAAAATGGTGTCTTGACTTGAAAAAATAAATAAAACTCAGAATTCATTTCACAAACATTTCGCATGAATAATGTCAAGTTGGAATGGGCTACAGGAGAAATTAGTGATCAGACTAGAACATTTTAAAGACTTTTACCCTATATCTCAACCTTCCCACAATTCACAAACTCGTAAAGTCACAAATCCTACATGCACATGCTAATACATGTAGTTGAGAGAATTCTTGGAAGCGTCTGGGTCTGCAAATGAAGACTAGTACTATCACTTTCTTGTAAACAAGTCTACCAGCTGACTGGGTTGTGGTAGTCTTTTGTCCCCAGAACAATAGATGACTAATATCAAGCAGGAGCTTGTTGTTGATCATGTTTGAGGGCATCACTTTGAGATGAAAACTTTTGCCATTTTGGTAATCAACAAAGGGATGTCTGGATCAGGAAGTCTAGGGTGATTTTTGCAAAGGAGTTTGTTTGGTATTGTGTTTGTTCCATGGCCAAGGATGTCTGTGGCTCTGTTTTACCAAGAAATCTGAAATATTAAAGTCTTTCTGTTTGTTATTCCCAGAAAAATATGGTATACGTTGTACACTGTATGTGCATTAAAATGTATTTCTTTACAAGGCAGTACATGTGCATGCATATGTAATAGTCATGTACAGTACAGTGAACTGTGAATTTATATTTTTATTTTAAAACAACATATCACTCACTATACTTCATGTTTATATATTTGTACTACATTTACTACATTTTATGTGTATAGTTTTTGATCCATCTTAAGTCACCACTATTGATTTGTTTTCTTTGTCTTGTTGTCTTTCTGTCTCCGTCTGTCTCCCTTTCTTGCTCTTTCCTTACCGGCCCCCTTTCCCTCCCTCTCTTTCTACCTCCCCCTTCTCTCCCCCTCTTTCTCTCTCTCCCCATCTCCACAAATGTTGCTGTCCCCCATCCATTTCTTCCTTTCTCCTCCCCTCCCTCTTCCCCACTGTCTCCCCCTCCCTCTCCCGACTGTCTCACCCCCCTCTTCCCACTGTCTCCCCCCTCCCCCTCTCCCCATTGTCTCCCCTCTTCCCCTCTCCCCACTGTCTCCCCCTCTCCCACTGTCTCCCCCCTCTTCCCACTGTCTCACCCCCCCTCTCCCACTGTCTTACCCCCCCTCTTCCCACTGTCTCCCCCCCTCTCCTTACCTACAGGTACATGCACAGTGCTATTGAGGAAGAGAGATCCTATGTGTACCTGAACATACTACATGAATGTCACACAGCAAGAAGCAGACGTTCATGTATGGAGACCAATTGGACTTTGACCCATTTACTTCAGAAGCCACTGAGAAACTTGGCACTCTGAGGGAAGTTCCCTTTTTCCGTTTCCTGTGTGTGTTTCATTTGAAACATTCCAAGAAGTCGGTTCTTTATTTGTACTTAATTGGGAATTCCCGCTAAACGTGGGGGCTTGCCTTGAACATTGAGCACTGATTCATGCACATTAGTTGAAGAGCTTTAATAGAGATTGGATCACAATTCATTTGACATTTTTTAGAGCAGTATTTGTAAAGACGAGCATCGGTACTCAAAGAGGATGACACTTGTACAGTTTAGAAATTAATGAAATATTTTGTGATGACCGATAGAAGAAAAATTTGTCGAAAAACATCTTGATTATCTACAAGAGAGCACTGATTGAAATATCCTAGAGTTATTTGTGCAGTCCCAGGCACTGGGAACTGTGTATTGCTCCTTGTGTGTGAAGCAGCAATTCATTAACTGATCTTCATACAGTTGTACGTGACATACCAAGTCAAGTTTGGCGAGGGAGACAGGCCAGGAGACAATTAGTCCTTGGCATTTTGGGGGTATAAAACCAGCCCTGATTTTTGTTTACGCAATTGTAAAAAAGCCCAAACATTAACATGGCAACAGGCACCTCGACAGTAACACAGACGGTGCAGGAGGACACCGAAGAGAATGTGATCGAGCAGACAGAGTCTATCGTCAGGAATTTCTTTCACCAAAGATTGACAATGGACATGCAGGACCAGACGAGTGATATGAATATAGCCACGCCCAGGATACCAGAATTACAGAACTTCACTTCAGATCCGTTAAGGTATGTATGAGTTCAATCTACAATGTATATGGGCATTTTCACGGTAACTGACATTTCACGGCACAATCTTACACACCTTTCATTGTGTGTATCTCTAAAACAACAAATGACGGGAGTTTGCTTTTGATAGAGTTAATAAAGTGAACCTTGCTGTATACAATGTACTCTGATACTAAGTTTTTCAATGTAACCACATTTGTAATGCATCAGCAAGCAAAAATGTGTTGGTAACTGACATTACGCAAAAAGGACATGCAATTTCAGGGTGTTCAGTAAAACTGAAATATCTCATGTCCCTGAGTAGCTGGAGTAATCATTTGAATATGTAAATATACCTTCGTTACTAGGTTAAGATGTGTCAAAATATTAAATAATTTGTTTTTGTCTTTTGGGGGCTATGATAATTTTTCCACGACCATGCTGGTAACTGACATTACGGTAACTGATGTTACACTTAATTTCCCATAGAGATAACACATGGAAGTCAAATGTGTGGAATCATTGCATTGTATCTTCTGTGCAGGGCTTCATATGAAAGTGAGCTTGATGTGGAAGTATACCTGAGTTACTAAGAACATTTCAATGAAAAAACTTTTTTTTTCTTAATTTCTTTTCTTTGATTTGAACATTTTATTATTGTTTGGCGGTAACTGACATTACACATTAACATTTACCAGTGCTATATAATTTCCAAAGGTATAATTTTCTTGGTACTTATATGTTAGATTTTTTTAAATCATAAAAGTTTCATAATACTTCACATTTTAAATTATTAAAAGATAAAAAAATATATGTTTTACTTTTTTACTTACTCGGGGGGGGGGGGGGGGGGGAGGGGAGGGTCATAGCAGCTACATCTATTCCTATAGTAATTTGATATTGCATTGACTGTACACATGGATTTTCTGACTATGCACCCATTTACATATCAGTTTTATATTGACTGTTTAAACCTTTTCCTTCTTCAACCTCCCCCTCCCCTCAAAAAAGGCAAAATGAATAAGGGTCACCTCCCTTAGGCTACCCCTCCCCGAATCTACCAAGTGTCATATAATATATCCTCTTTTCTTGAAAATGAGAAAAAAAAATCATGTTTTTGGTAACTGACATTACATACCATATCACATACTTCATCAATATTTTTTTATCAGATAAATGAATTACTGGTGATTCTTTCTATGGGATTTTATAAAGTGTCATAATAGCAAGCTAAATCACAGGGGAAAACATCCTGATCAAACCTGTTCTTTAAATATCTGTCAGAACAAAAATATGTATCAATATACCATTTTCAAGGCTAATTTGTATCCATACTTTGGCTGCCATTTTGAAAAAAAAAATGGCTGCCAGAGTCAGAAAAAAAAAATTTCCCAGAAACTTCAGGTCTTGTATCATTAAAAAACATAGAGCATTTGACATAAATATCAATTTGATTTTTTTGCCTCTGTGTCCATCTGTGGTGAAAATGCCCATATGTAAAGACTGGCGACATGACATTTGCTCTTGCGACAATTGGTCCAGGTTTTATTTCATCAATGAAGATGCAGGGATAGGGTTGTAATAGGGTTTTAATTTAGGTTTAGGATAGGGTATAATGTTAAATCTGGGGTTGAAGTTGGCCATTTCATTAGTGTGTGAAATTTAAAGAGGACCAATTGTACCTAAGGACCAAGTGACAGGCTAGGAAATCATTTTTTTTAGGGGCTATTTTTTTCACATCGGGGCATTTTCTAAATTTTGGGGAGCTTTTTTTTTTGTCATTTTAAGGACTACAGTATGTTGTGCAACCTGCAATTATGCAGTGAAGGCACCACATGGGGAATAAATTTGGGGGGTCAATCTGAAAATGACCGGCCAATGGTTTTTCAAAGAAAATCATATACATGTAGGGCTGTAGGCCCTATTTCTTCAAAGAATACAATGACACAGAAAGAATGGCCGGTTGGTCAGTCAATCAATCAATACTCACGTTATATATTTGCTGTGCTTATAAAAGTAAAAATTATTGAGGGATGAAGACCATGGATCTAGATGTCTATTGATTGACCTTGACACCCCTCTTTTGTGCCCTATTTAATTTTCATGTTTCAAGAAAAAGAAAGGAAATGACTCAATGAATATACTGGTAGTGGTAGTATAATTCATAGAAAATTGAGAATCTGGAATTAGGTTGGTATGAATGCAATTGTGATTTTGAATTTGTATGCATAAATTCAAGAGGCTTCCTAATTTTCCTAGAAATGTTGGCTAGAAAGTGCATAAAGTTCAATTCAATAGATCTGATACATTGCATGTACATGTACATTGTACGTACATACATGTACATGTACATACATGTATGTATATATCCATGCTCATTCAAAGCCAGTGCACATTGCCAGTGCACTCGTAGTTCAAAAGAAAAAATAATAAGAAAGGACTTTGGACTCTAACACTCAAACACATTTTAATACATGTAAAGTACTTGTATGTTTAGTATATTTTCCAAGAAACAGTTTACTTTGTATTTTTTTCAGCAATGGTATGCATTCATTACCTGCATAAAGTCCCCTTTGTGAGTCTTTTGTATGAAATGAAAAAAAAAAAGGAACCATCATGGTGGCTTTCTTATGTTTGGATATAGTACCTTTTCACTCTAAGGAAGTCCAGAGTTATCTATGTAAACAAATAATTTACTTAGTAATGTCCTGTTTGTGACGTTCATGTAGCCTGCACGCAATCTGATGACGTCTAGCTATGTGATCTTGTTTGGACGAATTTAGAACATTTTGAAAGATACAGTCATGATACCGAAATACATGTATGTGTCACATGATATCAATATGTACATTTATTTGGGGTTCATAGGTTGTGGGGAAAATTTATGATTATGGTATATTACATACATGTACCTTGCTATTGTGCTGTACCATGGTAACAGAGAACAGCAGCCAGTCATAATCAATCTTTCCATGGCACTTTTACCAGAGTTTCGGGGGGGGGGGGGGGGTACATGCACTTTGAAAGATCAAAGCAAGGTTATCACTACTCCTTGCACTTTTACTATTATTAATGTTGACATAAATGGGCCATTGTCAAGCCACTCCCCCCCCCCCCCCCCCCCCCCCCGAGCAGATACATGTACATGTAGGTCCATTGGGCAATCACAATATAACTTTCAGGTTAATATTCAACTAATTTTCTTATATAGTGTACATATTGCATACACGTACATGTGTAGCTGATTTTTGTATTTGACATTTTAGAGTAGAACAAAGTACATGTAATTGCTTTTATCAGATTTGAAAATGCCATCCCCCCAAGTGTCCTACATGTACATTGTAAATTTGATTGTATTCATTTGTTGGATTAATACAGATTAACAAAATGGAAGAGGGGATAAAGGTACTATATTTATTTTAAAAAAATTGTTGTGGAAATAAATGACTTGATTTTAGGAAAAAAAGAATAGTAGTCAAGACAAATTATAAATGTGCTCTTTTTAAGATAATAGATTGGAGTTCATTGGTTCAATTCCTGGTCAAGTCATACCAAAGATTTATAAAAATTGGACCTTTTGTGTTCTTTCTCCTTGCTAGGCACTCGGCATTTAGATGGGAGAAGGGTAATAATAACGTTATTATGTTATGCAGGGCCCGCTTGTAGAGCAGTTTCCTAACTGAAGTGGGCTTCCCTGGATAAATAAAACATTAATTTTATTACTGGAGTGCAATTGATGAATCACATTATTGACCTTTCACCGTGCTTTAACATTAATGACGTTTGTACATCTTTTCTTTCCTTCATCACATCATTTCCACAGTCCAACCTCAAGAGTAGGGCGAAGACTAGCTCAGATAGGAGACCAAATCGATGCGCAGTACGAAGGAGAGTTCCGACAGATGATTCAGATGCTTCACATAACCCCCTCAACGGCCTACCAAGCATTCGCTGGAGTAGCAAGACGGTAAAGTATATTGTATGATATGGATGCATCATTGTGTATTGTTTCTGAATCCCTTCTCTTAATAAGTAGAGGGTCATTGGTTCGTATCCTTCTCTGTAGCTAATTTATTCTAGCAAGAAGCTAGAAATTTAAGTTTATTGTTTCCAAACGGGATATTCACCTATTAAATGGAGTTAATCAATGTAGAGGTGTTGTGGCTCAGTGGATAAATCTCCGGACTTCAAACCGCAAGGTCCGGTGTTCAAATGGCATTGCAGTCTTTTGGCAGGGCATTTATCTACATTTGCCACTCTCCACCCAGGTGTAGTAAATGGGTACCCGATAGGAAGGAATTCCTTGAATGCTCGAGTGTCCGATCAGGATAGCTATGCTAAAGCCGGGAAATAGTATGCAGCACTTAGAAATATTGCATTAAGCGATATATAGATGTTGCATTTTTTTTTCAGACCAGATTGTGCAGTGCAGTAGTATTAGAAATAAAATTTCACTTTTAAGTGTCCCAAGTGATATATTTTTTTTGTAGGCAGTCACCTCTACATGTAGGCTATAGTTGCTGGCAAGTTGAGCTGTTCTAATATTTGACAATTTCATGTAAAAATGTCTTCTACCACTGATATGACTCCAACATTATTTTCATTCCTTCTTTTGTCTTCTATGTGTACATGTAGATTATTCGTGAAGGGCATCAACTGGGGGCGCATTTCGGCCCTGCTCATGTTCGGCTATCGCATCGCCAAAGACGTCATGACGAGCGTCGGGGAGTTCGTTCACAAGATCATCAAGGACTTGGTGCGTTTCATCATCTCGGAGAGAATAGCGACGTGGATTGCGCAACAAGGAGGATGGGTATGTGTGTAGTATTTTTGATCAGGGTCCCCCCTCTTACGAAGTTTTGCGATTGATTCAATATCAATCGCAACTATTCAAATCCATCAATGTCATCATTTCTCATATACAGGAAGTCTGCTCAACTTTTTTTTGGAAACAGGCACACATTTGATTCACCCGGGCCCCTTGCATAAGAGTTACCATTACGGTAACTTTGCCATCCAATTGTAACTACCATGGTAACGATGCTCAACAGCCAATCAGAATCAAGGATTCCTTGGTAGTTACCATTAGATTGCAAAGTTACCTGGTAACTTTTATACAACTGGGCACTGATCATAGAAAACACGTTGAAAAGACATATGCATTTTGCATGTTGACATTGCTGGCTTTCCATATTTGTAATTGATTGGATCAGTCGCAACTCTGCGTAAGATGGAGCTGAATTTTACGATCGATTATACATAATACTCAATGCAATCAATCATAGAAATGAGCAACTATAATCAATCGCTATGCTTTGTGTTACGGGCCCCTGATGTAAGTTTCTCCATTAAGACAGGGTCACATATCTTCAACACTGGACTCTGAGACATAAAGCTTAGCGATTGATTGTGGGGCTAAATTTTACGATTGATCATTCACAATAATCAATGCCATTAATCATAGAAACCAGCCCAATGATCAATCGCTAAGCTTTTGTGTTATGGGCCTCTAGCTCAAGTTGATATTCATAATGATGATAAAATATAGCAATATATGGTGCATGGTGAGTCAGTTTCTACGCCCACATGATAAAATATGACCAGGGGGCCGTTTCACGTTAGCTGTTCGTAAGTTAAGAGCTAATTTAAAGGGGAATGAAACCTTTGAAACAAGTAGGCTAGTGTCGAAACAGAAAA